>NC_064921.1:381359558-381690272 GCF_023897955.1 Schistocerca gregaria | reverse complement strand
AATAACATACATGAAATAGACTGGCGTGGACAGAGTCCCAATCCAAGCACAACAAAACACATTTGGGATGAGTCACAACGCCGACTTCGTTCAAGCGCCCAACATCACTATCTTTTTCTGTTTTTGACTCCTGCTGGTAAACTCAGCGCCATTCCTCCACGAACGTTGAGATACACTATTAAAAGTGTCCCTAACAGAGTTCAAGCCGTCATAAGGACGAGATGTGGTCATACCTCACATTACTGTTCACTTGTCCATATACTTCTGATCAGATAGGGTACAGGTAATGTATGCGTTGGTTTCGAAATTTAAGTTGATTTTTCTCGCAGAATAGATACGTTCTCTTTCCATGTGTTACTCAGAATTCAAGGAAATTCAGTTCTTTGTTAAAAAATGGATAAATCTTAAGTTGCGGTATAGAACGACCACCTACGTATGTGGATTATTTTTCTTAGTCCTTGTGTCGCATAATTTAAGGGAGCCATAACTTCTCTGCTTAGTATGCAGTACAAGTGGTAGCAGCCATCGGTAGTGGAGAATCACATTTATTATTATTCCTTTGATGAAAGGGCTAGCATGTGAATGCGTTATTTTCTATCCTAAACCCGTAGATCTTTTATGTAAATATTGATGCCTCCTCCAACTACATGGTCCTCTGCGGCAACATGTAGTGGACATAGAAAGCTAGCTATTCTCTGTGATACATTGGTAAATTCACTTTTTATTGACGTGGAGACCATGCATTTATATTGCGTTGTAGATTGTATTTTGTTTGTATGTGTCAGTCGCTTCAACCATACTTTAAAAATAAATCATTTGAATGGAATATTTACAAGAAAAACAAGGTCTTGCATGTTACCATCCCACCAAATCCTTAATGCATCAACAAAACATAGGTTTACCTGAAGTAGGTGTTGTGCTCTTATTTTTCCGCTGCATGGTTCAAGTAAGATAAGATCACCCATCGCGTGTTATAAGAAAATCATCAAGTAGAGAGAAATGTGAGTATTACCTCTCCTCTCTTTATAAATTACTATTATTATTGATATATTTTTCATACGGAACCTAGCCACAATATATTTTTCCTGTAATAACTTCACCTAATTGTGACCTTTATAGCCATCAAAGCGAGTAGACAGCTGGATCTAAGTGTAGGTCATCGCTCTTAATTATTTACGGAAAGTATGTTTCTAAGTATTTGTTCGTTCTGCAGATTGTACCCAGTGTCATTTGTGTCGATTATTGTCAGGTTATTGTCTTCAAACAGTCTGGTTTTGGTACATACTACCTCCTTCCAAAATATGGAAAGCTAAGAGCTTGCAGTAGAAGAAATTTGTTTCACTGTACCAAAGATAAAGAAGAGCTCTTACTTCTTAAGTTACACATTTTAGAGCCAATATTTACTACGCTTTCTTGCTTCGAATAATCGTTCCATACATACTACAGGGTTATAAACACAAAATCAAATAGGAGTAGGTTTAATAATGAATAGGAAAATAGGAATGCGGGTAAGCTACTACAAACAGCATAGTGAACGCATTATTGTGGCCAAGATAGATACGAAGCCCACACCTACTACAGTAGTACAAGTTTATATGCCAACTAGCTCTGCAGATGATGAAGAAATTGAAGAAATGTACGATGAAATAAAAGAAATTATTCAGATAGTGAAGGGAGACGAAAATTTAATAGTAATGGGTGACTGGAATTCGAGTGTAGGAAAAGGGAGAGAAGGAAACATAGTAGGTGAATATGGATTGGGGCTAAGAAATGAAAGAGGAAACCGTCTAGTAGAATTTTGCACAGAGCACAACTTAATCATAGCTAACACTTGGTTTAAGAATCATGAAAGAAGGTTGTATACGTGGAAGAACCCTGGAGATACTAAAAGGTATCAGATAGATTATATAATGGTAAGACAGAGATTTAGGAACCAGGTTTTAAGTTGTAAGACATTTCCAGGGTCAGATGTGGACTCTGACCACAATCTATTGGTTATGACCTGTAGATTAGAACTGAAGAAACTGCAAAAATGTGGGAAATTAAGGAGATGGGACCTGGATAAACTGAAAGAACCAGGGGTTGTACAGAGTTTCAGAGAGAGCATAAGGGAACAATTGACAGGAATAGGGGAAAGAAATACAGTAGAAGAAGAACGGGTAGCTCTGAGGGATGTAGTAGTGAAGGCAGCAGAGGATAAAGTAGGTACAAAGACGAGGGCTGCTAGAAATCCTTGGGTAACAGAAGAAATATTGAATTTAATTGATGAAAGGAGAAAATATAAAAATGCAGTAAATGAAGCAGGCAAAAAGGAATACAAACGTCTCAAAAATGAGATCGACAGGAAGTGCAAAATGGCTAAGCACGGATGGCTAGAGGACAAATGTAAGGATGTAGAAGCTTATCTCACTAGGGGTAAGATAGATACTGCCTACAGGAAAATTAAAGAGACCTTTGGAGAGAAGAGAACCACGTGTTTGAATATCAAGAGCTCAGATGGCAGCCCAGTTCTAAGCAAAGAAGGGAAGGCAGAAAGGTGGAAGGAGTATATAGAAGGTTTATACAAGGGCGATGTACTTGAGGACAATATTATGGAAATAGAAGAGGATGTAGATGAAGACGAAATGGGAGATACGATACTGCGTGAAGAGTTTGACAGAGCACTGAAAGACCTGAGTCGAAACAAGGCCCCCGGAGTAGACAACATTCCATTAGAACTACTGACGGCCTTGGGAGAGCCAGTCATGACAAAACTCTACCAGCTGGTGAGCAAGATGTATGAGACAGGCGAAATACCCTCAGACTTCAAGAAGAATATAATAATTCCAATCCCAAAGAAAGCAGGTGCTGACAGATGTGAAAATTACCGAACTATCAGTTTAATAAGCCACGGCTGCAAAATACTAACGCGAATTCGTTACAGACGAATGGAAAAACTGGTAGATGCAGACCTCGGGGAAGATCAGTTTGGATTCCGTAGAAATATTGGAACACGTGAGGCAATACTGACCTTACGACTTATCTTAGAAGCTAGATTAAGGAAAGGCAAACCTACATTTATAGCATTTGTAGACTTAGAGAAAGCTTTTGACAATGTTGACTGGAATACTCTCTTTCAAATTCTAAAGGTGGCAGGGGTAAAATACAGGGAGCGAAAGGCTATTTACAATTTGTACAGAAACCAGATGGCAGTTATAAGAGTCGAGGGGCATGAAAGATAAGCAGCGGGTGGGAAGGGAGTGAGACAGGGTTGTAGCCTCTCACCGATGTTATTCAATCTGTATATTGAGCAAGCAGTAAAGGAAACAAAAGGAAAATTCGGAGTAGGTATTAAAATCCATGGAGAAGAAATAAAAACTTTGAGGTTCGCCGATGACATTGTAATTCTGTCATAGACACCAAAGGACTTGGAAGAGCATTTAAATGGAATGGACAGTGTCTTGAGAGGAGTATATAAGATGAACATCAACAAAAGAAAATCGAGGATAACGGAATGTAGTCAAATTAAATCGGGTGATGCTGAGGGAATTAGATTAGGAAATGAGACACTTAAAGTAATAAAGGAGTTTTGCTATTTAGGAAGTAAAATAACTGATGATGGTCGAAGTAGAGAGGATATAAAATGTAGACTGGCAATGGCAAGGAAAGCGTTTCTGAAGAAGAGAAATTTGTTAACATCTAATATAGATTTATGTATCAGGAAGTCGTTTCTGAAAGTATTTGTTTGGAGTGTAGCCATGTATGGAAGTGAAACATGGACGATAACTAGTTTGGACAAGAAGAGAATAGAAGCTTTCGAAATATGGTGCTACAGAAGAATACTGAAGATAAGGTGGATAGATCACGTAACTAATGAGGAGGTATTGAATAGGATTGGGGAGAAGAGAAGTTTGTGGCACAACTTGACTAGAAGAAGGGATCGGTTGGTAGGACATGTTTTGAGGCATCAAGGGATCACAAATTTAGCGTTGGAGGGCAGCGTGGAGGGTAAAAATCGTAGAGGGAGACCGAGAGATGAGTACACTAAGCAGATTCAGAAGGATGTAGGTTGCAGTAGGTACTGGGAGATGAAGCAGCTTGCACAGGATAGAGTAGCATGGAGAGCTGCACCAAACCAGTCTCAGGACTGAAGACAACAACAACAACAACAACATATCCCTGAACACTGACCTTTCCTCTCAGAACACCCTCTATACTTAGTAAATTTTCTCATGAATGACTATCAGTAGTGAAACGTTTTGTGTGTTCTAGTTCAAATCTGTTCTTTTGTTCCGATATTTATGCTGGATAAATATCATAGAAGCCAAAAAAACTTCAGACACACTGAAATTATGAAGTACAATTTTCTATTATCATTATTTGCTTCTGATGCAGCGATGGATAATATGCTATATGGCTCTCTTATGAAACGCACCAAGACCTGGCATTAATTTTCCAGAGTATAATATTGTATTACAATCAACAGTTATAACCGTCAATCGATAGATCTCGTGCATGGTGCCGGGTTTATTACTACTGATTAGCCAGCCTTTGTGGCCGGGCGGTTCTAGGCACTTCAGTCCGGAACCACGCGGCTGTTACGGTCGCAGGTTCGAATCCTGCCTCGGGCATGAATGTGTGTGATGTCCTTAGATTAGTCAGGTTTAAGTAGTTCTAAGTCTAGGGGATTGATGACCTCAGATGTTAAGTGCCATAGTGCATAGAACCATTTGAACCATTTTTTACTGCTGCTTACGTTGATCATTCTGCTGTATGATCTGAAGTAATAGTGTACTTAATTTAGATGCTCTGTAAATCCGTTGTGTTCTGACGTAAACAAAGGTAGTAAGCTATTTTTATAACACACTTAACAAAATGTATTTGAAGAGTGTTATTGTAATCAAAAACTTAACGACAAGTAGCAATCATAATTTGTCTCGTATTATGTCTCAGAATGTCATAATAGTACTTTGTATTTTGTGCTGTCTCCTGTCTTCGTTACCCATGATATATGCTCTTAAAATCTCCGTCTATATCAAAGATGACATTTTGAACAGATATAATTGATTAAATCTACGAATGTTCGGCATTTGGGGATAGAGATTATTGTAAAATTCAGCAAACTATTATTCAAACGACAAGCTCTACATCCGACTGTTTATGTTCAGGTGACCTACGAAACATGCCACTATCTCTTAGCTAATAGCAGACAGTGTAATTACGTACCTTGGAGATTAATGGGTTCGTAGGCGACCTTGTTGCGTTCCAGTATCGTGTAGCCCACTACCGGGATGTATTTTCCTGCGAACATAAGAAATAAATCGAAGAAACTTAACGTTGTAAAAGTAGTATTTGTTTCTTTACTGACATTCAATTGATCAAAACATTTCAAAGTTCTGCGCTTAAACATTTGCTTGCTGGCAAGAGAAGGAATATTTGTGGTGAGGCACAATAAACGCTGTGCTCCAGCGCTAAGTATGCAATGAATTAAAATGGTTTTTAACATTTTCCTCTCACCGGAATGGGTCCTTCGAAAAACTTGAGTGTACCACAGCCACAGTAGAAGATATTTCTCTAATTTCAATTTTAAGTTTGTACACAAATAAAAGAAACTATGTATTCTGAGCTTCTTCTACTATCAAGTTTAACGGATTGTTTCACAATCATTTTATTTTCAGCGATTCCAATGATGGCCCAACGATAAACAACTGAAGATGATGGGATTATAATAAATAATGCACTGGAGAGAAAGTGAATGTCTTACACTCACTGAAAACTGTGGCTGACTGGATGTGGAGCTATCATTTCATTAATAGTGAAAGTACTTTACAATTTCAGGCTTATCAATTCCAAATAGAAGACTGAAGCAGTGACGCATAGTTAAAAATGTATTTACGAATTTTAGAACTACGCTACATTGTTTTTTTGTTTTTTTTTACGAAGTGTCCCATAATTTACGTAAAACCCATACGAAAGAGTCAAATCAAACCGGAATAAATAGTGTTCACCAGATAATAAAAAGTGAATCAGCAGCAATGATTGCCAGTACTTTACTACCTAGATTACAATTTCCTGTGTTCAACTGCATGCCTAGATAAATGAGATGCAACTGTGAAAACACGTTGGACTCGATGAAGAATGAGGGAAGCTCTGTAGAGCCATAAACTGCAAGGAGACAGTCCCCCAGCCCTATCTACAGGTATATATCAAAGATGAAGGTCGTGAGAGACCGTCGGCTCGCTCGAATGCCGCCAAACCGAATTTAAAGTATATGTGGAAACGACTGCCAAGGATTCACATAAATAATTTAAAAGTGGAAGTAAGGAGTGCCACTTTACTTATAGGGGTCCTACAAAATTAGCCAGTGTAGGAAAGTAGGCTGAGTAAGGGAGAAACTGGACACATTTTTGGAGCATCAAGCTTAAAAAGTTTTTTAACTGGTTAATCACCTGCAACACAAGTAAGGGGGCCAAACAAGAGTCTTGAAGAATAACTGCTTATTGGTCAGCAAGCGCAAGAATTATTATTCAGCCAATCAAAATCACACTGCGCCGAAAAAGTCAGAGCACAGAGTTTTCCTTGGTGGGAGTGCCCTGCAGGGAGTTACCTCTCAGGCTGGCATCTTCACAGGCAGGCTTCTAGGGCAGGCCTCTTCTTTGGCAACTTCACTTCTACACGACTTCTCCAGGCTCGTCTGCGATGAGAGTCTCATCCGGCCAAATAAGCTTAGACAAAGAACAGGGAGGGGTTGGTATCAAGCAAATGGCTGATTTAGGAGCCACCTTAGCTGTCACTTGCTGGTTATACGTATGGCGAGATCCAGCTGTAACAGCAAAGCCATCTCTAAGGAAAGGCAAATCATTGATAACGATGTTCAGTAATTTCGGTCTTCATTCCAAAGACTTGTTTGCAGTTAGAGGTTCAACATGTTTTCAAATCCGGCAAAGGTGCACATGAATATTCTTCTGTAGAATTTTCTGTCTCTCTGCACTTACCGTTGGCGATCACGATACGCCTCCCACGCATGTAAGTATGTGCATTCCCTTATTTTGCACTCCAGATCCCCTATTAAAGTGTGCCAAGGCATTAGCTTAGCAGTTTCAATTATTGTTAAACCTAATTATTGTGAATTTTATTACATATGTGTAACAAACTCCGTTCATTGAGATCACTGTTTACTTTCACTGTCAGATTAATTCCTTTATGATTGATCTGATGGGTGATGATTTACTTATTTCAGATATTACAGTGTGAATTAATACGTTTAATTAGAAATTACAACTGAAATACTCCACTCAAACGATAGACAAGAGCTCGAAAACGCCAGTTTAAAGTCCAATCGCCACTGGATTCCCAGCTAGCTAGAGTACCGACATGGAAGAAAGTTCAGAGACGCTCTGGATTATACGACGGCCGCAGCTTGGAAACCCCAGATAGTGCCATAACCAGCACGGGATTATTACGCGAGTCCGTCCGCTGTCACAATGGAGTCTGTAAGTGCCACAGCTCTGCACGCGTCCGGTAGTTCTAGGAATTCTCTGCACCACTGCCAGTGCGAGTGGTCACAAACGCACGTTTTACCCGTCCCTAGTAGGACAGAAAATGGATCCGATAAAATGTAGACAAACACAAACTCTCAGAACTGTACTAAAAAAAAATCATCTGTTCCTCATAACGCATTTAGATCTACAGTTGTGCACAATAGCTTTCAGGCTGTTGGTCTCACGTGTAGCAGTAATAAGTTCAGCAGTGGGCAAGTACCGGCAAAGGATTCTCCTGCGACGAAGAAGGGCCGTTCCCGGAGTCCCGGGAAGAGCGTGAAGAACTGCTGCAGCGCCTCGTACAGGTCCTCGCCCACCTGCGGCATGTCCGTCGCGTAGCCTTCGTCGCGGTCCGTGAAGCTGAAGCCTGCAACACCACGGCCACTCTGAGCTCTTTTCTCTCACAGAAAGATTAAGCGCACAGTAGGACAGGTTGTGTGTTTTCAGTTTAGTGATTAGAAAATTTAGTCATATGAAGAGCGGAATTTGCATTATTACAAGCAAAGAACATCAGTGAGAAAGTTAATTTTAACTATAAAATTAGCCGATGGTTATCTCAACACTTAGTATGAGTCAGTATTTCCATTATTCTCCCATTAGAGAACCAACAGGAACTTAATGAAAATGTTTACGCAATCATCGGCTAAGAAGTTATCAATTATGATTAGTCAGTTGAAACCTTGAAACCGGAATAACCGTTAAACAATGTATGTGAGTATTCACTAAAATAAGCTTTGTTAACGAAATTAGCACTCATTCTTTTGCAAACGGTGTCATACAGCCTTTGTATCCTACCACTTGGTAAGGTGTCCTACGACTGCTGTAATTTGTACTCCATATCATGCAAGTTGCTACTGGACACACGTTCTACCAGATCTCGCTGGCCAAAGGAGCACCTCATGACGTGCACCCAGTTGATAACGACACATGGCACGTATGGACAAGTGTTGTAATGTTAAAAATTGGAGTCAGGATACTGTCCAATGGGAGGAAACACATAAGGACGCAGAGTGTCTTGTAATATACCGCTGATTACCTCAATCGCTATCAGAAGTGACTTCAGTTCTTCACCGTTGTCTCCTCACAAATCGTTGTTAGGAACAATATTGAGCTGTCTCTCCAAAACACTGACATCGTCGCCACACTCGAACACTATGGTCATCGGTGGAAGTGCAGATCCGCTGCTCGTCAGGACAGCCCATGCTTTCCAAGTTAGCGGCATCCAGTGCAGGGGAAGACGATTCAGGTGCACGGGTTCAGCAAGTTCCGTGACGAGACGATGTGTTATAGTGAACACATTGCTTATGTCTGGCTGGAAGGCGCCGATATGAAGCAACTTCGATGTCCTTGGTTCACCCTATTATTGACGATGCATGTAGTTTCCCTCCTCCTCTCTTTCAGCTCAAGATCTGACCTTTGTTACATCCAAACGCCCCACATGCCCCACAAGGTTGAATATTGTACGATTCGACTAGATGCTCCCACGCAGATCATCAATGATGCCTCCTCCAAAAAAGTTTGGTATCACTCGCATGACTAGCATAGTTAGCGTTTTTTTTTTATCGCAAACCTCTTTTTCTGTGCTCTTTATACCACTAGGAATAGCTGTGCATGTGCAGTGGAAGTAAAATTAAACCAGTACTGCTCAACAGAGCAATCACAAACGGAGCAATGTGTATGGTATACATCGTTCAGTCCGTCAGTAAACCTCGAAGGATCATTTCAAGACTGAGCCGTGATTGCGTTGCCACTTTACGGGAAGAATGATTGACAGCTCGGGCAATTGCTCTCCGGATTGTCGTACACAACAGCGACGACATTCAATTATTACACCACTACCATGAACACACAGCGTTAAAGAGCCCTCGCATTAGTCGTCCGTAGTGCACAACTCCAGACGTCGGTCGGAACCTAGACGGGTTGGACAAAAATATGTCAACATCGCGAAAATGCATTCTTGAACATAAATGCATGTGATAGCCAAGTCTTCAACTTGCGCTGTTGCATTTGACTGCGAATACAGCTGTGTGTGTAATGTCCTCAATACGTTAAGAGTGCCAGTCGTGGTCCAGTGTTCTGTGTAGAAGTGGTTGCATTATGTCTACATCTACATCTACATTCATACTCCGCAAGCCACCCAGCGGTGTGTGGCGGAGGGCACTTTACGTGCCACTGTCATTACCTCCCTTTTCTGTTCCAGTCGCGTATGGTTCGCGGGAATAACGACTGTCTGAAAGCCTCCGTGCGCGCTCAAATCTCTCTAATTTTACATTCGTGATCTCCACGGGAGGTATAAGTAGGGGGAAGCAGTATATTCGATACCTCATCCAGAAACGCACCCTTTCGAAACCTGGTGAGCAAGCTACACCGCGATGCAGAGCGCCTCTCTTGCAGAGTCTGCCACTTGAGTTTGCTAAACATCTCCGTAACGCTATCACTGTTACCAAATAACCCTGTGACGAAACGTGCCGCTCTTCTTTGGATCTTCTCTATCTCCCCCGTCTACCCGATCTGGTACGGATCCCACACTGATGAGCAATACTCAAGTATAGGTCGAACGAGTGTTTTGTAAGCCACCTTCTTTGTTGATGGACTACATTTTCTAAGGACTCTCCCAATGAATCTCAACCTGGTACCCGCCTTACCAACAATTAATTTTATATGATCATTCCATTTCAAATCGTTCCGCACGCATACTCCCAGATATTTAACAGAAGTCGGGGCTAAGTGAATTAGAATATGGTCACATTGTTGGTGTTCGTATGGTGAGTTCTTTCGTAACTATGGTAGCCGCAGTGAAGAGCCATTGTGTAGAAGGTTTATACCGCATACAATGAAAGCGGGAAAATATAACCCGCTAAGTAACAACGCGGCCCGAAGTTGTGTTGATTGATCCTCACAGATACTAGATGAAGAGAGTTGTGACAAAAAAGAAGAGGACCCTGTAAGCACCTAAAAAACACGAAGAGGGCTCCGGAAATAGGAAATTATAGGACGAGCTGCAGTTCCAAAACCACTAATCAGTGCTGTTAATGCCCCTAACAGAGAAACGTGATGATGAAACCATAAAACCTCGACTATGGAGCAATGGGAGAAAGTCAGTTGGTCGGATAAGTCTTGTTTCACACTGTTTCCAACTTCTGGCCAAGTTTACGTCCCTAGACTGAAACATGGCGGGAGTTCGGTGATGATTTCGACAGCTATACTCCATGGGCCCTACGGCTATCGCGTTACTGCCAAGGATTATGTGACCGTTTTGGCTGATCAGATCCATCTCATTGTACAATGTATGTTCCCCAGTGGGGATGCTGTGCTTCTAGGAGGCAGAACTGCTGTTCGCACAGCTCGCATCGTCCCTGACTGGTTTTGTGAAAACGAGGATGAATTGTCGAGTCTCCCCTGGCCATAAGTTTCCAGATCCCAATATTACTGACCCTTTGTAGTCTACTTTGGTGAGAAGGGCGAGTCACACCTATCTGTCTAAAGTTGCCACTACTTTGTACGAGGCATGTATAAGAGTTTCTTGAAATCCGTACGGGACCTATATTTATCCATCCCGAAACGACTGGAAGCTGTTTTGAATGAAAAGGATTTCCTACAACGTATTAGACGCGTCTTTCTCAGAGCTGCTATCTACTTTCTTTAGAGGCAAATGGAAGAGCTGAGTCGGCCCACAGTATCAATTGAGCGTTAGTCGTTCATTAGGTACTTCGGTACAAACCCTCAGCACCTTACTGGGCGGAGAACGTTGGCAAGGGAAAATGTGCAGCGGAACTTGGATCATTGGCGACGAATGTGTCTTCATCAATGACTGCAGGATTTATGACGTATTATGATAGTGAAGTAAGACCGCGGAGGTGGTCAGGTACCTATAAAAAGCTAATGGGTTTTGCACAAAGGTGGGTGTAACGTAATTTGGGAATGAAAGATATATGAACGTCAGACGCATCTCATCGCCATAATGAGTAATTTGGGTGCTGTACTGTATATGAACAGGATGATGCAATCTATTATTCAGCATAGAGACGTTTAGGGGATGGGTTCGTTTTTCATGCCGTTAATACAAAAAAGCCTTCCAAAGCTCTTTTAAATTATGATTCTAATACTGGAATTCCTATCTCTTCTATGTCGACTCTTGTTTCTTCTTCTATGACGTCATCGTGCAAGTCTTTCCATTCAGAATTTAAAAGAGTTTTCGAAGGATTAAGACAAAATAAGGCAAAAGGAATATATAACATTCCATCGGAATTTCATGAATCATGGACCTTGCCGTTGGTGAGGAGGCTTGCGTGCCTCAGCGATACAGATGGCCGTACCGTAGGTGCAACCACAACGGAGGGGTATCTGTTGAGAGGCCAAACAAACGAGTGGTTCCTGAAGAGGGGCAGCAGCCTTTTCAGTAGTTGCAGGGGCAACAGTCTGGATGATTGACTGATCTGTCCCTGTAACACTAACCAAAACGGCTTTGCTGTTGTGGTACTGCGAACGGCTGAAAGCAAGGGGAAACTACAGCCGTAATTTTTCCCGAGGGAATGCAGCTTTACTGAATGGTTAAATGATGATGGCATCCTCTTGGGTAAAATATTCCGGAGGTAAAATAGTCCTCCATTCGAATCTCCGGGCGGGGACTACTCAAGAGGACGTAGTTATCAAGAGAAAGAAAACTGGCGTTCTACGGATCGGAGCGTGGAATGTCAGATCCCTTAATCGGGCAGGTAGGTTAGAAATTTTAAAAAGCGAAATGGATAGGTTAAAGTTAGATATAGTGGGAATTAGTGAAGTTCGGTGGCAGAAGGAACAAGACTTTTGGTCAGGTGAATACAGGGTTATAAATACAAAATCAAATAGGGGGAATGCAGAAGTAGGTTTAATAATGAATAAAAATAGGAGTGCGAGTAAGCTACTACAAACAGCACGGTGAACGCATTATTGTGGCCAAGATAGACACGAGTCAACGCCTTCTACAGTAGTACAAGTTTATATGCCAACTAGCTCTGCAGATGACGAAGAAATTGATGAAATGTATGATGAGATAAAAGAAATTATTCATATAGTGAAGGAAGACAAAAATTTAATAGTCATGGGTGACTGGAATTCGAGTGTAGGAAAAGGGAGAGAAGGTAACATAGTAGGTGAATATGGATTGGGGGTAAGAAATGAAAGAGGAAGCCGTCTGGTAGAATTTTGCACAGAGCATAACTTAATCATAGCTAACACTTGGTTAAAGAATCATAAGGTTGTATACATGGAAGAATCCCGGAGATACTAAAAGGTATCAGATATATTATATAATGGTAAGATAGTGATTTAGGAACCAGGTTTTAAATTGTAAGACATTTCCAGGGGCAGATATGGACTCTGACCACAATCTATTGGTTATGAACTGCAGATTAAAATTGAAGAAACTGTAAAAAGGTGGAAATTGAAGAAGATGGGACCTGGATAAACTGACTAAACCAGAGGTTGTGCAGAGTTTCAAGGAGAGCATAAGGGAACAATTGACACCAGTGGGGGACGAAGTACAGTAGTAGAAGAATGGGTGGCTCTGAGGGATGAAGTAGTGATGGCAGCAGAGGATCAAGTAGGTAAAAAGACGAGGGCTAGTAGAAATCCTTGGGTAACAGAAGAAATATTGAATTTAATTGATGAAAGGAGGAAACATAAAAACGCAGTATATGGAGCAGGCAAAAAGGAACACAAACGTCTCAAAAATGAGATCGACAGGAAATGCAAAATGGCTAAGCAGGGACGGCTAGAGGACAAATGTAAGGATGTAGAGGCTTATCTCACTAGGGGTAAGATAGATAATGCCTACAGGAAAATTAAAGAGACCTTTGGAGAAAAGAGAACCACTTGTATGAATATTAAGAGCTCAGATGGAAATCCAGTCCTAACCAAAGAAGGGAAAGCAGAAAGGTGGAAGGAGGATATAGAGGGTCTATACAAGGGCGATGTACTTGAGGACAATATTATAGAAATGGAAGAGAATGTAGATGAAGATGAAATGGGAAATACGATACTGCGTGAAGAGTTTGACAAACCACTGAAAGACCAGAGCCGAAACAAGGCCCCGGGAGTAGACAACATTCAATTACAACTACTGACGGCCTTGGGAGAGTCAGTACTGACAAAACTCTACCATCTCGTGAGAAAGATGTACGAAACAGGCGAAATACCCTCAGACTTCAAGAAGAATATAATAATTCCAATCCCAAAGAAAGCAGGTGTTGACAGATGTGAAAATTACCGAACTATCAGTTTAATAAAGCACAGCTGCAAAATACTAACGCGAATTCTTTACAGACGAATGGAAAAACTGCTAGAAGCCGACCTCGGGGAAGATCAGTTTGGATTCCGTAGAAATATTGGAACACGTGAGGCAAGACTGCCCTTACGACTTATCTTAGAAGAAAGATTAAGGAAAGGCAAACCTACGTTTCTAGCATTTGTAGACTTAGAGAAAGCTTTTGAGAATGTTGACTGGAGTACTCTCTTTCAAATTCTAAAGGTGGCAGGGGTAAAATACAGGGAGCGACAGGGTATTTACAATTTGTACACAAACCAGATGGCAGTTGTAAGAGTCGAGGGGCATGAAAGGGAAGCAGTGGTTGGGAAGGGAGTGAGACATGGCTGTAGCCTCTCCCCAATGTTATTCAATCTGTATGTTGAGCAAGCAGTAAAGGAGACAAAAGAAAAATTCGGAGTAGGTGTTAAAATCCATGGAGAAGAAATATAAACTTCGAGGTTAGCCGACGATGACATTGTAATTCTGTCAGAGACAGCAAAGGACTTGGAAGAGAAGTTGATCGGAATGGACAGTGACGTGAAAGGAGGACATAAGATGAACATCAACAAAAGCAAAACGAGAATAATGGAATGTAGTCAAATTACGTTGGGTGATGCAGAGGGAATTAGATTAGGAAATGAGACACTTAAAGTAGTAAAGGAGTTTTGCTATTAGGGGAGCAAAATAACAGATGATGGTCGAATTAGATAGGATATAAAATGTAGACTTGCAAGTACGAATTATTGAACGACCCCCGGCTGCAAGCCCGAAATTTGTTTGAACAATAGTTCTCTTTTCCCCAAAGATCTCTTTAATTTTCCTGTAGGCAGTATCTATATAACCCCTAGTGAGAGAAGCCTCTACATCCTTACATTTGTCCTCTAGCCATCCATGTTTAGCCGTTTTGCACTTCCTGTCGATCTCATTTTTGAGACGTTTGTATTCCTTTTTGCCTGCTTCATGTACTGCATTTTTATATTTTCTCCCTTCATCAATTAAATTCAGTATTTCTTCTGTCAGCCACGGATTTCTACTAGCCCTCGTCGTTTTACCTACTTGATCCTCTGCAGCCATCACTACTTCATCCCTCAAAGCTACCCATTTTTCTTCTACTGTATTTCTTTCCCCCGTTCTTGACAATGTTCCCTTAAGCTCTCCCTGAAACTCTGTAGAACCTCTGGTTTATTCAGTTTATCCAGGCCCCATCTCCTTAAATTCCCACCTTTTTGCAGTTTCTTCGGTTTAAATTTGGAGTTCATAACCAATAGATTGTGGTCAGAGTCAACATCTGCCCCTGGAAATGTCTTACAATTTAAAACCTGGTTCCTAAATCACTGTCTTACCATTATATAATCTATCTGAAACCTATCAGTATCTCCAGGCTTCTGCCATGTATACAACCTTCTTTTATGATTCTTTAACCAAGTGTTAGCTATGATTAAGTTGTGCTCTGTGTAAAATTCTACTAGGCGGCTTCCTCGTTCATTTCTTACTACGTTTCCTTCTCTTCCTTTTCCTACAATCGAATTCCAGTCACCCATGACTACTAAATGTTCGTCTCCCTTCACTATATGAATAAATTCTTTTATCTCATCATACGTTTCTTCAATTTCTTCGTCATTTGCCGAGATAGTTGGCATATAGACTTCTACTACTGTCGTAGGCGTGGGCTTTGTGTCTATCTTGGATACAATAATGCGTTCACTATCTTGTTTGTAGTAGCTTACCTGAACTCCTATTTTTTATTCATTATTAAACCTACTCCTGCATTCCCCCTATTTGATTTTGTATATATAACCCTGTATTCACCTGACCAAAAGATGTTCCTCCTGCCACCGAACTTTTCTAATTCCCACTAGATCTAACTTTAACCTATCCATTTCGCTTTTTAAATTTTCTAACCTGACATTCCACGCTCCGATCCGTAGAACGCCAGTTTTCTTTCTCCTGATAACAACGTCCTCTTGAGTAGTCCCCGCCCGGAGATCCGAATGGGGGATTATTTTACCTCCGGAATATATTTAACCAAGAGGACGCCATTATCATTTATCCATACAGTAAAGCTGCATGCTCTCGGGAAAAATTACGGCCGTAGTTTCCCTTTGCTTCCAGCCGTTCGCAGTACCAGCACAGCAAGGCCGTTTTGGTTAGTATTACGAGGCCAGATCAGTCAATCATCCAGACTGTTGCCCCTGCAACTACTGAAAAGGCTGCTGCCCCTCTTCAGGAACCCCATGTTTGTTTGGCCTCTCAACAGATACCCCTCCGTTGTGGTTGCACCTACGGTACGGCTATCTCTATCGGTGAGGCGCGCAAGCCTCCCCACCAACGGGAAGGTCTATGGTCCATGTGGGTAGGATCGTCGACATAAGTAATTACATTACCTATGAAAGTAATGTTACCGTGCATGTGTTTTGCGATTACTTACAATTACACTCCTGGAAATTGAAATAAGAACACCGTGAATTCATTGTCCCAGGAAGGGGAAACTTTATTGACACATTCCTGGGGTCAGATACATCACATGATCACACTGACAGAACCACAGGCACATAGACACAGGCAACAGAGCATGCACAATGTCGGCACTAGTACAGTGTATATCCACCTTTCGCAGCAATGCAGGCTGCTATTCTCCCATGGAGACGATCGTAGAGATGCTGGATGTAGTCCTGTGGAACGGCTTGCCATGCCATTTCCACCTGGCGCCTCAGTTGGACCAGCGTTCGTGCTGGACGTGCAGACCGCGTGAGACGACGCTTCATCCAGTCCCAAACATGCTCAATGGGGGACAGATCCGGAGATCTTGCTGGCCAGGGTAGTTGACTTACACCTTCTAGAGCACGTTGGGTGGCACGGGATACTTGCGGACGTGCATTGTCCTGTTGGAACAGCAAGTTCCCTTGCCGGTCTAGGAATGGTAGAACGATGGGTTCGATGACGGTTTGGATGTACCGTGCACTATTCAGTGTCCCCTCGACGATCACCGGAGGTGTACGGCCAGTGTAGGAGATCGCTCCCCACACCATGATGCCGGGTGTTGGCCCTGTGTGCCTCGGTCGTATGCAGTCCTGATTGTGGTGCTCAACTGCACGGCGCCAAACACGCATACGACCATCATTGGCACCAAGGCAGAAGCGACTCTCATCGCTGAAGACGACACGTCTCCATTCGTCCCTCCATTCACGTCTGTCGCGACACCATTGGAGGCGGGCTGCACGATGTTGGGGCGTGACCGGAAGACGGCCTAACGGTGTGCGGGACCGTAGCCCAGCTTCATGGAGACGGTTGCGAATGGTCCTCGCCGATACCCCAGGAGCAACAGTGTCCCTAATTTGCTGGGAAGTGGCGGTGCGGTCCCCTATGGCACTGCGTAGGATCCTACGGTCTTGGGGTGCATCCGTGCGTCGCTGCGGTCCGGTCCCAGGTCGACGGGCACGTGCACCTTCCGCCGACCACTGGCGACAACATCTATGTACTGTGGAGACCTCACGCCCCACGTGTAGAGCAATTCGGCGGTACGTCCACCTGGCCTCCCGCATGCCCACTATACGCCCTCGCTCAAAGTCCGTCAACTGCACATACGGTTCACGTCCACACTGTCGCAGCATGCTACCAGTGTTAAAGACTGCGATGGAGCTCCGTATGCCACGGCAAACTGGCTGACACTGACGGCGGCGGTGCACAAATGCTGCGCAGCTAGCGCCATTCGACGGCCAACACCGCAGTTTCTGGTGTGTCCGCTGTGCCGTGCGTGTGATCATTGCTTGTACAGCCCTCTCGCAGTGTCCGGAGCAAGTATGGTGGGTCTGACACACCGGTGTCAATGTGTTCTTTTTTCCATTTCCAGGAGTGTATTTTCGTGATGTCTGTCCCCGTTTGGAAACTCCCCATTTCTACAAATACGGTCAGAAACACGGTGCACGTTTTTGAAGCATCACACTTGCAAGTTAGTTTATAATTCTACAGATTTCACATCATTTTATCTGGTAACACGACTGCTGATAGAGCCTCGAAGGTAAACGAGGACTACGTGTTTGAGTAGCTAGTTAAACAGTGCGAACATTAATAAAACCGACAAACTGAAGGGACCGATTCCTGGCTGAAAATGGAGGAAAAAAGGTCCTACGAACATGTGTCCGGAAATGTATCGTTGCCATGGCAGATGGCGCTGACAACTGAAAGTTCCTCTCACAACGTGCTTTGTGTGTTGCAAGCCGTGCGATTGATGCAGCGAACTGTAAGCAGCAGACTGGTCCGGTATTCATGTCGGGAAGAAGCACCGATGGCGTTTATGTAGGGCAAGAAGATGGAAAAGGTCGAGAGGCAGCGCGGCTATACTACCCTTTTTGGTCATTCATGTGATCATTGGTTCTTTCAGACAGACGAAGGTGTAGGACAGCGGACTGTACGTAAGCCAGATTTGAAGGACCCGGTTCTGTAGGATATTGAGATGAACTCTAGTATCCGTTCTATGCTAGTGGCCCGCCAACGTGTTGTAACTCAGAGAACGATTATGTGTGCCCTGCATCACAACCGTTACTATCCCTGTCATCTACAACGACTGCAAGTACTATAGCAGAGGACTTCCCTCTACGGGAAGTATGTTGTCAATGGTTTCTGCAGCAGACCATCACAATTATGGGATTTCTGTCATCAGTCCTCTTCATCAACGAAGCAACTTTTACTACAACTGGCATCATCAGTCTGTATAATCGACGTGGGCTGTTGAGGCGTCTTGTCAGCATCGGTTCAGCATCATGCGTGGGTGGATATTTTTGGCGACCACATACTTGAACTAGTTTTTATTCCAAAACGCTTCGACGGAGGAACATTCTGGGCTTCCTGCAGAATACTCTGCCTGGGCTACTTGAGAATGTGCCTTTGGCAGTACGACAGATTAAATGTTTTCTGCATGATAGAGCACCACTCCACTTCCACATTACAGTACCTGAATAACATCTTCTCCAGATGTTGGATAGGACACAGAGGACATGTTAGATCACTGGATTTAAGCCCCCTGGATTTTTACGTCTGAGGGCATCTGAAAAGCGTTGTGTATGCTGAAGCAGTTCCTGATGTGCAGACCCTTCAACGGCGTGTTCACGATCCTGTGACGCTATCTGGGAAGAGACCGGAACGTGCGAAAGAATGCGGCAAACCCTGATGCGACGTGTGAACACATGCATTGCATCCCATGGAGGCCACTTTGAAAATCTGTTGTGACGTGGGTACGATACATCTGTGTACTGTGTTTCGGAACGATCTGTTGTCGTTGCACGCACGCCACCCCTTTCCGCACACGTGTTCATAGGATCTTCTTCCCTCCACTCCCAGTCGGGAAGACGTCCCTGATATTTTTTGGTTTTACTCATGTTCGTTGTTAATATCCGCCATGACCGGCGCAGCACACCTA
Organism: Schistocerca gregaria; assembly: GCF_023897955.1. Taxonomy (NCBI): domain Eukaryota; kingdom Metazoa; phylum Arthropoda; class Insecta; order Orthoptera; family Acrididae; genus Schistocerca; species Schistocerca gregaria. The sequence continues at coordinate 381,671,050 of NC_064921.1, read as the reverse complement.
CCTGTGCCGACGGGGTTGTCTATGAAGAGGAGCGAGTGTCCGTGGTGCCAGGAGTGTGGGTTTGGGCGGAGCGTGGTGCCGTTGTTGACGACGGAGAAGGGCCCCATCTCCGTGAAGAGGCCGAACAGCGACGAAGCCCCGGGCCCGCCCTGCAGCCACAGCACGATCGGCGACTCCTCCACGCGGCTCTGAGGAAACACCAAACAGCAGGCAGTTCGGTGGCAGCTTCACACCGGCTCTACACGACATACAGCAGACCAACCAATGCGTTTCTGCGACGAGTGTTCCACTCTGCAGTAGTGTGCAAGGTTGGGAAACTTCCTGACACACTAATATGGTGTGTCGTACCGGGACTCGGAACGGAAAAGTGGTCTTTCCCGGGCAATGCTCGGACTGAAATTTCCTACTCCATTAAAACCTCAAATGGTTCAAATGGCTCTGATCACTATGAGACTTAATATCTTGAGGTCATCAGTCCGCTAGAACTTAGAACTACGTAAAACTAACTAACCAAAGGACATCACACACATCCATACCCGAGGCAGGATTCGAACCTGCGACCGTAGTGGTCACGCGGTTCCAGACTGAAGTGCCTAGAACTGCTCGGCCACAATGGCCGGCTTAACAACCTCTTCAGTCCGTGGGTCGACATATGTGTACTTCTAGTTTTCACTCCGTAAAATTAATAAACGGCTTTTAAAATTCAAGACCTTTATGACACGCCTGTGGGGATTGCGTAGTTTCGGTTTGTGCTGCTAGATCGCAGCACTCTTCGCTGGCAGTGACACGATATTTTGAAGATACGACTCAGTAGAGTGGCTGCCCACGCGCGCTCTAGGCGTATTTCGAAATTATACATTACTCTATTCCTCAGACTTACTTTATTTGTTGCTTTTGATACATAAAAAGAGTCATATATTTGATTGATGTATGTTTTTAATGGAATTATTTATGTTCACCACTGCGGACGTCGAAATTTGAAGTGCACATACCTGTAGTTGAGGTTACATCCTCAAAGCTTTTTCTGTATTTCCTATACAGAGTAATGATGAGGTCCCATACTCCGAGGAGCGTGGCAGACGATGCGGAGGACCCGCACCGCTGTACTCAAAAAATGATTCAAGTGGCTTTAAGCACTATGGGACTTAACTTCTGAGGTCATCAGTACCCTAGGCTTGGAACAACGTTAACGTAACTAACCTAAGAACATCACACACATCCATGCCCGAGGCAGGGTTCGAACCTGCGACCGTAGCAGCAGCGTGGTTCCGGACTGAAGCGCCTAGAACCGCTCGGCCACAGCAACCGGCACCGCTGTACTAGGCGAGGTCCTAGTGGAGGTGGTTTGCCATTGCCTTCCTCCGACCGTAATGAGGATGAATGATGATGATGAAGACGACACAACAACACCCACTGAATCGAACCCGGGACACCGGATATACAGAGTAAATACCAGCTTATTTTTCCTTTTGAGTAAGGGCAACCTTACAATTATAAATGCTTTGGCTATATCTAACTTGACAGTTAGGAAACAGGTTGTAATAATGTCATGAATTAATTTAGGCTGTCATTTTCAGGTACCAACAGTGAAGAAATACTTCTCATGCCGCTTGAGAATAGTGTTTCAAGTCTGCCACTCTGTTATCCTCCTGTGTGGTAAGCGAGCCATGAGGTACTTGTAAGTGATGGTGCTCAAAAATATACAGAGTTTTCAGTGGTTTGCCATTGCCTTCCTCCGACCGTAATGAGGATGAATGATGATGATGAAGACGACACAACAACACCCACTGAATCGAACCCGGGACACCGGATATACAGAGTAAATACCAGCTTATTTTTCCTTTTGAGTAAGGGCAACCTTCCAATTATAAATGCTTTGGCTATATCTAACTTGACAGTTAGGAAACAGGTTGTAATAATGTCATGAATTCATTTAGGCTGTCATTTTCAGGTACCAACAGTGAAGAAATACTTCTCATGCCGCTTGAGAATAGTGTTTCAAGTCTGCCACTCTGTTATCCTCCTGTGTGGTAAGCGAGCCATGAGGTACTTGTAAGTGATGGTGCTCAAAAATATACAGAGTTTTCAGTGGTTTGCCATTGCCTTCCTCCGACCGTAATGAGGATGAATGATGATGATGAAGACGACACAACAACACCCACTGAATCGAACCCGGGACACCGGATATACAGAGTAAATACCAGCTTATTTTTCCTTTTGAGTAAGGGCAACCTTACAATTATAAATGCTTTGGCTATATCTAACTTGACAGTTAGGAAACAGGTTGTAATAATGTCATGAATTCATTTAGGCTGTCATTTTCAGGTACCAACAGTGAAGAAATACTTCTCATGCCGCTTGAGAATAGTGTTTCAAGTCTGCCACTCTGTTATCCTCCTGTGTGGTAAGCGAGCCATGAGGTACTTGTAAGTGATGGTGCTCAAAAATATACAGAGTTTTCAGTGGTTTGCCATTGCCTTCCTCCGACCGTAATGAGGATGAATGATGATGATGAAGACGACACAACAACACCCACTGAATCGAACCCGGGACACCGGATATACAGAGTAAATACCAGCTTATTTTTCCTTTTGAGTAAGGGCAACCTTACAATTATAAATGCTTTGGCTATATCTAACTTGACAGTTAGGAAACAGGTTGTAATAATGTCATGAATTAATTTAGGCTGTCATTTTCAGGTACCAACAGTGAAGAAATACTTCTCATGCCGCTTGAGAATAGTGTTTCAAGTCTGCCACTCTGTTATCCTCCTGTGTGGTAAGCGAGCCATGAGGTACTTGTAAGTGATGGTGCTCAAAAATATACAGAGTTTTCAGTGGTTTGCCATTGCCTTCCTCCGACCGTAATGAGGATGAATGATGATGATGAAGACGACACAACAACACCCACTGAATCGAACCCGGGACACCGGATATACAGAGTAAATACCAGCTTATTTTTCCTTTTGAGTAAGGGCAACCTTACAATTATAAATGCTTTGGCTATATCTAACTTGACAGTTAGGAAACAGGTTGTAATAATGTCATGAATTAATTTAGGCTGTCATTTTCAGGTACCAACAGTGAAGAAATACTTCTCATGCCGCTTGAGAATAGTGTTTCAAGTCTGCCACTCTGTTATCCTCCTGTGTGGTAAGCGAGCCATGAGGTACTTGTAAGTGATGGTGCTCAAAAATATACAGAGTTTTCAGTGGTTTGCCATTGCCTTCCTCCGACCGTAATGAGGATGAATGATGATGATGAAGACGACACAACAACACCCACTGAATCGAACCCGGGACACCGGATATACAGAGTAAATACCAGCTTATTTTTCCTTTTGAGTAAGGGCAACCTTACAATTATAAATGCTTTGGCTATATCTAACTTGACAGTTAGGAAACAGGTTGTAATAATGTCATGAATTCATTTAGGCTGTCATTTTCAGGTACCAACAGTGAAGAAATACTTCTCATGCCGCTTGAGAATAGTGTTTCAAGTCTGCCACTCTGTTATCCTCCTGTGTGGTAAGCGAGCCATGAGGTACTTGTAAGTGATGGTGCTCAAAAATATACAGAGTTTTCAGTGGTTTGCCATTGCCTTCCTCCGACCGTAATGAGGATGAATGATGATGATGAAGACGACACAACAACACCCACTGAATCGAACCCGGGACACCGGATATACAGAGTAAATACCAGCTTATTTTTCCTTTTGAGTAAGGGCAACCTTACAATTATAAATGCTTTGGCTATATCTAACTTGACAGTTAGGAAACAGGTTGTAATAATGTCATGAATTCATTTAGGCTGTCATTTTCAGGTACCAACAGTGAAGAAATACTTCTCATGCCGCTTGAGAATAGTGTTTCACGTCTGCCACTCTGTTATCCTCCTGTGTGGTAAGCGAGCCATGAGGTACTTGTAAGTGATGGTGCTCAAAAATATACAGAGTTTTCAGTGGTTTGCCATTGCCTTCCTCCGACCGTAATGAGGATGAATGATGATGATGAAGACGACACAACAACACCCACTGAATCGAACCCGGGACACCGGATATACAGAGTAAATACCAGCTTATTTTTCCTTTTGAGTAAGGGCAACCTTACAATTATAAATGCTTTGGCTATATCTAACTTGACAGTTAGGAAACAGGTTGTAATAATGTCATGAATTCATTTAGGCTGTCATTTTCAGGTACCAACAGTGAAGAAATACTTCTCATGCCGCTTGAGAATAGTGTTTCAAGTCTGCCACTCTGTTATCCTCCTGTGTGGTAAGCGAGCCATGAGGTACTTGTAAGTGATGGTGCTCAAAAATATACAGAGTTTTCAGTGGTTTGCCATTGCCTTCCTCCGACCGTAATGAGGATGAATGATGATGATGAAGACGACACAACAACACCCACTGAATCGAACCCGGGACACCGGATATACAGAGTAAATACCAGCTTATTTTTCCTTTTGAGTAAGGGCAACCTTACAATTATAAATGCTTTGGCTATATCTAACTTGACAGTTAGGAAACAGGTTGTAATAATGTCATGAATTCATTTAGGCTGTCATTTTCAGGTACCAACAGTGAAGAAATACTTCTCATGCCGCTTGAGAATAGTGTTTCAAGTCTGCCACTCTGTTATCCTCCTGTGTGGTAAGCGAGCCATGAGGTACTTGTAAGTGATGGTGCTCAAAAATATACAGAGTTTTCAGTGGTTTGCCATTGCCTTCCTCCGACCGTAATGAGGATGAATGATGATGATGAAGACGACACAACAACACCCACTGAATCGAACCCGGGACACCGGATATACAGAGTAAATACCAGCTTATTTTTCCTTTTGAGTAAGGGCAACCTTACAATTATAAATGCTTTGGCTATATCTAACTTGACAGTTAGGAAACAGGTTGTAATAATGTCATGAATTCATTTAGGCTGTCATTTTCAGGTACCAACAGTGAAGAAATACTTCTCATGCCGCTTGAGAATAGTGTTTCAAGTCTGCCACTCTGTTATCCTCCTGTGTGGTAAGCGAGCCATGAGGTACTTGTAAGTGATGGTGCTCAAAAATATACAGAGTTTTCAGTGGTTTGCCATTGCCTTCCTCCGACCGTAATGAGGATGAATGATGATGATGAAGACGACACAACAACACCCACTGAATCGAACCCGGGACACCGGATATACAGAGTAAATACCAGCTTATTTTTCCTTTTGAGTAAGGGCAACCTTACAATTATAAATGCTTTGGCTATATCTAACTTGACAGTTAGGAAACAGGTTGTAATAATGTCATGAATTCATTTAGGCTGTCATTTTCAGGTACCAACAGTGAAGAAATACTTCTCATGCCGCTTGAGAATAGTGTTTCAAGTCTGCCACTCTGTTATCCTCCTGTGTGGTAAGCGAGCCATGAGGTACTTGTAAGTGATGGTGCTCAAAAATATACAGAGTTTTCAGTGGTTTGCCATTGCCTTCCTCCGACCGTAATGAGGATGAATGATGATGATGAAGACGACACAACAACACCCACTGAATCGAACCCGGGACACCGGATATACAGAGTAAATACCAGCTTATTTTTCCTTTTGAGTAAGGGCAACCTTACAATTATAAATACTTTGGCTATATCTAACTTGACAGTTAGGAAACAGGTTGTAATAATGTCATGAATTAATTTAGGCTGCCATTTTCAGGTACCAACAGTGAAGAAATACTTCTCATGCTGCTTGAGAATAGTGTTTCAAGTCTGCCACTCTGTTATCCTCCTGTGTGGTAAGCGAGCCATGAGGTACTTGTAAGTGATGGTGCTCAAAAATATACAGAGTTTTCAGTGGTTTGCCATTGCCTTCCTCCGACCGTAATGAGGATGAATGATGATGATGAAGACGACACAACAACACCAACTGAATCGAACCCGGGACACCGGATATACAGAGTAAATACCAGCTTATTTTTCCTTTTGAGTAAGGGCAACCTTACAATTATAAATGCTTTGGCTATATCTAACTTGACAGTTAGGAAACAGGTTGTAATAATGTCATGAATTAATTTAGGCTGTCATTTTCAGGTACCAACAGTGAAGAAATACTTCTCATGCCGCTTGAGAATAGTGTTTCAAGTCTGCCACTCTGTTATCCTCCTGTGTGGTAAGCGAGCCATGAGGTACTTGTAAGTGATGGTGCTCAAAAATATACAGAGTTTTCACTTTAACCTCGGATAAAAAAAAGTTATAATTCCAATTTGTTTGACTCGGAGGAGGGCATCCCACGATACCACACTCGACATACCACCCCACACTGTGCAGTGGCGGAGGAGGGAAACTTTGAAATCTTCAATGGGAAGCCCCGTTTTTTATTGCAGATTACGATTCTACGGTAAAATCTACAAACATTTTGTGTGAAGCGTATCCTTCGTTTTGCCACAGATGGCGCTGTAATCAGATGAATATAAATGGATACACAATCGTAATTTACGACATGGTACTCAATGCCTTAGAATAGCCAACGGCACTTGGGACCCCACGTCGACGCTGCGAGGGCAGAACAGCCCAGTACTTTATGACTTCAAATTGTAAATTCCTTTCGCAACGCTGTATTTCTCCGACATATCGAACAGAGGACTCGACACGACACTTTGGCACGAGGCGAACGCTGCTCTTTTTTTTTCAATCACACTAAGTACTCAAACGTAATACCACCGACTTGTATACACTTAGTGATCCGCTTTTCAAATGACAGTATACAGAAAGAAGAGCAGAGAAAGTGGAAAAATGTAGAAACTGAAAAATTCAAAAAGAGGTAAAGGAAACTGAATGATGAATGAAGTAGAGAAACTGACGAAGCAGGGGAAAAACGGATGAAACAGAAATGCGACGAAATAGGGAAAATGGAGCAAGAGGGAAAGTATGAAATTATACTTAAACTGGCTAGTGAAATAGTTTTTGAACGTAATAGAAAGGGGAATAACACGGAAATAGAAAGAGCGGATGGTACTGTAGCAGAAGAACCACAGGAGAGTTTGAGCAGATAGCAAGAATATATAGAATGTCTGTAAAGGGGGATGAAATACAAAGCGAAATCAAGGTTGAAGAGGAGCAATATGTGCCTGAAGATGGAAAGGAATTCACCATCTTGGAAACAGAAGTAGAAAAGGCGCTGAAGATGAAGAATAAGAAGGCATGTGGAACTGATGATTTGCCAGCAGAGCTGTTGAAGAGTATGGGAAACAAGGTAAGAAAAGAAATAGTCTACCTCTGTAATGAGATTTATGACAAACAGGTGTGACCTGAGAACTTCCTTTCAACAGCTATGATACCAATAGAGAAAAAGAGAAGCACTAAAAAATGTGAAGAGCATAGGACCATCAGTCTAATTTCTCATGAAGCTAAAGTGTTACTGAGAGTGATGAATAGAAGGCTATATGGCAAGCTGGATAGAGGAATTGCAGAGGAGCAGTTCGGATTTCGAAGAGGAACAAAAGATACTATTGGCCTGTTACGAACTGTAGGTGAAAGATGAATGGAAAAAGATAGAGAAAACGCTGTTTTTATAGATTTAGAAAATGCTTTTGATAGAGTTCAGTGGAACAAGTTGATGGATATTTTGAAGAGGAAAGGAACAGACTGGAAAGAGAGACGACTGATACAGAATCTATGTTTGCACCAGAAACTAAAGATAAGGATTGGAAATGAAATGTCAGAAGGAAGCAGCATTATACAAGTTTGTTGCCTTTCCCCACAGTTGTTTAACGCATACCTTGAAGACATGATTGCGAAAGGCTTAGATGGGAAAAGAGGAATATGTATTGGTGAAAAGAGAATTGGATATATAATATTTGCTGATGACATGGTATTAGTGGCAGAAAGTGAGCGGACAGTGAAAAACATGCTGAAAGAACTGAATGAAGCTTGTGTGGAATATGGGATGCAAATAAACACAACAATAACAAAGAGTATGGTCATAAGTGCAAGACGCAGACCGTCCAGTGTTAAAATAGGACAAGCTACCATTAGCCAAGTAAGTGCATTTAAATATTTGTAAGCACAATAAATGAAGATTTGAGATGTCACCAGGAAGTATAAACTCAAACTGCCATAGAGAAGGAGGCATTGAACAGAATGAGGGGACTGTTATGTGGCAAATTAGATAGAGGTCTAAGGAAAAGGCTTGCAAAAGTTTTGTCTGGAGTGTGGCACTATATGAGGCAGAAACATGCACGTTGAGACGAGAGGATGGAAAAAGTTGAAAGCATTTGAGATATGGAAGAGAATGGAGAGGATAAGCTAGATGGAAAGAGTGAGTAATGAAAGAGTATTGGAAAGGGTTGATGAGAGAAGATGTCTGCCGAAGGTTATAAGAGAAAGGAAAAAGAACTGATTGGGACATTCATTGAGAAGGGAGTGCTTGCTAGCAGATACTTTGGAAGGACTGGTTTGTGGGAGAGGACTGAGAGGAAGAAGGAGATACAAGATGATAAACGACATAAGGGGAAGAGGAAATTATGCGAACCTGAAGAGGATGGCAGAAGACTGGACAGCGTGGAGAACTACCATGTGAAAACCTGTCTTTTGGCAGAACACTAATGATGATGATGTACACAGAAGCATGTCTACAGGAATGTCAGCACAGGCGGCTCTGATGCGGTGGACCAATTCTTCACGGCCTGTTGGCACTTGTTGGTACACCTTATCTTTTAAATATCCCCGCAGACAGAAATCCGGCGACTTCAAACCCGGCAACCGCGCAGACCAATTAATAGAGCCACTTTTGCGGATCCATCGACCAGTGTAAACACGGTCTAATTCCTCCCGTGCTTCAGTTGCGTATTGCGTTGGGCAACCGTCATGCTAAAACCACATAGTTGTCTGACGCCCTAGTCAACATCCTGCAATAGCATTGGTAGTTCCTGTTCCAAAAACGTTCGATATTTGTGTCCATTCAACGTGCTGTCGATAAAATAAGGACCAATGAGTTTATTCCTCATGATGCAACACTCCAGTAACGCACACTATTCCGCTTGACCCTACCATAGTTTGTGAATGTAGACTCATCGGATACTACCTCGGCAAATAACAAGGGAGTCGTTTGCATTTGTTGGCGTTCCCATTCACAACACACTACCTCGGTACCTAAATCGGCGCCATGAAGTTCTTGATGCAGTGACACATGGTATGGATGATACTTACGATGCTGCACTATTGTGACAACACTACCTACGCACAAGCTAAAAATGCGGTGCAATTGAAGGGTGCTTATCCATGGGTTGTGGTGCACTGCCACTACTACATCTGTTTCATTAGCTTCTCTTGTAACACGTTTGCTTCGTTTCCTTTTGCCGGTCTGTACGCTGCCATCAGGCATGTAAAATCCTTGTAAAAGAACGAACTAGAACGAGCTTTCTTAGAAAACTCACGGCATACAAGGCAACAGCCTCAACACTTCTTCTACGTTCTCCGTAAATCAGGATCACTTCAATTGCTTCTTCTGTGGCTGCAAATTTCATCGTCCACTTACGCGATAGACTCATTGCATTCTAAGTTACCAGTGAATGTGAATTGAAAATGATCTGTATTATCGGTAACAGTACGATATTTTTGTTGTTAGCTAGTTTCGTAATGGAAAAAAACGGCTGTAAACTGCAAGTAACAGAATATGCAGAAAAACATGGAAACGAAGCAGATGAGAGGCATTTCGGCCCTCCACCAACAGGAAAAAACCATTTGCGATTCGAGGGCTAGTAAAGATGAACTGAAAAAAAAGGAAGACTCAATGTGCAAATAAAGGACTGAATGTAAAATGGCCAAATCTACAAGATGAGGTATTGAAATGGATTCAAGAATACCACCAAAATGGCAATGGATTTCACACAAAAATGATTCAAATACACGCTCGAAAGCTAGTGCTACAGGGAACTTAACAGACTTGAAGGGTGAAGTTGGTTGGTGCAACACGTTTATGAAGCATCATGGACTTAGCATGCGAAACATATCTCAGAAAATGTCACAAGAATGTGAAGAGAATATATTATCTTCCCATCGCTTTATTATTCAACATAGAAAACAAATTTTCTTATATATCCTGTAGGCTGTCGTAATGCTCAGTAGCTCTAGGTACCCTAGTTGTTTTACTACTGAAATGAATACTCCAACTAAATCAGTCTTTTACACTGGTTAGTTTTTGTCTTGCAGCTTCTCCTATTTTATAGGAATCTTTTCATCTGTACGTAAATACTAAATCCAATATACTCAACAACCTGTATTGCATATTCTAGTCTATTTCTGCTTGTATTACGTTTTGCTGTACTGCTCCTTACAGCAAAATGTTAAGTGTTCTTGGATGTCGGAACACGTCTTGCATCTTCCATTAACTTGCACCCTCTTCCATTGAATTGTTTCCTCATATATTCTGTTTAGTGTGTCTTTATGTTGTATTTTATATGTCACTTATTTTTTAACATTCTTTGATAATATCACACTTGAAATTCATCCAAATTTGTCCGTCTCCGGATTTCCACGGTCCACATTTCACTTCCATGAAATGTTGCACTTCAGACGTACTCTGTCAAAAACTTCTTCCTCATTTACGTACCAATATCTGATAACAAAAAGGCTCTTTCATTTAAGAAACCTTACTCTGCTATGCCAGTCGACTTCTAATATATTTCTCGTTTCGGCGATTCTGTGCCATCCGACACAGGAGTGGGCCAAAAAAATGAAACGTCAAAAACACTAAACATAATCATTCCTAGTGCTGTGTAGGAAGCAAGTTGCCATTCAAAACAACCTCCAGTCGTCTCGGTATGGTTAAATTCAGGTCCTGTATGGTCGTCAAGGGAATCTTATAACAGTATCCCTGCAAAATAGTGGCAAGCGGAGGAAACGATGATGGAGGTCTGTAGCAATCACGCATCCTTCTCTCCAAATTAAACTGCAATGACTCAATAGTTCTGAGATCTGACGACTGTCGAAGCCAGGGGATATGCGACAGTTCATCCTCCTGTTCACAAACATGACCTATGTTAGCAGAGCCCTCTAGTCTTACCACACAGCATCACCAGTGGGGTACAAACATTGTACACGAGATGGACTTGACCAGCCAAAATGATGACATGACCCATGGAAGTAATGCGATCTTGCGGAGTAAGCAAGTGGCCCAAGGAATACTATAATTTATGGTTGCCCGAAGCACCATTGAACCCCCGCCATGTTTCACTATTGAGACGTGAACTCTGCTATTTTGGGAACAGTGTAAAACAAGACTCATCCGACCAAATTACTTTCTTCCAATGTTCCACAGGCAGGGTTTTATGGCTTTGGCACCACGTTTTGCTGTTTGGGACATTCATAAATTTGATTGGAATTGCAGATCGTTCTGCAATTCCCTTCTTTTGGTGCTGCCTTCATATTGTTTTGGCGCTGATAGAGTTTCAGAATACGACAGACAGTTCTGCAGCGACATGTTCAGCTGCCGTCCTCTTATTTTTTGTCCCAGGTATCTTCAACGAGTGTGTCGATCACTTTCGTCCGAGATGTGACTTAGCGGACGACGTGTTTCTGCTTTCACTGCATGCAGTATAAATCTTCAACGTGGCACCGCTTGAAACATTAAACACTTGGGCTATCTTGGTCAATGAAGCACCCACCACATGAGCACCAACAATTTTCCCGCTTTGTACTTGACTGGGCTCCGATACAGTGTAATCATAACTATAGAGCCCCCGGTTCTGACCACGGCTGACACAACCGTACTGAAGACATGGGACAGGTGCCGTTCGTGATCAAATATAACAGCTAAACCTGCAGGCCTGGATATCATGTGCATTTATGTTAATAGATGCATTTCTAGCGGTGTTTCCATGCTTTTACCCAACATCTGTAGGTAAGTACTGTGACTTCTTCCAGTACTCCATTGTTCCCACTTTTTATTTTAAGCAAATCTCCTTTGTACTACTTTGCATTACCTTAGTCTTTGCTTTATTTACACTTAAGAGATACTCTGCGGGAAATAAGCCATAAATTCCTTTCAGAAGGCCTTATGAGGGCCCCTTTCGTCGGACCAGCAAAGCTACGTAATCTGAGAACCTTAGCATTGGTGTCTCGTTTCCTTTTAGCTGTATGCATCCCGCGAAATTTTCTTTGCTTTTTCGACACCCAAGTTGAAGAACAGTGTCTTAAAACCTCCCTAACGCGAACTTGGCATGAGTAAGTTAAAATGAGGAGTAAGGCAAGCTCCGAAACTTAGGCTTTCATACCAGGGTATCTATAGTATTTCGAAAAAAATTCCTATTGTGGTCGATATAGTGACTGATTTCTTGTTGTTGTTTTTTTTTTGTACGCTTAATATGATATTTAACACAGTCACAGAAAAAGTTAGAAGGCTATAAATTTTATGTGCTTAAGCAGCATTAGACACTACTAGTGAATAAAACGAAAATAATATCTATTTAACTTTGTCAACTCTACTCATCTGGGACAACATCAACAAGTAAAACGAATACTGGCAGAATGGAGCATCAGACAGCCGTCAAGTGACGCTTTGTCAGACTCGAAACACCGTAGGGTGTATTACATTACATTACATTTATCGTTTTCCATGGGTCCCTTGGAGAGTAATCTCTCAGATGTGCTGTGCGAGAGCTATTATCCGATTCCTCAAGAGCAAGAGCTCTATTTCTTTTTACAGTGCAGTTTTGATTAACAGATTTCATTCAAGTACAAGATCTTTGTAAAAGTTTATTGGAAGAAACAAATATCTCTACTGAGAAACTGAACATATATTGAAAAATCAAGATGAAATTTTATAATATAAACTTTCACGAAAGACCGACTCCTTAGCCAAATGGTCTGCGTCACTATCTTCAGTGCGGAGCCAACAGGATATACGGACCCTGCAACGAACTTGGGACGTCGCACTATTCGGCTTCTCCACTACTCTTCGCGAAGGCTCGGCTCGCTGCAGGGTTCACGGGAAATCAATATGTAATTGAAAAGGACCACACTAAGTCTTAAGCTTCTCGTGCGTTGTCGTGAGCTTTTAACTGAGCAGTCAAGCATTAACCGTGCCTGAAATAATCACTCGCTCCCTGCCGGAGCTGCTGGCACTCGTAAGACCTGCAGTGTCACGTGCTGTGACGTGCGCGCCACGGCATACCTTCCTCGTGGACCTCGTTTCGGTGCAGTAATCGGTACATTTTTCTGGGGTAGGGATGTCTGGAAAAAGAGCCACTCGGCTTCGTGAGGCTAAATGAGGAGCTGCTTGAATAAAGAAGCAGCGCCGTCACCACGATTCATCTGCTGCAATAACGGTTGAGGGGATGGGTGGGAGGCTGATAATACGTCCCACGATCATAGATCACTCCTTTTACTGCCTAGCAGGCAGTAGTCAGCCAGTCGGAACAGAACTGAGGAAAACTGGAAATTGTGGTAAGGTCTTATGGGACCAAATTGCTCAGGTTATCGGTCCCTAAGTTTAGGCACTACTTAATCTAACTTAAACTAACTCACGTTAGGGACAACACACACACCCGAGCCCGAGGGAGGATTCGAACCTCCGAAGGGGGGAGCCGCGCGGACCGTGGCAAGGCGCCCCAGGCCACGCGGCTACGCCGCGCGGCGTAGAGCTAAGGCCTAGTCCGTTAGTGGTGATATTTATAGCGTTATGTTGTCCAAGCTGGATTGTTGATGACAATAAAAGTTCAAATAAAACTATTATCTGCATCAGTTGCTCCTTTTATTTCATCCTCCGAAGCGTTTCGAGAGGTACTTACAATGTGTTTCAGTGCACAGAACCCTGCGGTCCGTCATAAATACACATTTTAACGTAATTGGTCTCACAAAACGCAAACCAATAATAACATTTTTCTTTGAAGCATAGAGGACAATGTAATAATATTTCACAAAATCAACAAGGGCACAAACTCAGTCTTTATGAACAACTGGAGATTTTCTTTCGCAAAAGAAAACACTAAATGAAAAGTTGAGACAGTGGCAATAAGCTTCTTTAAGAGTTTCGCAGAAATAGAGGATAATAAACTATAACTCTTTCCAATTTCTACTTCCCGAGTGCCCTTAGTCAAAGATATTACGCATAGCATTGCACAGGAAAGGAATAATTCGATTATGTTGCAAGTTTTACATTTTTATGTTCTTTTTTAAATTTTATGTTTATTTATGTCTTCCCTGTCATATTTTTACAGTAGTAATAGTTTTAACAAGATGTAAACAATGAAAGAATTTTGTAATTGTGACACCTGTGTGTAGTCCACAGTGTAAGCTACTAATAAATAATCTCTGACGAAATGCACTGTATTATCGCATCGTTATAATCTTTGTTTTGTTTACGTTATTATTTAGTGCTCTGTGAGACACATTAAGTTGAAAATGTATATTTATGACGAACTACGGGGTTCTGTGCACTAGAACAGATAGTATGTAAACTATTACTGTTTAAAATTTATAATTTTAGTGCCATATTACGCTATCTTGTGCTTGTTATACATTTTTGTAACAAAATGAAACCACAACAAACAACTGGCTGTATCCAGCGAGCAAAAATGTAAAATAAGTTCATTGTTCCAACTGAAGACGAGAGCGTACAGTATTGAAACACGTCGTGGAATGAAATAAAAAGAGTGACTGACGCAGGCAATTGTTTTATTTGAACTTTTAGTGATGTTTATGTTTAACTTACATGTAACTTAAAAAAACTACCAAAAACATGAAAGTTTCTAAGTAATACTAAGTGTAGGCTTTTGATACTATCATGGCATATGCTGTGATAACATTTCTTCCACAGTGAAGAGGTAGCAGGAGGTGCTGACAAAGCGCTAGACGGTGGTTAGGTTATCGACTGTACGGTATAACAGTTGGGCAGCTCCTGCTGCTGCTGCCTTGGTCAGTATGGCGGCGAGGCTCCAACGGCAGCGCGGCCACTCGCTTCTCTCTCTTTTCCCGGCTGTTATAAAGACATTTCCCATATTCTATGGGTCACAGTACAAAAATATGTGTTCTACATTTTTAAGTTGTCCCAAATGCGTGGATAGATATTCTTTGGTTTTCCTGTTAAAATTCCAGTGATCGCCGATACTCGTTACCGATGTACATTGAGGTGACAAACGGCATGGGATGCCTCCTAGAATCGTGTCGGAACTACTTTCTCCCGGCGTAGTGCAGCAACTTGACGTTGCAAGGACTCAACAAGTCACCTGCACAAATACTACGACATGCTACCTCTAACTATTTATGATGCGTAAATGTTGCCGGTGTAGGATTTTGTGCACGAATTGCCCTCTCGATTACGTCCCCTCAATATTCGATGGGATTCGTGTCGGCAGATCTTGCTGATAAAATCATTCGCTCGAAATGTCCAGAATTTTCTTCAAACCAATCGCGAACAACTGTGTCCCGGTGAAATGGTGCATTGTCATTCATAAAATTTCCATCCTCGTTTTGCAACATGAAGTTCGTGAATGGCTGAAAATGGTCACCAAGTATCCGAACATAATCACTTCTAGTTAACGATCGGTTCAGTTGGACCAGAGGGCCCAGTTCGTTCAATGTAAACACAGCCCACACCGTTATGGAGTCACCACCATCTTTCACAGCGCTTTGTTGAAACCCACCATCAGCTGCTAGCTACTGCGGTTGGGACTCACCTGATCAGAGGGCCCAACCGATATGGTCACGATCCCAGATGAGGCGTCGCAGGCTATATTGTGCTGTTAGCAAAGGCACTCGGGTCGCTTGTCCTCTATCATAACTCGTTTATGCCAAATTTCGTAGCACTTTGCAAACGGATCAGTTCGTCGTATGTCCTACACTGACTGATTCATGCTGTTTTTCACGCAGTGTTGCTTGTCTGTTAGCAATGAAAACTCTATGCAGACACCGCTGCTATCGGTAGCTAAGTGAAGGTTGTCGACCATTGCGTTGGCCGTGATGGGATCTAATGCCTGAAATTTGATCTTCTCGCCACACTCTTGACACTGTATATCTCGGAATATTAAGTTTCCTAACGATTTCCAAAATGGAATGGCCCAATCGTCTACCTCTCTTGGCCAGCCGATGTGGCCGAGCGGTTCTAGGCGCTTCAGTCGGGAACCGCGTGACTGCTACGGTCGCAGATTCGAATCCTGCCCCGAGCGTGGATGTGTGTGATGTCCTTGGGTTAGTTAGCTTTAAGTAGCTCTAAGTTCTAGGCGACTGACGACTTCAGATGTTAAGTCCTATAGTGCTCCGAGCCATTTGAACCATTCTCTAGCTCTTTTGCACGTTAAAGATCTGTTGATTCCCATTGTGCGACCATAATCACGTCGGAAAACATTTGACATCACTCACCTGAGTACAGTCCTCCCCAGTAGCTGAGGGGTAGCCGGCATGGTAGCTCAGCGTGTCCACGATGGATTCGCTGCTGGGTCGGATATTTTCTCAGCTCAGGGACTGGCTTTTGTGCTGTCGTATTCATCATCATTTGATCCCCATCGACGCGGAAGTCGCCGAAGTGGCATCAAATCGAAAGACTTGCACCCGGCAAAAGGTCTACCCTACGGGAGGCCCTAGTCACATATTTTTTACCTGAGTACAAATGACATCTCTATCAAAGCACTGCTCTTTTATACCTCGTCTACGTGGTACTGCCGCCATCTGTCAATGTGCATATCGTCATCCGATGATATTTGTCACCTCAGTGTTGAAAAATGGTCCAAAGGGCTCTAAGGACTATGGGACTTAACATCTGAGGTCATCAGTCCACTAGACTTGGAACTACTTAAACCGAACTAACCTAAGGACATCACACACATCCATGCCCGAGGCATGCGACCGTAGCACTTGGGCAGTTCCAGACTGAAGTGCCTAGAACCGGTCGCCCACAGCGGCTGGCTCGCCTCATTGTATAACATTTCCTAAAGCGTATTATGTACACAATATCTCGTCAAACTTTTTGCACTGGTAAAGGTACCGGCGACGTACCTTGGCGGGGAAGAACCAGAAGAAGAGGTGTGCGTCGCGCTGCTTGTCGACGGTGAGGAAGCCCGAGTAGCTGGGCGTGTCGGCGGGGAAGCGGTCTCCGCGCACCTGGCACAGCCGGCGCGCCGCCGCGTCCAGCCCCGCCTCCAGCAGCGGCGTCAGCATCAGCCGGCGGCCAGAGTCGCGCGGCGCAGACCGCGGCTGCCACACGGGGTACGCATCGCGCAGCAGCAGCCGCGCAGAGGCGGCGGCCACGTCTGGCGGCTGAGAGGCGGCGGCGGCGGCGGCGGCGGCGGCGGCGGCGGCAGCACTCAGCAGCAGCACCGGCGCCACACAGGTCCACATGTCGCTATTCTGTGTATGCGTTTCATTGCAGTCACATCACACTTCCTTTATGTCACTTACTATGAGCGATAATAAAATTAAAACACAAGGAAATTACAGACATTGGCTGCGAGTAGTACGAGAAGTGAAGCAACTCAAATCACTTAATAGATGCAAGTCTTCTGGTCCAAAGTGTATACCAATTAGGTTCCTTTCCGAGTATGCTGATGCAGTAGCTCCACACTTAACAATCATACACAACCGTTCACCGTTCGCTCGACGAAAGATCCGTACCCGAAGACTGGAAAGTTGCACAGGTCACACCAATATTCAAGAAAGGTTGTATGAGTAATCCACTATATCACAGGCCCATATCGTTAACGTCCATATACAGCAGGATTTTACAACATATATTGTGTTCGAACATTATGAATTACCTCGAAGAAAGCGGTCTATTGACACACACTCAACATGGGTTTAGAAAACATCATGCCTGTGAAACACAACTAGCCCTTTATTCACATGAAGTGTTGAGTGCTATTGACACGGGATTTCAGATCGATTCCGTATTCCTGGATTTCCGGAAGGCTTTTGACACTGTACCTCGCAAGCGGCTCGTAGTGAAATTGCGTGCTTATCGAATATCGTCTCAGTTATATGACTGGATTTACGATTTCCTGTCAGAGAGGTCACAGTTCGTAGTAATTGACGGAGAGTCATCGAGTAAAACAGAAGTGATTTCTGGCGTTCTCCAACGTAGTGTTATAGGCCCTTTGCTCTTCCTTATCTATATAAACGATTTGGCAGACTAGCTAAGCAGCCGTCTTCGGTTGTTTGCAGATGACGCTGTCGTTTATCGACTAATAAAGTCATATTGTTGTTGTTGTTGTCTTCAGTCCTGAGACTGGTTTGATGCAGCTCTCCATGCTACTCTATCCTGTGCAAGCTTCTTCATCTCCCAGTACCTACTGCAACCTACATCCTTCTGAATCTGCTTAGTGTATTCATCTCTTGGTCTCCCTCTACGATTTTTACCTTCCACGCTGCCCTCCACTGCTAAATTTGTGATCCCTTGATGCCTTAGAACATGTCTTACCAACCGATCCCTTCTTCTAGTGAAGTTGTGCCGCAAACTTCTCTTCTCCCCAATCCTATTCAATACCTCCTCATTAGTTACGAGATCTATCCACCTTATCTTCAGCATTCTTCTGTAGCACCACATTTCGAAAGCTTCTATTCTCTTCTTGTCCAAACTAGTCATCGTCCATGTTTCACTTCCATACATGGCTACACTCCAAACAAATACTTTCAGAAATGACTTTCTGATACATAAATCTATATTCGATGTTAACAAATTTCTCTTCTTCAGAAACGCTTTCCTTGCCATTGCCAGTCTATATTTTATATCCTCTCTACTTCGACCATTATCAGTTATTTTACTTCCTAAAAGGCAAAACTCGTTTACTACTTTAAGTGTCTCATTTCCTAATCTAATTCCCTCAGCATCACCCGATTTAATTTGACTACATTCCATTATCCTCGTTTTGCTATTGTTAAGGTTCATCTTATATCCTCCTTTCAAGACACTGTCCATTCTGTTCCACTGCTCTTCCAAATCCTTTGCCGTCTCTGACAGAATTACAATGTCATCGGCGAACCTCAAAGTTTTTACTTCTTCTCCATCAATTTTAATACCTACTCCAAATTTTTTTCTTGTTTCCTTTACTGCTTGCTCAATATACAGATTGAATAACATCGGGGAGAGGCTACAACCCTGTCTCACTCCTTTCCCAACCACTGCTTCCCTTTCATGCCCCTCGACTCTTATGACTGCCATCTGGTTTCTGTACAAATTGTAAATAGCCTTTCGCTCACTGTATTTTACCCCTGCCACCTTCAGAATTTGAAAGAGAGTATTCCAGTCAACATTGTCAAAAGCTTTCTCTAAGTCTACAAATGTTAGAAACGTAGGTTTGCCTTTTCTTAATCTTTCTTCTAAGATAAGTCGTAAGGTCAGTATTGCCTCACGTGTTCCAACATTTCTACGGAATCCAAACTGATCCTCCCTGAGGTCCGCATCTACCAGTTTTTCCATTCGTCTGTAAAGAATTCGTGTTAGTATTTTGCAGCTGTGACTTATTAAACTGATAGTTCGGTAATTTTCACATCTGTCAACACCTGCTTTCTTTGGGATTGGAATTATTATATTCTTCTTGAAGTCTGAGGGTATTTCGCCTGTCTCATACATCTTGCTCACCAGATGGTAGAGTTTTGTCAGGACTGGCTCTCCCAAGGCCGTCAGTAGTTCTAATGGAATGTTGTCTACTCCCGGGGCCTTGTTTCGACTTAGGTCTTTCAGTGCTCTGTTAAACTCTTCACGCAGTATCATATCTCCCATTTCATCTTCATCTACATCCTCTTCCATTTCCATAATATTGTCCTCAAGTACATCGCCCTTGTATAGACCCTCTATATACTCCTTCCGCCTTTCTGCTTTCCCTTCTTTATTTAGAACTGGGTTTCCATCTGAGCTCTTAATATTCATACAAGTGGTTCTCTTTTCTCCAAAGGTCTCTTTAATTTGCCTGTCGGCAGTATCTATCTTACCCCTAGTGAGATAAGCCTCAGCATCCTTACATTTGTCCTCTAGCCATCCCTGCTTAGCCATTTTGCACTTCCTGTCGATCTCATTTTTGAGACGTTTGTATTCCTTTTTGCCTGCTTCATTTATTGCATTTTTATATTTTCTCCTTTCATCAATGAAATTCAATACTTCTTCTGTTACCCAAGGATTTCTACTAGCCCTCGCCTTTTTACCTACTTGATCTTCTGCTGCCTTCACTACTTCATCCCTGAAAGCTACCCAGTGTTCTTCTACTGTATTTCTTTCCCCCATTCCTGTCAATTGTTCCCTTATGCTCTCCCTGAAACTCTGTACAACGTCTGGTTGAGTCATTTTATCCAGGTCCCATCTCCTTAAATTACCACCTTTTTGTAGTTTCCTCAGGTTTAATCTACAGTTCATAACCAACAGATTGTGGTCAGAGTCCACATCTGCCCCTGGAAATGTCTTACAATTTAAAACCTGGTTCCTAAATCTCTGTCTTACCATTATAAAACGTATCTGAAACCTGTCAGTACCTCCAAGATTCTTCCATGTACACAACCTTCTTTCATGATCCTTGAACCAAGTGTTAGCTATGATTAAGTCATGCTCTGTACAAAATTCTACCAGGCGGCTTCCTCTTTCATTTCTTAGCCCCAATCCATATTCACCTACTACATTTCCTACTCTCCCTTTTCCTACTGTCGAATTCCAGTCACCCATGACTATTAGATTTTCGTCTCCCTTCACTACCTGAATAATTTCTTTTATTTCATCATACATTTCTTCAATTTCTTCATCATCTGCAGAGCTAGTCGGCATATAAACTTGCACTACTGTCGCAGGTGTGGGCTTCGTATCTATCTTGGCCACAATAATGCGTTCACTATTCTGTTTGTAGTAGCGTACCCGCATTCCTATTTTCCTATTCATTATTAAACCTACTCCTGCATTACCCCTATTTGATTTTGTGTTTATAACCCTGTAATCACGTGACCAGAAGTCTTGTTCCTCCTGCCACCGAACTTCACTAATTCCCACTATCTCTAACTTTAACCTATCCATTTCCCTTTTTAACTTTTCTAACCTACCTGTCCGATTAAGGGATCTTACAGTCCACGCTCCGATCCGTAGAACGCCAGTTTTCTTTCTCCTGATAATGACATCCCCTTGAGTAGTCCCCGCCCGGAGATTCGAATGGGGGACTATTTTACCTCCGGAATATTTTACCATGAGGACTCCATCATCATTTAACCATACAGAAAAGCTGCATGTCCCCTTGCTTTCAGTCGTTCGCAGTACCAGCACAGCAAGGCCGTTTTGGTTAGTGTTACAAGGCCAGATCAGTCAATCATCCAGACTTCAACTACTGAAAAGGCTGCTCCCCCTCTTCAGGAACCACACGTTTGTCTGGCCTCCCAACAGATATCCCTCCGTTGTGGTTGCACCTACGGTACGGTTATCTCTATCGGTGAGGCGCGCAAGCCTCCCCACCAACGGCAAGGTTCATGGTTGATGAGGGGATTAAAGTCATGAGAAGATCAAAACAAACTGCAAAACGATTTACAAAAAAATATCTGAATGGTGCGAAAAGTGGCAGTTTTATCCCAAATAACGAAAAGTGTGAGGTTATACCAATGAGTGCTACAAGGAACTCGTTTAACTTCGGCAGTCTAATCTAAAAGCCATAAATTCAACTAAATACCTAGATATTACAATTAGGAACAACTTAAATTGGAAGGAACACATAGAAAATGTTGTGGGGAAGCCTAACCGAAGACTGCGTTTTATTGGCAGGACACTTAGAAAATGTAACAGACCTACTGAGGAGAGGGCTGCACTACGCTTGTCCGTCCTCTTTCATAATACTGCTGTGCGGTGTGAGATCCTTACCAGGTATGACTGACGGAGTACGTCGAAAAAGTTCAAAGGAAGGCAGCACGTTTCGTATTATCGCGAAATATGGGAGTGAGTGTCACAGAAATGATACAGGATTTGGGCTGGAAATCATTAAAAGAAGGGCGTTTTTCGTTGCGACGGAATCTTCTCACGAAATTCCAATCACCAACTTTCTCGTGCGAATGCGAAAACAGTTTGTTGAGACCGACCTACATAGGGCGGAACGATCACCACAATAAAATAAGGGATATCAGAGCTCGTACTGGAAGATATACGTGTTCATTCTTTCCGCGTGCTATACGAGATTGTAATAATAGAGAATTGTGAAGGTGGTTCGATGAACCTTCTGCCAGGCAGTTAAATCTGATTTGCAGAGTATCCACTTAGATGTAGATGTAGAGTGACCACTAATTGAAATCAGTGGGGAAAGTCGAATATTTCTGCTAGACCAAGATTCGAAACCAGGTCTTGTGCTTATTAGGCAGATGATCTGACCACAGAGCCAGTTAGACATAGTGGTCATTGCAGCTGCACAGATTAGCGTAGCACGGTTCCAGTCACAGCCAGATTCTAAATTTACCCACACCCTACTTATATAGTGTCCCACCCATTCTTCTTATTTTTCGCTGTATTTCGCCGATTCCCGTAAAAGTTCGAGCGTGGTGTGCGTCTGTGCTGAAGAGATCATTGGCTGTCTTGCGACAATAATTCGATCTCTGTGCTACACTTGGCGCAAGGCACAACGGACCCTAAAATTAAATACTTTCCACATAAAAATTGTTCTATAATGCTTATGAACTGTCACAACGTTAATTCAATGTTAACAAACTTTGCAAATACGATACTGTTGTTTCTGTCTTGTTAAGAAATGTCCTCCCCCGTACCGGAATTACGTAATGTGTGTACGAGTACAGGGTACGACGCAGGAACGACGCAGTGGCACTGCTCTTCTTAGCAACACAAACACCGCACTATCGTGTTTATCCGCCGTTGCCAAGCTGCGAGTTTCAATTGCAATGTCCTCTCCTGTACGGAAATTACATAATTTGTGTACGAGTACTGGTTGTGACAGAGGAACGACGACATGTGGCAGTTTCGATGTAGCCCTGAGGCGTCCACAGATAGTCAAAGCAGTTATGGCGACCACTCGCATAAATCGGGAGATTCAGGTTCGAGTTCCGGTGCAGGCCAAATTTTCACTGTCGTCAGAGTGTGTGTGAAATCTTGTGGGACTTAACTGCTAAGGTCATCAGTCCCTAAGCTTACACATTACTTAACCTAAATTGTCCTAAGGACAAACACACACACCTTTGCCCGAGGGATGACTCGAACCTCCGCCGGGACCAGGCGCACAGACCATGACTGCAGCGCCCCAGACCGCTCGGCTAATCCCGCGCGGCTCACTGTCGTCACAATAACATATGGCTGATGATTGTCCATATTCGCAACTGCAAATACATTTCATGTCTTTCATAACGGCTGTATTCGCCGCAGTGCCTGTGTGTCAGGCAACACGTATGTCTAAAGGAACATTGGAGCTTAATTTCGGAATAACGCAAGAACTGCAACATATTATTTTCTTTTCAATTCGAGGCTACGTCATTCGTGGTTCATATAATGAACTATCATCGCCTGACTTTTTAGAAGTTTATCAGCGACGTGTCACCAGAGAAAGCACAATTTAGGCTGGAAGAGGTGATGCATCCTGTTTAGCACTACACAAAAAAGTCACTGATGCTACTGACATGCTAACATTATTTTTTTCACAATTGAAGTAGGCCAACTTGAGGTTGTGAGAAAATTTCCACGAAGGCTGCAACATTCACAGATCGTACTATGCGGCCAAGGCTCTCTTGGACAGTTAGGAGCCATGGCAGCACATCTCTGGGTACTGATATCACATAACCTTCCGACGAGTGCACTGTGGAGCTTCTTTTCTACGTCCAAGGAGAAAATTCAGCAGGCTCTGAGTCAGGAGTCAGCCTATGAACTGAAACGGGAACACGTCGTCTGCTTTAGTGCATTGGGTACCAGCCAGCTCGTGTCTTCGAGTTAGGCCACCACTGGACAGATGAGGGCAGCCCTCAGTCGTGCCCTCTGAATGTAGGCTGTTTGTCTGCGTGCCACTTCTCGGTAGCGGGCACACAGTGCGGCACTAGTATGGACGTTCTGTCATAAACGGAAATAACTGCAGGCTGCTTGCCTGCCATTACTGCGGTGCCGTCTACAAAATACAAGCCCTGGAGGCATGCTGCAGATACACTGGCAACAGGTGTGCACTGTCAGCTCCTACATCTACATCTACATCCATACTCCGCAAGCCACCTGACGGTGTGTGGCGGAGCTTGCCACCATGTTGCTGCTGTGTGCGCAGTACGGTGCCCCGGTAAGGGCTATGCCTCTCACATCACTCTTGGTATGGCTGCTAAAGTTATGGCTGCAGCTACAAGAGGGTGATCACGTTTGTGAGCGAGTTTGTTTTGTATAATATTCTGGTTCGTGTGACGTTGTGTTTTTTTAGTGTCTAATGTTATGTTTGCCTAGTTCAGTGAGTTATGTTAGTTCAAATGGTTCAAATGGCTCTGACCACTATAGGACTCAACATCTTAGGTCATAAGTCCCCTAGAACTTAGAACTACTTAAACATAACTAACCTAAGGACATCACACACACCCATGCCCGAGGTAGGATTCGAACCTACGACCGTAGCAGTCCCGCGGTTCCGGACTGCAGGGCCACAACCGCACGGCCACCGCGGCCGGCAGTTATGTTAGTGCTGGCTGCTGTACTTGACCTACTGATTTGTTCAACTGTGTATCTCAGAGCATGGTGCTGTCATAAAGTGAGTGGTCTGTTTTCAAATGGGAATATTTCTTTCCTTATTCGCTTCTGTTGATTGAATTTGGTGTTTAGCTTGGCTTGTCGTTTGTCTGACTGTGTTTGTAACTATGTGTTTTACATGTTGCTAAGAACTGTTATGTTTTATTGAGAAGTTAAATTGTCAAGTTTCTCCCCATTCCATTGCAGATTATATATTTATTCCGCTGGTAGCACTCAATCGGGATGACTGAAGGATGGTTCCATGTATGTGAAGCTATTGATCTCAGGTTGCTACTGTTCGATTCTCTAAGGTTTAGTGCACCAGTTCTGCAAGGCCTGTACATAAAGACTTCGACGTGTATTAAGCTAACTGACGTACATGTCATGCATGGTTTTATTTGCCGAGGTGTGTGGTTGATATTTATTTTTAAATAAGTTTCTTGTCCGGTTGTAAATGAGACACAACTTCACATTGTAAAGTTTAGTCCATCAGTTGCACTAAGGATAATGTAACTGATGTACGTGATTTATGTATGTTTTCATTCTGTCAAGTTGTTATGTGAATATTTATTTTAAACAATTTGGCGATTGCATGTAAATTCCTTTCGCAATTCATAACCAGAAAATATCACCGGTTGCGTAGTTTCAGTAACTGTAAATTTAAATATTTATTATGACAGTCTATGTATTTACGTTGATCATTAGCATTCAGTTTTGTCATCACCTTCTGTCAATAACTGTGCCTTAACAGTATGCCTGGATTTTGTTAGGTTTTCTATGTAATGTGCATGAGATACTACAGCTACATATACTGGGTGAATCAAAAACAATCAATCATTGCTTTTTTTAAATCGTAACTTTTATGTTATTTGGGATATGTGCGTGAACAATATACAGTTAGAGTAAGCAAACTCTCGAGTTTCACACCGTTCCCGCTAGGTAGCAGCAGTGTGCGCCAACTTCAGTTCTAGTAAAAATGTTGCCGGAACAACAAAAAGCGTTCTGTGTACTACGTTTTGCGGATTGCGGGTCAGTAGTAACTGTTCAGCGTGACTTTCGTACTGTATATGGTGTGGATACTCCTACAGCATAGAGCATTAGACGATGGCATGAACAGTTCCGAGAAACAGGTAGTTTGTGTAAAGGCAAATTGCCGGGCCGTCACCGAGTGTCTGACACAGATGTCAAAATTATCCACCACAGTTTCACAAGAAGTCCACAGAAAATGGTTCGCCGTGCAGCTCGACAGATCAACATGTCCCCGATACCCGTCTATAGTATGCTCTGTCCATGTTTACACATGAAACCATACAAAATTCAGCTACAGCAAGCTCTTCGTGAAGATGACAGACAACAACGTGTGGAGTTCTGCAATTTCGTTCTTGGCAAGATGTTTAGTGACGAGACAAAATTCCATTTAAATGGAAAGGTGAACCGTCATAATGTGTCAATATGGGGTAAGGAACAACCACATGAAGTTGTACAACATGAGAGGGACTCTCGAAAATTTAATGTGTTTTGTGCAGTTACATGGGAAAAGGGGTATGCTCCATTTCTCTTTGACGAGAACACCGTTACGGGAATCACATACCTCGATATGCTTGAGAACTTCCTTTTCCCACAGCTTAAGACTAATTTGAACCAGTTCATTTACCAAACAGGATGGGGCACAGCCAGACTGGCATCTCCAAGTGCGGGAATTTTTAAATCAAAGGATTACTGAACGATCGATCGGTCGCACTTGACCAAGTGATTCAGCCTAACATAACTGGCCTCCAAGGTCACCAGACCTGACTATATATGATTATTTCTTGTGGGAGTTTATAAAAAAAACTCTGTTTATGTGCCTCCGTTACCAACAACAATGAAAGAACTGAGACATCGCAGAACAGCAGCTGTGGAAGTTGTAACTCAAGACATTCTCGCTGCACTGTGGGAACAACTCGATTATCTCATTGACATATGCCGTGCATCTTAAGGGGGGCATATTGAACACCTATGACAAAAAACTTTTTCAGTTTCCCGTTCATAAAACACAAAATTTATTGTATATGTTTATTAGTTTCAGAAGTTAGACGTGTCAAATCGGATGATTCTATTTGATACTCCTTGTATTCCCTACCAGTTGTTAGGCCAAATATTCATTTTCTTGTAGTTAAATGACATTAACTATATTTAAACTTGAAGCTGACTAGTTAACATTTCTTGTCTTATGGACAAATGTGATAAAGTGTACTCTGAGGTCAAACTGCTGTACTGTGCTCAGCCAGAGTGAATTTCCTTTTATAATTATGTTTAATGTTTGGATTTGTTCTTTTATTAATGAATGAGAAATTCAGATTTCTCCAGCAAAGCCCTTAGCATTCCCCCACTCCTACGCTCCCTGTCATTCCAACTTACATGCTGTATTATCACAATCAACTACTACATAATATCAAATCCAGATACAATGCTGCAAAATACAACATGTAAAAACACACAACACAGCCACAGACAAACAAACTGAGCAAGCGGTATTATAGGATGAGATGAAGTTGTTTTGAAGAGAATCTTAGAACAATTTATTTGTATCACTTAAACAACATGGTTCCGTAATACACAATGAGAACTTCATAATGCAAGCAGTAGCTTTCAGTGTGTATGTGCGGTGGGTGATTGACATTACCAAATGTATGGTTGATACTACTGAGTGGGCAAATGATGGAACAGAACCGAACAGATCAAAATTTCATTTCCACAGACCACAGGAAAAAAACGGAACGGTTAGGAACAGAACAGAATGGACCAGAATTTCATTCAGAAACAGAATGGAACAGATCAGCATGGAACAGATCGAAACAGAATGGATTCGAAACGGACAGGTCGAAAACGAATGGATCGGAATTTCATTCAATAAAATGGAACAGAATGGGACGTAACGGATTAGAATTTGATTCACACAGACCATTAAAAAAACAGGATACCATTACCCCAAATTTAATTTGGGGCAATGGTGGTCAGTTGAAATGTTGACTACGACTACCGTCAAAAAACCACTGAGCGGTACAAAAATGATGAGTTACTTCGGGACTGTCGTCACAGCGCATGAGCATTTAGCTCGACTAGGCGAAATACGACAAGCTTGGAAACCCCGTCGGTGCACTCCAGTAAATGTCAGCAAGTTTAATCATGGCATCGACTAAGCAAATTGACACTTGTTCTCTGTAGCCGCGACTTGTTAGAACAAGCGAAAGCGATTACCAGTATGTTGGCATTTATTGATGGCAGAAAATCAAGACTTTTTCCAACAAGCAAAATGCTGAAAATTGTGACGTTATGTGTGCAGGCCTGCACAGTATCCATGATGTCACAAACCACATCAACATTACTATAACAACGTCATGACACCACACATAAGTGATTGACCTTAACCACATGATGTCAAAATCCAATACGGCAGAATCCGTGACACCATGGTGGTGTCTGTTTTAATACCATTAAAATACCTTATTGAGATTGTATGTTTCATTTTCATGGCTGGTGTAATGCTCCCTCCTTCAGCGGTAGTTGTGGTCACCCTGCAATTTGACCATAATTGTCCACCTCTTCCCTCCATAGGTAATGGCACGCATCCTGTAAACTGATCATTATTCCCCCAACTGGGAAGATTGTTTCATTTTAGCTCTAACGAAGCGATATACGTGGCAATATGGTATAGTTGTGCTCCACTCTGATGTACGAAAACAGGGCAATTTTGAGACAGTAAGTTATAATTTTATTTAAAATGACGATTTATGGAACAATGTGCCATGTAGCCTCCATTGAGTATTATCAGGAGATGACAAACGTTTTCTACTCCAATATTAAGTTAATATGGTCATTATAATGCTTGGCTGATTGCCGCATACGTTGTAGCGAAAGTAAGACGATTTGCCATCCACATAACTTTTGTGTTTAGAAGTAATAGTACAGTTTCTTAGATAGTCAATTCAGGGTCTACCTACTGATACTGTAATTGAAGTTGAAGTCTTACACAGTGAAATGTAGTGCTTAGATAAAAAATTATGACCTTACTCCATGGGGTAGAATTATTTCTAAGTTACTAACTGAACCAAGACTGGGTATCACGATGGTACTAAGAAACATGTTTCAACAGCTCCACATTCTCAGATGTTTTTGTTACTACTTTGGACAATCGCCATGTGATACAGTCAGCTCCACAAGGGAGTGTACGCTGTTATCCATATGAAATAAGATACTATTATTAATATATGTTTACATGAAAATAGATGTTCTAATTGCACAATTAATCCAGTCGCCGTCATTATCGATTATAGCTTGACACTTTTTTGACATGCTTTTCACGAGATTTTCTGCATATTCTCCCGGTAACGATCACCATATCGTCCTAATTATATATGGCAGCTGCTTCAAAGTATATATTGGCTTTCCTTTAAGATTCATCTTAAGATACGACCAATCATTTAGATTGGATTTGCATCAGGAGATATTGAAGGCCAATACATCGTGGACTCACCCTTGTCTGTACAGAACGGCTGGGACGTTTCTGATAATTATCCTCTTCAAGCACCCAGTTTGCCTCGTTCGAACCAAGTAAGATTTGGTTTCTGCTTAAAAAGACGCACGATTTCATTGCCCTGAGTTTTTGTTGTCTCGCACCTTAGCCCTCTCGGTAAATCATCCACGTTTTCAACCTCTAAATATCGTTTGATCCACTTTGGAACGAATGTCTTTGATTCTCTAAGGATTTTAACAGAAGTTCCATGTGAAATCTTTGGTCCCTTTGGATGATTTACAAGGAACAGTGCCTCGTGACACTTCAGATATTTAGAACGTATTTTAAACTGCAAAAGACTCTCACGCTGTTTATCTACAGGGTGGTCCATTGATAGTGACCGGGTCAAATATCTCAAGAAATAAGCGTCAAACGAAAAAACTACAAAGAACGAAACTTGTCTAGCTTGAAGGGGGAAACCAGATGGCGCTGTGGTTTGCCCGCTAGATGGCGCTGCATAGGTCAAACAGATATCAGCTGCGTTTCTTTTTAAAATAGGAACCCACATTTTTTACTATATATTCGTGTAGTTCGTAAAGAAATATGAATGTTTTAGTTAGACCACTTTTTTCGCTTTGTGATAGATAGCGCAGTAATAGTCACAAACGTATAAGTATGCGGTATCACGTAACATTCCGCCAGTGCGGAGGGTATTTGCGTCGTGATATACTAGCCATGTTAAAATGGACCGTTTACCAATTGCGGAAAAGGTCAATATCGTGTTGATGTATGGCTATTGTGATCAAAGTGCCCAACGGGCCTGTGCTATGTATGCTCCTCAGTATCCTGGATGACATCATCCAAGTACGGACCGTTCACCGGACAGTTACGTTATTTAAGGAAACAGGAAGTGTTCAGCCACATGTGAAACGTCAACCACGACCTGCAACAAATGGTGATGCCCAAGTAGGTGTTTTAGCTGCTGTCGCGGCTAATCCGCACATCAGTAGCAGATAAATTGCGCGAGAATCGGGAATCTAAAAAACGTCGGTGTTAAGAATTCTACATCAACATCGACTGCACCCGTATCGTATTTCTATGCACAAGGAATTGCATGACGACGACTTTGAACGTCGTGTACAGTTCTGCCTCTGGGCTCAAGAGAAATTACGGGACGATGACAGATTTTTTGCACGCGTTCTATTTAGCGACGAAGCGTCATTCACCAACAGCGGTAACGTAAACCGGCAAAATAAGCACCATTGGGCAACGGAAAATCCACGATGGCTGCGACAAGTGGAACATCAGCGACCTTGGCGGGTTAATGTATGGTGCGGCATTATGGGAGTAAGGATAATTGGCCCCCACTTTATCGATAGCAATCTAAATGGCTCAACGTATGCTGACTTTCAACATGATGGATGTGCGGTACATAGCTCGCGTGCGGTTGAAGCGGTATTGAATAGCATATTTCATGACAGGTGAATTGGTCGTCGAAGTGCCATATCATGGCCCGCACGTTCACCGGATCTGACGTCCCCGGATTTCTTTCTGTGAGGAAAGTTGAAGGATATTTGCTATCGTGATCCACCGACAATGCCCGACAACATGCGTCAGCGCATTGTCAATGCATGTGCCATCATTACGGAAGGCGAACTACTCGCTGTTGAGAGGAATGTCGTTACACGTATTGCCAAATGCATTGAGGTCGACGGACATGATTTTGAGCATTTATTGCATTAATGTGGTATTTATAGGTAATCACGCTGTAACAGCATGCGTTCTCAGAAATGGCACGTTCACAACGGTACATGTGTCACATTGGAACAACCGAACAAAAATGTTCATACGTACATACGTTCTGTATTTTAATTTTAAAAACCTACCCGTTACCAACTGTTCGTCTAAAATTGTGAGCCATATGTTTGTGACTATTACAGCGCCATTTATCACAAAGCGAAGAAAGTGGTCCAACTAAAACATTCATATTTCTTTACGTACTACACGAATATGTAATAAAAAATGGGTGTTCCCATTTTGAAAAACGCAGTTGATATTCGTTTGACCTATGCAGCGCCATCTAGTGGGCCAGCCATAGCGCCATCTGGTTTCCCCCTTCAAGCTAGACAAGTTTCGTTCTTTGTAGTTTTTTCGTTTGACGCTTATTTAGTGAGATATTTGGCCCGGTCATGATCAATGGACCACCCTGCATACAGTGTGCAAAATCGCAGTGAGTACATATTCGAGACCACTACCAGACATGTCGCTAAGGACGTTACATTTAAAACTATGGCGTATACTTTCTTATGGAACTGACTGTGTATCAACAAATGCATTTGTTGGCGGTAAGGATTACGATAATCTTACTGCGCTAGGTGCATTCTAAACATGGGAAAATGTACGGATGAATGGTGAAGCATTTGGTACTGCTTTTGCGAGCGTAAGATCTTGTCATTAGTGACATTATTGGAATAACATTGTTTACTTTAGTAATTCTTGTCGACAAATACATTTTAAGCTGTTAGTTTTATTAGCAGCAGTGTCGATGAGTGTTTTGTAATGTTATAAAACTAATTTTTTGTATTTATGTTTCCGTAACATCTTGACTGCCACGAGGCCACCACATGTCAGCAGAACTAGCGCCTAATGCCGTGTGCCCGCTGGTTGCCACAGCAGAGCTTACTTCTGTTGCTGTAGCTGCCTGGGTCTTGCGCTGAAACATACATCACAATGTGTCTGGCAGCAGTCAGTGTCTAATACGTGGTTCCTCAACTAATCTATAACTGTTTCCCGAAGTGCCAGTAAGAGAGTCGTATATCTTTTGAAATGTAATGCAGTCATTTTAGATATAGAACTATTTAATTGAAACTATTTGTCACGACACTAGGGCCACATATGTTTTGCACTTGGAAGCCTACATATTTTGAGAAATAATACAATTTTATTTTAGTACGCGATGAGAGATTTCTAATTGTGCTAAGATAAGCAACCCGAAAGTAAATTTTTTTTTTTTGAGACGTCAACCTTTCATCTTTGTCTTGTTTATTTGGCCATGTAGTATGCAAACATTATGAATGTCTTCTTGTGTATTACGAAAACATGCGGTTGAAGTGATACACCACTATAACGATGTTATCAAAACACCTTCTCCCCATCCTATAATGGAGTTTGGTCAATTCTTCTGTCTGTGGCTAAATTGTGTGTTTTTTTCGTTTTGTACTTTGTAGTATTAGTATTAGAATGGATATCACTTAGTAGCTGGTTATGGAAATACAGTGTATAGACGTTTTAGAGAGAATCTGCATCATAGTTCCTATCGGCAAATGTTCCAGCCTTTCTTAATAAATGTTCAGTATATAACGTCAAGTAGGCCTGGTAGAAATGTGATAAAAAGCAATATTAGCCTGTCAGTAACATCGATTATATTTTTTCAAGTGTAGATAATGATGCATCTTCTTCCATCCTAAAGTGGTGCTTGGTAGGTAATATAACTGAACAGCTTCTGAAACGTTAGGATGACAGGTCAGTCTATCAACCGCCAATAACATAGCCGCAGATCAGTTTGCCAACACACTTTACACATTTTGACACAAATTTTATGCGAATACGGACAACCAACAGCTGTATAATGGAATGACAACAATAAAAATTTGCGCCGGACTTCGACTCGATCCCGGATTTCCCGGATTACACGAGCGATGGTCTAAACCGATTCGGCTATCCGTGCACGACTGACGGCGAGACCTAAACTTCCGTATGTCGTCGTTCATGCGTCTCAAACAACATTCGTACGTGCCATGTAATTCACGTACAGATGTTGGACATTTTAATTGAAAGTCACCACATGGTATCGGCGAATAATTACGAGACAGAAGTGCCTGTGTTGTTAAGAAGTATGATGCAAGGTTCCTTCGGACATGCATGCAAGGTCATGAAACAGAATCGATGTTGATAATGTACGTCGGCTGGAGTGGCCGAGCGGTTCTAGGCGCTTCAGTCTGGAACCGCGCGACCGCTACGGTGGCAGGTTCGAATCCTGCCTAGGGCATAGATGTGTGCGATGTCCTTAGGTTAGTTAGGTTTAAGTAGTTATAAGTTTTGGGGCACTGATGACCTCAGATGTTAAGTCCCATAGTCCTCAGAGCCATTTGAACCATTTGATAATTGAGTAAGCCAAATGCCAAGTCACCCCTCTCTTCATTTATACAAGCACAATTGCTTTCAAACGACTTAAGCAGCAGGCGTTTATTGTGAATATAACTGTTAAAACTATACACCTAAATATTTCACAGAGCACGCGCTTATACACTTACTCCTCTGATATCATGAAATACCAGAGCTGGATTGCCTGCACGAAGTAAATATTGCATAATGTATCTTGCCGATTACTTATGGGCTTATCAACGAATAAAAACTATTATGCATCAAATATAAGTAGAATTTCACTTGCTTTTACATTATTACAAAAACATTGTTCAATTGCCTCTGAGCACTATGCGACTTAACTTATGAGGTCATCAGTCTCCTAGAATTTAGAACTAATTAAACTTAACTAACCTAAGGACATCAGACACATCCATGCTCGAGGCAGTATTCGAACCTGCGACCGTAGCAGTCGCTCGGTTCCAGACTGTAACGCCTAGAACCGCACAGCCACTCCGGCCGGCACATGATTACAATGGTGTTTTGTTGGGGTTCTTAGATTGTGAGTTATTCGCGTTTCTTTATACATCTACAGAGAGGAATTTTAATTTAACATCGTATACTGGCCCTATATTTATTATTTTTTAAATTATTTTGTACTTAAATGTCCCTTTTTAATCATGGGAAGCAACATCCTGCTTCACTATTCAAATTGTATTGCTTTAATCTAAAAAAATTAAACTGACTTTCGATGGTGCTATCCAACCGCTAATATTGTACAGTTCGTAATGATCGCTTAAGGGGTTTTGAAGTCAATAGTTTTTACTATCAAAAGCCACATCTACATCTTCCATCTACCTAGCTAAGTTACTATTCGACCTACATTATGGGTCTTTAAAAATACTTCTTCGCCTAGTTTTTCTCTTTCATGAGGTGCCAATGCTATTACATATCTTTATTACTCATGCGGTTACCGTGAAATAATTTACGACCTTCGAGTTTCTGACGGACACTTTCGTTAACAAAGTAGGAAATTACTTCTAAAGTAGATCGATTTCAGAGGATTCAGAGGCAGCTTGTAACAATGAATTTACACTTCAGTAACCTAGAGGAAATAGGACCTCCTTTGGTGTCTCCTCTGGAAATAAATGATTCCGTTATCAAAAAGGAGCGACAATGGCGATAGAGAGTAGATATGTATTAAAAACATGGGTATCCGCTTTATCCTTGTGTTAGCACTATCCAAGCTGTCGAAACAAGTACGTATTTGGAGAGTTATTAATGCATTGAAGTTCTGTCGTCTATGAGAATGGGGATTGGTGAAAAGCTTTTCAAACTAAAAGGGCTTCATAAATAAAACAAGGAATATTTGCATAATATTCATTAAAATTGCTACACCAAAAAGAAATGCAGATGATAAACTGGTATTCATTGCACAAATATATTATACTAGAAATGACATGTGATTGCATTTTCACGCAATTTGGGTGCAGAGATCCTGAGAAATCAGTACCCAGAACAACCACCTCTCGCCGTAATAACGGCCTTGATACGCCTGGGCATTGAGTCAAACAGAGCTTGGATGGCGCGTACAGGTACAGCTGCCCATGTAGCTACAACACGATACCACAGTTCATCAAGAGTAGTGACTGGCGTATTGTGACGAAACAGTTGCTTGGCCACCATTGACTAGACGTTTTCAATTGGTGAGAGATCTGGAGAATGTACTGGCCAGGGCAGCAGTCGAACATTCACTGTATCCAGAAAGGCCCTTACAGGACCTGTAACATTCGGTCGTGCATTATCCTGCTCAAACGTAGGGTTTCGCAGGGATCGAATGAAGGATAGAGCCACTGGTGGTAACACATCTGAAATGTAACGTCTACTGTTCAAAGTGCCGTCAATGCGAACAAGAGGTGACCGAGACGTGTAACCAATGGCACCCCATACCATCACGCCGGGTGATACGCCAGTATGGCGATCACGAGTACACGCTTCCAATGTGCGTTCACCGCGATGTCGCCAAACACGGATGCGACCATCGTGATGCTGTAAACTGAAGCTGGATTCATCCGAAAAAATTACGTTTTGCGATTCGTGCACCCAGGTTCGTCTTTGAGTACACCATCGGAGGCGCTCCTGTCTGTGCAAGGGTAACCGCAGTCATGGCCTCCGAGCTGATAGTCCATGCTGCTGCAAACGAACTATTCGTGCAGCTGGTTGTTGTCTTGCAAACGTTTCCATCTGTTGACTCAGGGCCGGCCGCGGTGGTCTTGCGGTTCTAGGCGCGCAGTCCGGAACCGTGCGACTGCTACGGTCGCAGGTTCGAATCCTGCCTCGGGCATGGATGTGTGTGATGTCCTTAGGTTAGTTAGGTTTAATTAGTTCTAAGTTCTAGGCGACTGATGACCATAGATGTTAAGTCGCATAGTGCTCAGAGCCATTTGAACCATTTTTTGTTGACTCAGGGATTGAGACGTGGCTGCACGATCAGTTACATCCATGCTGATAAGATGCTTGTCATCTCGACTGCTAGTGATACGAGGCCGTTGGGATCCAGCACGGCGTTCCGTACTATCCTCCTGAACCCACTTATTCCATATTCTGCTAACAGTCATTGGATCTCAATCAACGCGAGCAGCAATGTCGCGATACGATAAATCGCAATCGCGATAGGCAACAGTCCGACCTTTATCAAAGTCGGAAACGTGATGGTATGCATTTCTCCTCCTTATTCGAGGCATCACAATAACGTTTCAGCAGGCAACGCCAGTTAACTGCTCTTTGTGTATGAGAAATCAGTTGGATACTTTCTTCATGTCAGCACGTTGTAGGTGTCGCCATCCGGCGCCAACCTTGTGTGAATGCTCTGAAAAGCTAATCATTTTCATATCACAGCATCTTCTTCCTGTTGGTTAAATGTCGCGTCTGTAGCACGTCATCTTCGTGGTGTAGCAATTTTAATGGCCAGTAGTGTATAACGTTAGAGACACGACTAATAATTGTTGTTGTTGTTATGTTCTTCAGTCGAGAGACAGTTTGATGCAACTCCCCATGCTATGCTATCCTGTCTGTTCAAGCTTCTCCATCTCTGATTAACTACTGCAACCTGCATCCCTATGAATCTGCTTAGTATATTCATTCCTTGGTCTCCCTCTACAATTTTACCCACCACCCATCCGTCCAATACTAAATTGGTTATCCCTTGATCCCATCTTCTAGTCAAGTTTGTGCCACAAATTCCTGTTCTCCCAGATCTATTCAGTACCTCCTCATTAGTTACGTGATCTACCCACCTAATCTATAGCGTTCTTCTGTAGCAGCAGATATCTAAGTTTCTATGCTCTTCTTACGTAAACTATTTATCGTACATATTTCACTTCCATACATGGCAAAATTCCTCACAAGAAAGGACTTTCTGAAACTTAAGTCTGTACTCGATGTTAACAAATTTCTCTTCTTCAAAACGCTTTCCTTGCCACTGCCAGTCTATATTTTATATCCTCTCTACTTCGATCATCATCAGTTATTTTGCTTCCCAAATAGCAAAATTCATCTACTACTTTAAGTGACTCATTTCGTAATCTAACTCCCTATATTCTCTTATCATCGTTTTGTTTTTATTGATGTTCATCTTATATCCTCCTTTCAAGACACTGTCCATTCCGCTCAACTGTTCTGCCAGGTTCTTTTGCTGTATCTGACAGGATTACAATGTCATCGGCAAATCCCAATTTTTTTATTTCTTCTCCATGGGTATGAATTCCTACTCCAATTTTTTCTTTTGTTTCCTTTAGTGCTTGCACAATATACAGATTTAATAACATCAGGGCCGGCCGCGGTGGCCGTGCGGTTCTGGCGCTGCAGTCCAGAACCGCGGGGCAGCTACGGTCGCAGGTTCGAATCCTGCCTCGGGCATGGGTGTGTGTGCTGTCCTTACGTTAGTTAGGTTTAAGTACACTCCTGGAAATTGAAATAAGAACACCGTGAATTCATTGTCCCAGGAAGGGGAAACTTTATTGACACATTCCTGGGGTCAGATACATCACATGATCACACTGACAGAACCACAGGCACATAGACACAGGCAACAGAGCATGCACAATGTCGGCACTAGTACAGTGTATATCCACCTTTCACAGCAATGCAGGCTGCTATTCTCCCATGGAGACGATCGTAGAGGTGCTGGATGTAGTCCTGTGGAACGGCTTGCCATGCCATTTCCACCTGGCGCCTCAGTTGGACCAACGTTCGTGCTGGACGTGCAGACCGCGTGAGACGACGCTTCATCCAGTCCCAAACATGCTCAATGGGGGACAGATCCGGAGATCTTGCTGGCCAGGGTAGTTGACTTACACCTTCAAGAGCACGTTGGGTGGCACGGGATTCATGCGAACGTGCATTGTCCTGTTGGAACAGCAAGTTCCCTTGCCGGTCTAGGAATGGTAGAACGATGGGTTCGATGACGGTTTGGATGTACCGTGCACTATTCAGTGTCCCCTCGACGATCACCAGAGGTGTACGGCCAGTGTAGGAGATCGCTCCTCACACCATGATGCCGGGTGTTGGCCCTGTGTGACTCGGTCGTATGCAGTCCTGATTGTGGCGCTCAGCTGCACGGCGCAAAACACGCATACGACCATCATTGGCACCAAGGCAGAAGCGACTCTCATCGCTGAAGACGACACGTCTCCATTCGTCCCTCCATTCACGCCTGTCGCGACACCACTGGAGGCGGGCTGCACGATGTTGGTGCGTGAGCGGAAGACGGCCTAACGGTGTGCGGGACCGTAGCCCAGCTTCATGGAGACGGTTGCGAATGGTCCTCGCCGATACCCCAGGAGCAACAGTGTCCCTAATTTGCTGGGAAGTGGCGGTGCGGTCCCCTACGGCACTGCGTAGGATCCTACGGTCTTGGCGTGCATCCGTGCGTCGCTGCGGTCCGGCCCCAGGTCGATGGGCACGTGCACCTTCCGCCGACCACTGGCGACAACATCGATGTACTGTGGAGATCTCACGCCCCACGTGTTGAGCAATTCGGTGGGAAGGCCACCCGGCCTCCCGCATGCCCACTATACGCCCTCGCTCAAAGTCCGTCAACTGCACATACGGTTCACGTCCACGCTGTCGCAGCATGCTACCAGTGTTAAAGACTGCGATGGAGCTCCGTATGTCACGGCAAACTGGGTGACACTGACGGCGGCGGTGCACAAATGCTGCGCAGCTAGCGCCATTCGACGGCCAACACCGCGGTTCCTGGTGTGTCCGCTGTGCCGTGCGTGTGATCATTGCTTGTACAGCTCTCTCGCAGTGTCCGGAGCAAGTATGGTGGGTCTGACACACCGGTGTCATTGTGTTCTTTTTTCCATTTCCAGGAGTGTAGTTCTAAGTTCTAGGGGACTTATGACCTAAGATGTTGAGTCCCATAGTGCTCAGAGCCATTTGAACCATTTTTTTAATAACATCAGGGATAGGCTACAACGCTGTCTCCCTCCCTTCCCAACCACTGCTTCCCTTTCATGCCTCTCGGCTCTTATAACTGTCATATGGTTTCTGTACAAATTGTAATCAATCTTTAGCTCCCTGTATTTTACCCCTGCCACCTTCAGAATTTGAAAAAGAGTTTTCCAGTCAACATTGTGAATAGCTTTCCCCAAATCTACAAATGCTAGGAAAGTAGATTTGCCTTTGCTTAATGTATCTTCTAAGGTAAGTAGTGGGGTCAGTATTGCCTCACGTGTTCCAACATTTCTACGGAATCCAAACTGATCTGCCCCGAGGTCGGCTTCTACCAGCTTTTCCATTCGTCTGTACAGAATTCGTGTCAATATTTTGCAGCCGTGACTTATTAAACTGATAGTTCGGTAATTTTCGCACCTGTCAACATCTGCTTTCCTTGGTATTGGAATTATTATATTCTTCTTGAAGTCTGAGGATATTTCGCCTGTCTCATACATCTTGCTCACCAGATGGAAGAGTTTTGTTATGGTTGGCTCTCCCAGGGTTATCAGTAGTTCTAATGGAATGTTGTCTATTCCCGGGGCCTTGTTTCGACTTAGATCTTTCAGTGCTCTGATTGTTAGAAAAGTTAAATTATTACAACTGATGTAGAAATTACTAATAACATTCTTGAGTCTATGATATTTCCCGATTTTGTAATGCTTCGTTCCCTTAAAGGGCGCGGTTGGTTTTGTTCCCGTAGTTTGTTTATATTTTTGTTACTTTTAGTGCATATATAATGCTTGATTTGGATATTTTTGTGGATATTAATTCACCCACTACTGATCAACATCTCAGGAGCAGACCTGGCTTGTTTGAGTTCCGATTATAGAGAAGGGTAAGTTATACACTCTTTGACCATCAGACTGTGACAGCTTAAATCCCTATCTCATCGCAGCTTTATGTTGAGAGGGAGAAAGCTAGTTCGATAAGGAAACTTCCTTATTGCATGCTTACTTTGAGCTTCTCTGTAGCTTAGAGGTTTGGGTTAAAGCAGTGTTTTTATAATACACTGACAGAAAAAAAAACGCTACAGGCGCGCAAGAGTAGCGCCACTATGAGGATGCAAATCAGCTTTGCTTTAAACACATACTGTGACGGTCATGAGCGTCAGTTACCTTTGAGCTTCGACGTGGTGACTTTATGCTAGTCTAGAATGTGTCGCGTCTTTCAGTGTCACACAAATTTTTATTTTTAAAGGGGATCACTTAAGACTATTTCCATGGGATCGCCTGTCATATTTCTCCCTCATATCACAAAATTGTCGTCTGGTGTAGCACGAACAGAAAAAATAAATTCCTTTTAAATCACAGTTTCGTATATAAT
The DNA here is from genome assembly GCF_023897955.1 of Schistocerca gregaria. Lineage (NCBI taxonomy): Eukaryota > Metazoa > Arthropoda > Insecta > Orthoptera > Acrididae > Schistocerca > Schistocerca gregaria. Next base: position 381,630,978 of record NC_064921.1, on the reverse strand, counting down.
TTACATTCAAAACCTTGCATCTGTGTCACAGAAAAAATCCTATATCGAGAATACTTTACACAAGTTTCAGGAAAGAAATGCTTCCGGTAATTATTACAGTATTTAAAGAACATCAAAATATGAACAGGCTGAAATGAACAAACATTACATGAGACTATGTTAATCAATTCAACTGTAAAAATCTAAGGAGCATATTATTAGCAAAACGAGAAATATGCAAAAGTGAAATGCCAAAATGAGCACTTCTCAATGGGGAGCAAATCAAAACAATCAGAATGGCTGAAAGAGAGCACAATAACATGAGCCATAAACGAATAAGAGCTAAGCAACTAAGCAAATAAGAGAATAGGCAAAAATGAGATGCCAACAAAATGAGAGCTGGCCGAACTCCGGCTGCGCTCGTGACGGCACCTCGCGGCCCGTACGCAACACGCGCGCCTGCGACCGCAGTGCACTCTCAGCGCTCGCGGCGCTGGCGTCTAGCAGCCCGTACACAAGTTGTGCGATTGCTGTCTCAGGTCGACCCTTAATATATGATGTTACAAACGTCTTTAAGGCGACCAAAACGCCACTGTTAACGCCTCACTGAGTTTGAACGAGATCGTGCAGTAGGGTTCCGAGAAAGTAATGTTTCTTTTGCTATACTATAGAAAAACTGAGTAGAAATGTAGCCACTATATATGATCGCTCGCAGAGTTGGTCAAGAATGTACGGTCGCAAAAAGACCAGGGTCCTGACGGCCAAGTGGTACTACCGAGAGAGAAGACCAGGTGTTCGGCGTTTGGTTCTGACACACGGTACTGCGTCTGTGGCAGGGATCTGACTAGCAGTTGCCCCCACAGTGACACAGCGAACTATTGCAAATCGATTACTTCAAGGACAGGTCCGAGCCATCTCTCCATTGATCCCAAACCACCGTCATTTTCGGCTTCAGTGGAAGGGGGGGGGGAGCAGGGTGGAAGTCTATTGTTCTTTTTGATGAAAATTGGTTCTCGCTTGCTGCCAGTCATGGCCGTGTGTTGGTTAGAAGAAGACCAGTTAAAGGCACGTAACCAACCTGCCTGAGTGCTAGATACACAAGACCTAAACCTGGAGCTATAGACCGGGTTGCGATTTCGTGTGACCACCTCATGGTTATCCCAAGCACCCTGACTGCAAATCTGTACGTCAGTCTAGTGACACGATCTGTTGTGCTTTCATCCATGAGCAGCATCCCAGGGGCTGTTTTCCAACAGGATAATGCTGTTGTAACTCGACATGCCCTTCAGGGTATCGACATGTTGCGTTGGCGTGCTCGATCGCCAGCCCTGACTCAAATCGAGCATATATGGGACATCATCGGAAGACAACTCCAGCATTAACAATCCCTGTATTGGCCGACCAAGTGCAACAGTCATGGAACACCATCCCACAAACTGACATCCGCCACTTGTACAACAGAATGCATGCTCGCCTACATGCTTGTATGCAACATTTTTCAAGTTATACCGTTTATTAAGGTACCAGAATTTCACATTTGCTCTGTCTTGTCTCACGCTTACGTAAACCTGTGATCTTGCAATGTTACCTAAGACATATTTATTCCCGGAACTCCACTACTCTACATTAATTATTTTTTGCTGTTGCGATTTTTTTCTGTCGACGTATTTTAAGTTTCGCAGTAACTACCTGATTGAGTTGGTTCATTGGCAGGTACATTCAATCCCGAATTTTACCACATTCAGTGATGTTATCCATTTGACGTAATATTCCACAAAAACTGAATGCATATTTCTTCGGACGATATGGTGGTGAATTTCGACCCGGAGGTAGATGATTCGAACCCTACAGCTGGATGTTAGCCGGAAAAAAGCAAATACAGCAGCGTGATGCTTATGGGCACAGACTTACTGAGTCAAGTGACAGTAAGATGCAGTTGATGGTAGTCCGTGGTGCTCCAGAGCGCAAATCCACATATCGGTCATCTGCACGATACCATTTCACATGGCACATGTCGTCCACTAATGGAGGAAGGCAAAGAGAAACCACCTCGATAACACTTTCCCAACCTTGAACTGTGGAATGTTCCATATTGAATGCACGTTTAGAATTCAGTGAGTTCCGTAATTAACTTTTGAAGCTCGCTATCCATTCATGTAGAACGAGCTTACCCGAAACTGCAGGTTCTATTAGATGTGGCCGGTAGCACGTATATAATGGCGGCGTGATTCTTTGTTCGCTTATTCAGTCTACATAGTACACAGAAACTTCCAAGTTATCTAAATTAGGAAATCCAAAGTAATTGTACATACGAGGGCTATTCGGAATGTAAGGAACGGTAGGTCGCGAAATGGAAACCACAGTGAAAAACAAAACTGTTTCATTTGCGACGCTTAGCTACACCTTGTAGCTACTTCTCTTCACAGCCGCCAGTGCTTTTTGACAATTTCCTACTCTCTACTGCAGCTCGTTGTCTGTGTCAAAATATTGTCTTCATAGCCAGCTGTTCATTTGAACAGAGATGAACCTCTGGGGTGGCCAATTACGGGCTGTAATGTGGGTGATCAAACATTTCCCATCGAAAACGCTGCAGGAGCATCTTCATTGCCACTGCAGAGTGCGGCCGGGAATTGTGTAGAATGAACGGTATGACATTTATGTTATGTGGACTGTATAGCTTCAGGGGAAATCTTTCGCCAGGCCCTCATACTTGGCGGGAGACGCTAATTTCAAGCCATCTTTACCTTCTCACTGTGAGCTCAGAAATGAAAAGAACTACATGATGCGATAGACTACTAGACACAGTGCTCCATGCATCTGTGCAAAGATTCATCAGATTTTCACTGTATTTTCCATTTCGATAGTCCGTTACTTTCCGAATAACCCTCGTATTGCTTGCATAATAAGGTGTTAGTATGAATTTTTAGCAGTGATTCAAGAACCCTTTTCCTCAAATGGCAAACAAAATAACCGCGGGAAAAATGGCACACAACAGAAACAGAAATCAGAATTATCGTATTCTTGCCACGTATATGAAAATCGTGTTTGCAGACTCATTCCTTCTCAAGATTACCACTACTGCTTTCTGTGACCCGAGCTATACGGGCTGAAGATAACATTTACGAAATAAATACATTTCCTAAGTCAACTTTCAAAATGTTGCAATTCCTATATCTTTATTTAATAAATAGTGAAAATTCACAGTAATGGTCACCTAATTTAAGACAGTGTTTCATGATCACCATACACAACTACCGTATATCACAAAATCCTACATATATTACGACAAAGAGCATCCGAAGACGTTCACTGAATGGGATGTTGAGCTTAAAAATATTCTGAAACGTTATCACAGCACATTAAGACAAAAATGCTGACGGACTGCTGGAATGCTGTGAAACATTTTTCATGTCATAAAAAACTAAGCCTGAGACAGAAGCCGTGCAGCAATACGTACAGACTGAAAGAGAACGCGGTAGCGGGACAGAAGTTCTTGTGGCAAGCGCGGCTTAGGTAGCGCCCTTCTAGCACCACAACCTCCGCCAGCCAGGTGCAGACTGAAACTCACGATTTGAAGGAGGGACGCAGTAAAATTGTGTGCTCACAAATAGCCACCTTCCTATTTGGTACCGTAAATATGTAAAGATTTATTTCCACTATCAGCGATTCAGTCCGTTAAACTCCATTTCAAGCGCGTCCATTCGAGCTGGAAGAGAGGTTCTCTCCCGCATTGATTTATCATACCCTCTTCCTTTGAGTGACTTCGTGTGGCCACGCCTGCTGCCGCATGAGCAAACACAGAACTTGCGAAACAGCATAAATAAAAGTACTGATTTAGGTCTTACAAAAGAATCCATAAATATTTTGACCGTTCTCAAAAGATACCTTTATACCTAAATACTCGGAACACACAAAAGTTTCTGTATGCAACAAGATCTTTCAAAAGCAGTTAGAAAATATCCCACTTATAGTACGACCGAATTTAGTGTTAAGTTCACAGATATATCTTCCTGATTTTGATTCTTAAAGAGTGGTACAGCAAAAATTATGTGCACGAATTTAAGGGGAGTATCCATCGGCCAAACACAGTAACATATGGGCAGATTATGGAACTTACCAACAAGCATTTCACTGAGTTATAAATATTAACAATGAATTTTTTTAAAAACGCTCATTGGGCAGCTGCTATATTCCCTGGCTGGGAACATTCTGATCACTAGTTCTATTCCCACCTTCTGCAATTATTGATCATTCAACATTTATGATTTCTGGAGGGTTATGGAAGTTAGGTGTCAATGGAATACTGGAATTTCCTACAGAATTGTATGTATGTATAAGTAAAAACACACTGCAGTTCCGGATTCTACGAAACAATACAAACTCATATTGCATATTACTTATAAAGTTTCATTCTCTCGCAGCTCTTAATCTCTTTGGGGAGACTTATTAAAATAATCTAAATTGATTAGCATATCTACCTTTTCACTACAATATATTGACAAATCACTCTCATTTCATAATTTAGTGTAGCCTCTGCTGTGGTCTAGTCGATAATATGCATTAGGTACTGAATTTATCACTTTGTAATAGTACAATTGTTAATACATTTTTATAAAACGCAGATTTTGTGAAAAGACTATGGTGGCAGTTGTTAAATGCGTGAAGTTTTACCTGAGAATTGATGCAGTGAAAAATCTGAGAACGTTTTATACAAACTGAAGATTTTGTGCAGTCACTTAACTAAGAAGCGAAGCCACTGGTATACTTTTGAACTGGAGTTTATAGTCATACATATTGAAACAAGACCTATAATTAGGATATTTCTTTTACAACCTTATTCCTACAATATTTTCCTTAGATTTCTCGCCTAAGACATACTGGCACATTTTCAGTTTGTAGACTTATCTTTTGTGACTAAAATTCAAGTTCTGAAGTGAAGCATGACAATAAAAGAGCATTAGTTAAAGGACGATGTTTCAGTAATTTATACCCATATAACACATGAAAATTTTAATTATGAGCACTTATTCGTAATATGAAGATCAGAAATTCCTTTTCAGCGGTGAAACAGTATCTGCTAGCTTGATATTATCTCAAACTTTTAATTACACAAGACAAGAATTAAGAAAATAGATTCAGAACTGAAATCTCTTTTAGAACAGTCTGCGATAGTTGCTGATAGAAAGGAACACAAGACTACGTTGACAGAATTATGGTCTTTGAACATGTTTCAGTGACTTATTCTAAGACCACTTGCCCGTGATCAAGACAGGACAGTACCCCTCTGTGATACAAATTCCCCGAACCCTAATTCGAACGCGCTTTTCGATTGTAGTATTCGTTACGTAAATATTCTGCAGAGCATACTTGCACAACCGAGGAAAATACTGCAGACAGTGTTTCGGGTGAATTTCACCATCTGTTTTTGTTAAGTGTAACAACTTTGGATTTTTTTTTCAAACACTAGCACATTGTTACAAAATGTAAACGGGCAGGGTATATTGACATTTATAAGAAATGTTATGGACACCTAACAGCATCGATTCGACGAGACAGAGAAAATACTTAGGACTTATCCCGGTGCATAATGGTTCACTTTCCGAACACAACTAATTAAAATTTGCAGGAACTAAGTCAAAGGCACATACAGCTCACTCAACTTGGTGTACGGGGTGGACCAGAACTCTAGCTACAAACTTGCAGAGGTTGTTCAGGGACACCGTCTGAGTGTTTTGGTGTAAAGGACCCACGGCTTCCCGCTTCTCGTTACAGAGTTATTGCATTTCCTTTGGTTCCTTGCCCCAGTCTGCTTTGTACCTGTGTTGCACTGAAAATAGTGTACAATAGTGCAAATGTCGACGGCAAGCGCTGTGTGTCTTGTTTCCATTCGCTCACAGTACATGATTTTGACGACAGTAAAGCCCTCCTTACCTCGTTGACTTCAGGTTTACATTCAGAACTGATCGCTTCTGCCTAGGCTCTTGTTGCCCGGTAGTGTTGGTCGCGCCTTAATAACACGAGAGATTTTTTTTTCCAAGATCCGATCGGTTGCGGAAATGGGAACTACAGTGTAAAACAAAAATATTTTATTTGCAACATTTAGCTATACCTTCCAGCTAGTCGCCACTCGACTTTGACATTTGTCGCAGCGACGTACCAACTTTCCAATACCCTAGTCTCTTAAGGCAGCCGCCTGTGCTTTCCACCAATTCTCTGAGCTGGGCTGAAACTCTCTGTGCGTGTAAAAATGCTGTCGTAATATCTAGCGGTTCACGTGAGCAAAAAAATAAAAGCGTGAGGGTGCAGGAGTGTCTTTGTTGCAGCTGCATTGTGCAACACCGACCATGATGAAGGACAACGCCTGATGACAAAATTTCTCTTCGCTTGTTCTGAACTGCCCATCGCAGACGACTTTCTCGAATCGTCTGATCCACTCACTGAACACGATCATCGATTGACAATCGCTTCCGCCAGCATCATGAACGTCTGTACGTACTGTTTCAACGTTCCTATACCATCGTCTCAGTTTGCTATCGTACGTGAGATTTACATTATGTCGCTACAAGAAATCAGCGGAACACCTGAGCGTAAGGAAATCGAATGACAGCTAACACTTCATACTTAGTGGGAGACTTTATTGGTCAAGGCACCTCTACGTGCTCTCTGTGCGCACTGACTTGAAAAATCTTTCGTGACGCTATCTATGGGCATACTACAGACGCTGTGCAACACATCTGCGAAGAGTTTGATCCTATTTTCACTGTAGTTTAAATTTCGCGACCGATCGGACCTTGAAAAAAAATTGCTGTTGTTATACATAGTAGTGCCATAGACAAGCATACTGACGAACTGAATGCAGTGGAAAGGAGGGTAGATTAGTGCTTAACGTCCCGTCGATAACAAGATCATTACTCGTACATATGCAGACTGAAGCGACAAATGAAAATTTGTACCAAGGCTGGGATTCGAGCCCAGGTCTTCTGCTAACTAGGCAGATGCGCTAATCACTGAGCCACCGTGGCAGAACGGCTTTGCCCAATTGCATGGAGTACCCTAGTACACTTCTCTCCTCAATCCAAATTCACTTTCGCACTTCAGCCTACTTGATATGCCCCCTAAATTCGACTAGCATTGCAAAGGTTCCCCACTGCATTCGAATACCACATCAGCATTCAACGAAACTGTAGAATCCTGCCTGAAACCCAAGCACAGGTGCTTTGCTGTTCGAGTTTGGTGGGAGTTTGGGAATATCAGGTGGGGAATGGAATGGGCAAGGTAGTCTGTACAGCTGTGCAAAGCCTATGTGCCACGGTGGTATAGTTATTAAGGCACATTACTAATGAGTGGGGCACTTGAGTTCAAATCCCGGCCTTGGTACAAATTTTCATTCGTCGCTTCAGTCTGCACCATAGAAGTCTGAGACTTGAAAAGTCTCTGGAACCATATAGTTTCATTTGATTAGAGTCACTAAAGACCGATCACAACATCAAACTGGAAAAGGAAATTGATCATGGCCTTTCAAGGATTATTCTGGCATTCGCCTGAAACGACTTGGGAAATTCTTTAAACATCTAAGTCTAGATGGCTGGACGGTAATGCGAATGTGCTCCGCCTCCCTCAAATGCAATAAAAGAATGAAACAAGATGCTATGCATGGTTATTTCCGCACCGACGGTAACCGCGTCACAGTGGATCCTTGTTATGTTCACCAGTGAAAGATGGTAACAGGCGTATAAGGGATACCATTTCATCCCATGTAAACATACACGTGCTAGACTAATTCCGCCATCATGTGCTTGGAAGGTTCCGTCTTGGCAAACGGGATGCATTGCTTAAGGTGGTTTTCGGCATACTCATATCCTTGTATGGAAACGCATTATGTTCATCCCAACTCATCGGTCTATGCAACCTTTTTGGTGAAGTGTGCCATAGTTATCTTGAAAATTTACAGTGCTTCAGTGTATGAGACTATCACATAGATAACGTTGTGGGGAGGGCAGACCAAAGACTGCAAATTACTGACAGAACACTTAGAAAGTGCAACAGGTATACTAAAGAGACTGCTGACACAGCGCTTGCCTGCCCACTTCTGGGGTATTGATGACCGGTGTGGAATCCGCATCAGATGGGAGTGATGGGGAACATCGAGAAAATTCAAGGGACAGCTCATTTTTCAGTGAAGTGAAAGAGGGAAGAGGGTGTCATGGATATTATAAGCGAGTTGGGATGGCAGTAATTAAAACATAGACGTTTTTCGTTGCGGTGAAATTTTTCCACGATATTTCAATCACTAACTTTCCCATCTGAATGTGAAAATATTTTATTGTCGCCAACGTTCAAAAGTAAGAATGATCATCATAATAAAATAAGAGAAATCAGAGCTGGTACAAAAAGATTTAAGTGTTTATTTTTTCCACGCGCTGTTATAAAGAAGAGAGGAAAAAAGATAGCCTGAAGGTCTTTCGAAGAACCCTTTGCCTGGCACTTACTTGTGACCTGCTGTGTAGATTCAGATATAGAACGAAGTTCTTACCACTGTATGGGTTGTTCTAACAGTTTTTAACCAACCAGACTTCATTTTCTTTGACTATATTCTCTACTGGTACGATGGGAATACCTCGCGTTCTGCTACTGGTGTGGGGCAATATCACCATCTATAAGGAAATAATTTGTTGTGACGCTAAAAACGTCTTCCTATCAAATTCTTCAGACCGGTCAGCGTCGTGTTTTTGGTTAAACGCATGCGTGTCTCGAGGAAATGTGGATAGGCGACGTAAACTACTATGTCTCATCATAGCTACAAACACAAACGTATGGAAAGTTCCCCCCAAGTCAAACGAAAATAAAAAAGTGAACTGAATTATTTAAAGCTGATTGTCCACTATTAAACAGCTACTGAACTCAAGTTAGTTAACATTGTCAACGAGAAGATATGCGAATAGTTATAAATGTTTTATTTATGGTAGGAATTGAAAATCCATTAAGTCAAGATCGCATATGAAATCTTTGTTGTGATGGATTACTAGTTTCGTCTAACAATGTAACTATCTTGAGATCATAAAACATTCTTCATTAGTGTCGGTGCCATTAAGACTTCACACATCGTTAAAATCTTTCTTAAAATGACAACATCCATACACGACACAGTGAAAAACAGCTTATCATCGTTCTTGGCCAGAACAATTGAAGTTTATAACAAAAGGGTGTTATTCCGTTAAAACTTAGTAACTCACACAATCCGACATGATCTCGTAACAGAGATCATCATATATATGTTGCTGTAACGTGGTACATGTGAATAGCGTGGCAGCAAAAGCCTACTACAGCGTTCAAGGAACGCAACATCCGGCATATACGGAGTATACACTTGAGCGGCGGCCGATACTGCAGCGAAAGGGTGACGAGACTATGTAAACACTGACCGTGTCAGTTACTAAGTTTTACCGACATAAGGCCTTTTTTTGTTGAGACCATCGTTCAATTACACTGACCACGAACGATAAAAAGCTGTTTTAGCTATGTCATGTATGGAAGTCTTTATGGTAAGAAAGACTTTAACGATGTGTGAAGCCGTAATGGCACCAACATTAATCAAGTATGTTTTATGTTCCGGCCGCTGGTGGCCGAGCGGTTCTGGCGCTACAGTCTGGAACCGCGCGACCGCTACGCTCGCAGGTTCGAATCCTGCCTCGGGATGGATGTTTGTGTTGTCCTTAGGTTAGTTAGGTTTAAGTAGTTCTAAGTTCTAGGGGACTTATGACCTCGTCAATTACGTCCCATAGTGCTCAGAGCAATTTGAACCATTTTTTTGTTTTATGTTGTGAAGATGACTTGGTTGTTAGACGAAACTAGTAATCCATTGAAATAAGGATATCATGTGTGATTTTGTCTTGATGGGTTTTCAATCCATAATATAAATAGAAAGAGATATAGAAATGTTGAAAATGAATTGTCGACAATAATAAATATTTAAGCTCATCGAATTTACAGCAAAATTTGATATATGAAAATAAATAATGAAAGTAAAACCATCTTGTAACGATAAAAAAATATTTATAGATACTATCATCTCGAGAATAATTCTAAACAGAGTACATATCTTTACGAACTTCTAAGCTGAAATTGTAATCTCGATCACTTCCTCGAAATCTGACACTGCTGTCATAGCACCGCTTCAAAAAAGTTAAAGATGGGTACATGATACCCTGAGTAACTTTTCCCATTGTATTAACGACAAACAGGAAACAATGTCACCATAAAGCACCACGGCTGTTCTTGTGTACGTTCTCTCAGCAGTACTCAATTTTACTTAAATTCTCCAGGATACGTCATAGTTCTAAATACGTCGGTAATTATACATGGTTTGTCTGACGAAGAGCACTTACAGTAACGGCGGCTGCTTTGGAATATTTACGCCTTGCTTGTAGTAGTTCAAAATTCAGAAGAATTTTATTCAAACAGAGATACGGTGTTGGGCTGGATCTTTCTACATATACATCTACATCTACATGGATACTTCTCACGTCACACTTAAGTGCCTCGCACAGGGTTCATCGGACTATCTTCATAATAATTCTCTGTTATTCCACTTTCGAACAGTGCGCGGAGAAAAACACCAGTATCTTTCCGTGAGAGCTCTGATTTCCCTTATTCTAATATGATGATCGTTTCTCGTTATGTAGGTCAGAGTCAACAAAATATTTCCGCATTCCGAGGAGCAATTTGGCGATTGAAATTTCGTGAGAAGATCCCACCGCAACGATAAACGCCTGTGTTTTAATAATGGCTACCGCGACCCTGTATCATGCCTGTGACACTATCCCCCCAATTTCTCGACAGTACAAAATTTGCTTGCTGCCCTGCGTTGAACTTCCGCGATGCACTCCATTAACCCTATATGGTGCGGATCCTGAATCGCGCAGCAGTACTCCAAAAGGGGCCGTACAACTGTAGGTGTTCTCGTCAGTAGATCTGTTGCGTTCTTCTAAGAGCTCTACCAATAAAACGAAGTCTTTGGTTCGCCTCTCCCACAATATTCTCTATATGTTTTTTTTTTTTTTTCAAGTTAAGTTGTTCGTAAATATAATTCCTAGGTATTTAGTTGAATTTACGACCTTTAAATTTTCTTGATTTATTGTGTAATCGTAGGTTAACGGACTCCTTTTAGCAGTCATGTTGATGACCTCACGCTTTTCATTATTTAGGGTCGATTGCCAGTTTTCGCACCATAGAGATAGATTTTCTAAATTCTTTTGCTATTTGTTTTGATCTTCTGACGACTTTACTAGACGATAGAGGACAGCATCATCCGCAAATAACGTAAGACGGCAGCTCAGATTGCCTCCTAAATCGTTTATATAGATAACGAACAGCAGAGCGTCCATAATACTACCTTCAGGAATGCCAAAAATCACCTCTGTTTTACTCGATGACTTTCCCTCCGCTTGTGAGGTACGGTGTCAAAAACCTTTTAGAAAGCTAGAAATACGGAATCAGTTTGAAATCCCTTGTCGATACCACTCAGCACTCCACGCGAATAAACAATTAGCTATGTTTCAGAAAATCGAAGTTTGGATGTTACGCTATTAAATGGAAGCCACGGCGTAGTCTTATTACGCTCGCTACGCTAACATAGAAGGAGAGAGGGAGAGAGAGAGCGAGAGAGGTGCGGCGGTACTGACCTTGGCTGGGCGGCGGTCGCGTGTCGTGTCCCGCGCTCGCGGATCGCGCGTCCAGGGGCGGGCAGCGCCTTAAGTAGGGCCGGCCGCCACGCGAGGGCAACGGCCGACCGCGTCGCGCGGGCCTACCTCCTCGCCAGCCGCCCGGCGGCCAATCACCGCCTCCTTGCCTCCTTGTCACCAGCTCCTCGTCCGCACACAGGGCTGCTGCACACATCCTTTCGTATCCGAGCACAGTAGTCACTGATTCCTAACGCTCCCAGCCTATCTTGAGCTCTTGTACCAATGTTAAAATCTCTCTCTTTTATCACTTTTTCCTTCAAGGCTCAGAACACATCGTACGCGCAGAGGTATTATTCTCATTAAAAGCGGGGAAAGTGCCTGGGTCTATCTGTTACTGCCACCCACATGTCTTAATGCTGCTGCAAATATGCCACTTGTTTTCAATTCTTTGTGTTCCATATGGTGTCGTGGCGGTCGGTTGTGAACTGTCAATGGATTATACCATTGTTTATGTTATGCCTGTCTCCATTCATGAACAAAAGCTCTCACATTCCTCTTCCCATTCCGTTACTCATCAGAAAACATTTTCGGCGTTCGATGTTGCTACCATGCAGAAAAAGTCTCATACTCCTGAACTGGTTTAACAGCAGCATAGCCACAGCACTTGAAAGTTTCGTCTTCCCTTGTAGGCTCGAACAAATGGTTCAAACGGCTCTAAGCACTATGGGACTTAACATCTGAGGTCATCAGTCTCCTAGACTTAGAAATACTTAAACCTAACTAACCTAAGGACAACACACACACCCATGCTCGAGGCAGGATTTGAACCTGCGACCGTAGCACCAGCGTGGTTCCAGACTGATGCGCCTAGAACCTCTCGGCCACAGCGGCCGGCACCCTTGTAAGCAGTGTGTGCTGTCTCATAAGAATAAGCCACTATCATGACTAGTTACGCAAAACCCTGATCCATCAAGCTATGATATGTTGAAACTTCCTGGCAGATTAAAACTGTGTGCCGGACCGAGACTAGAACTCGGAACCTTTGCCTTTTGCGGGCAACTGCTCCACCAACTGAGCTACCCAAGCACAACTCACGCACCGTCCTCACAGCTTTACTTCTGCCAGTAGCTCGTCTCCTACCTTCCAAACTTATGAAGCTCTCCTGCGAACCTTGCACAACTAGCACTCCTGAAAGAAAGGATACTGCGGAGACATGGCTTTGCCACAGCCTGTGGGATGTTTCCAAAATGAGATTTTCACTCTTGAGCGGAGTGTGCCCTGATATGAAACTTCCTGGCAGTGTTGTATCAATATTTATGTTCGTGTATACAACCGAAAACGAGATCTAACCACTGTGTAGTGTGGCACTTCGCGCGAGCGTATCTCTCGGCTCGTAGCGGCTGCACGTTTAGTTTGAAAGACCTGCTGGTTCGATCTGTCGCGCACAGGGAAAGCAACCAACGTCCTCTTGCGTAGGCCAGGGGGCGTGTGAAGCTCTGGCGGCAGCACGGACACTGGATGTTGTTGGCGAGTGTGCTTCGGTGGTTTGTGCTGTGGGCCACCTCGAGCTTATTGTGCCGGCTTCTCCGTTCCTTGCTGGCTGGTGTGGCCGTGCGGCTCTAGGCGCTTCAGTCTGGAACCGCGTGACCGCTACCGTCGCAGGTTCGAATCCTGCCTCGGGCATACATGTGTGTGATGTCCTTAGGTTAATTAGGTTTAAGTAGTTCTAAGTTCTATGGGACTGATGAACTCAGAAGTTAAGTCGCATAGTGCTCAGAGCCATTTGAACCATCTCCGTTCCTTGAAGAGAATTCCTCGACAGACGCGTTGACTGGCGCTGCACTTCTGTCCAAATGTGAATGCGGTTTTAAGTGTTGCAAGGATCAGCTGTGTGGTTATTTAATTCGTCTGGGTACTTGAAGTTGTGATTAAATTTCCACGTGGTTTTAAGTGCTGCTCAGACTACCTGGCAGCCATTGTGTCGTCAGTTTCGTAGCAGTTTGTTCTTTAAATTTATCAGTGGTTTTAGATTTTGCACAGATCAGCTGGGTAGCAGTTGATTTCGTTTGAGTTTTTGATTAAATTTTCATGTAGCTTTCCAAGTGCTGCACAGATCTACTGGGCACCCATTGTGTTCCTTCGCTTTACAACAATATGTCACTTAATTTTATTAGTGCTTTTGGGTATTCTCAGATCATCTGTGGAGCTGTTGAATTCATTTGAACTCTTGCAGTTGTTGACTGAATTTTCTTGGGTTTTAAGTGTTGCACAGATTAACCAGGCAGCTGTTGGCATGGTAGATGTTGCTGGAGATTTTGATTATTACCTATTAATGTGAATCTCCTCAGTTCAGGCTAGCAGCTTTTGAGTTGATTAGCAAGACTGCACGCCGATGTCGCGCGTTTACTTCCATACAAATGAATTTAGGATCAAACGCACACCTGAAACGACTTTAGGGGGAGGAATATAATGAATAGCACAGTAGGTAGTTCAGTTGAAGAAGAATGGACCTCTCTAAAAAGGGCGATCACAGAAGTTGGAAAGAAAAACATAAGTACAAAGAAGATGACTGCAAAGGAACTATTAGTAATAGAAGTACTTCAGTTGACCGATTGAAGAGGAAATACAAAAATGTTCAGAGAAATTCAGGAAAACAGAAATACAGATCACTTAGGAGTGAAAGAAACATGAAGTGAAAGAAAGTTAAGGTGAAATACCTAAATGAAATATGTGAAGAAATTGAAAAAGAAATGACTGTATGAACGACTGGCTGAGCACATAGAAAGATCGAAACAACCTTCGGTGAAATTGAAAGTAAGGATGGTACCATTAAGAGTGCACTGGGAATTCCACTGCTAAATGCAGATGAGAGAGTGACTAGGTGGAAATAATGCACTGAAAGCCTCTATGAGGGAGGAAGACTTGTCTGATTTGATAGAAGGAGAACGAGGAGTCGATATAGAAGAGACAGAGGACCCAGTATTAGAATCAGAACTCAAAAGAGTTCTGGAAATTTAAGATGAAATAAGGCAGAAGGGATAGATAACATTCCATAAGAATTTCTAAAATTACTGGGGGAAGTGGCAACAAAACTACTATTCATGGTGATCGTACGGAAGAATGTTGAAAATTGTGTGGAATGGTTAGGTAAGGAATTCTGAAGGAAAATTTTCACCAGTCCATGTTTCACTGCCATAGAATTCTGTGCTCCAAACGTATATTATCAGAAATTTCTTCCTCAAATTAAGGCATATGTTTGATATTAACAGACTTCACTTGGTCAGGAATGTCCTTTTTGCCAGTATTATTCTGCTTTTTGTGTCCTCCTTGTTCTCCGTCATGCGTTGTTTTACTGCCTAGGTTGCGGAATTCCCTAACTTCATCTACTTCGAGATCACCAATACTGATGTTAAGTTTCTCGCTGTTCTAATTTCTGCTACTCCTCATTACTTTTATCTGTTTTAGATTGACTCTGAGTCCATATTCTGTACTCGTTATACTGTTCAATCCATTCAACACGTCCCGTAATCCTTCTTCACTTTCAGTGAGGATAGCAGTGTTATCAGCAAATCTTATCATTGATAGCCTTTCACGTTCAGTTTTAATTCCACACTTGAACTTTTCTTTTACTTCCGTTTTTCCTTATTCGACTTGCAGATTGGACAGTAAATGCGAATGAATTCATCCCTGTGTTACACCCTTTGTAATCCGTTCTTCGTCTTCCACACTTATTGTCCCCTCTTGTCGACTGTCGTAAGCAGACCAGCACAGGCAAAAGTGAAATCAAACATAGACCTTAGTTTGAGGAAGTAATTTCTGACAATGTACGTTTCTAGCACGCAACGGCCTTGCCGCAGTGGATACACCGAAGTTAAGCGCTGTCGGGCGTGGCCGGCACTTAGATGGGTCACCATCCAGGCTGCAATGTGCTATTGCCGTTTTCCGGGGTGCAATCAGCTTCATGATGCCAATTGAAAAGCTACTCGACCGAATAGTAACGGCTCCGGTCAAAGAAAACCATCATAACGCACGGGAGAACGGTGTGCTGACCACACGCCCCTCGTATCTGCATCCTCAGTTGACGATGACACGGCGATCGGACGCTCCCTATGGGTCACTTGTGGCATGAAGACAGAATGCTACGTTTGGTGCACAGCATTGTATGGATGTAAACATTGTCTGTAGTAACATAATAGAATCGAAACACAAATGTATATGCACCACCGAGCAAATTATTTATGTGACTTAAAAGAGGCCTTACGACAGCGAGAGACAGATTATCTCTGACTCGTGATATAAAAACTCTGTGGAGAGAATGTGGAACATTTTGTGTACAATAAACGTAGTCATTTCTGATTAAGAACTGCAGAGAGTAGTATCTCAGGGGACTTGTAATTAGCAGCATTGTTGTAAGTTGCCATTTTGAATATGGAATGTAATTTGATGAATTATGATAGCACTTCATCCCATACAAAAGAATGATGTATACTGAACTGTAGCTATGAAAATTATAATTTCATGAATTGAAGATGTGCGTTTAGTTCTTTGGTTATGTTAAGACAAGTTCTCCCTTTTCTGTGGCTCGGTATATTATTTGAATTGTCGTAACTCGTAGAGAACTTTGTATCCTGAGGAATTAGTGGAGTCTGCACCACGGTCGTTTATGCCCTACATTAATAGGTTAAATTCTGGACTTTATCTAAATTGATAGACACCTTCTACACTGATTCTGATGCTGCAGAGCGAGTACGTCATAGCACCCAAGACGGCTTCCCCATGGCGTACGATTGTGCCTCTCGTTAGTTTAAGAATTTTCACAGTCGACGCCGGCCCGAGTGGCCGAGCGGTTATAGGCGCTACAGTCCGGAACAGCGCGACCGCTACGGTCGTAGGTTCGAATCCTGCCTCGGGCATGGATGTGTGTGATGTCCTTAGGTTAGTTAGGTTTAAATAGTTCTAAGTTCTAGGGGACTGATGACCTGAGATGTTAAGTCCCATAGTGCTCAGAGCCATTTGAGCCATTTTTCACAGATCCACAGAGATTTTTTTTCCAGGTTGAGTAATTAATCTTATACCTGGAAGAGTGGGAGATAATTGTGGGAAAATTTTGGGGAAGCGACTTGTGTCGCCTAATAGTTTCCATTCAAGTAACTAGATATTTTCAATCGTATTAATTTAACTTCAACTTTCACAGGGGGAGTGTAGTTTAAGGTGGAGACGAATGTTGAAAATTAGGTGTACTGTTAAGGTAAAAAACAAGGAGGTTCTGCGCAAAATCGGAAATGAAGGGAATATGTGGAAAATGCTGACAAGTAGAAGGGATATGATTGTAGGACATTTGTTAAGACCTCAGGGAATGACTTCCATCATATCAGAGAGTAAAAACTGTAGAGGAAGAAAGAGACTGGAATAAATCCAGCAAATAATGAGGACGTAGGTTTCAGGTGCTACTCAGAGATGAAGATGTTGGCACTGGAGAGAAATTCGTGGTGGGGCGCATCAAACCAGTCAGAAGATTTATCACTCAAAAAAAAAAAAAATTAGCTTTCGATAAGACGCGGGAAGTAGACAGTGTTTGCCAGTAGTGTAGTCATTGGCGTCATGATCACATTCTTCGGCACAATGAGAATTTTGTAAACATATTTGATGCTGTGTACCTGGTCATGTGGTTCTAGAGTTATCCACTATTACCACTCTATTTACTGTCATGGCTGCTTGATTCCTAATGCCAGAACAACCTTCTGATGAACAAAGCTGTTTCTTGAGGTAAGATTAAGCTGCTTCCTTTAGGTTCCTTGAGCTTATTTGTTTCCAACTAAATGTCAGTTTTGTTAAACTTAGGTGGTAGTTTCTGCAAATACACCACCATGGTCCTGTTTCAGTGTATCGTTACACGCGCACACACCACCGCCGGCTGTGTAAATGATTGGAGTTAGAGTTCTCTGTTGCAGGTAGAACGGCCATCAGTGTGCATTAGTGTTGTTCGTATTTAGTGTTGTTACCAGGCATGGCACGGAATGTAAAGACCACCATCCCATTACCAGTACGCAGGATATCAAGGGCCAGTTACAATAGTTATGGGCCAGCTTCTCTTGGGGTGAATTCGAAGGCGTTATGTCACTCTTAGCAACCGGTTCAGTGCATTCATCCAAGGACACAGAGATACCACGTACTCGTGTGAGACAGCGTCGTCAGCACCTGACAGTATTTGAAAGAAGCTTCATTGGGGGTCTCCGTTTGCTCAAATCATGCACAATCAGAATTTGGGCGGCATTCGAATTTCAGAGTGTCCCAATGGTTGCATTGGATTTCTTTGTCAATGTTCCAGTCAACCAGGCCCTCCACTATAATGGAGGAGCGCCATACTGTGCACTAAGGAGATCTTAATCCCTTCACATCTGGCTCCTGCCATCCAGGAGAAAGTAATGAACTCCATGCAAAGTTCTGTGTCATCCCACGCCACTGGCCAGATATTAGCTTCAACTGGCCTAATGAATTATTATCCCATGCGTAGAATGTGGTTAACACTACAACACATAAGGCTGCATTTGGAGCGGTGCCATGACTGGGAAGTATGGACTGCTGATAAATAGCGTCGCACTGTGATCAGCGATGAATAGCGGTTCTGCGCTACCCCAGCTGACTATCGTCGGCGAGTATAAAGACGACCGAAGGAGAGGTCCTTTTTTCCAATTTTTTGGAGAAGCGGTGCTACTTTTGGTGTCATGGTGTGGGGAACCACTCAGGTCACCAGTGGTAGTGAAAGAGAGAACCCGGATGACACAATGGTATTTCACAGTCATCGTGCGTCCTTAATGTGTGGCCGGCCGGAGTGGCCGTGCGGTTCTAGGCGCTACAGTCTGGAGCCGAGCTACCGCTATGGTCGCAGGTTCGAATCCTACCTCGGGCATTGATGTGTGTGATGTCCTTAGGTTAGTTAGGTTTAATTAGTTCTAAGGTATAGGCGACTGATGACCTCAGAACTTAAGTCGCATAGTGCTCAGAGCCATTTGAACCTTAATGTTTTAACTCTCATACGACTGCACAATGCTAGTCCACACATGACACGTGTCTCTTTGAACTGCCTGCACAATGTTGCAGTACTCCTGTAACCTGCAAGACACCCACATTTGTTCCCAAAAGAACATGTTTGGGGATCCAACTCGTTCATCAACACCATCCCATTACCAGTACCCAGGATATCGAGGGGGAGGTAGAATACTTGTGGGCCAGGTTACCTCAAGAGACAATGCGACGGCCTTATGTCACCATTAGCAACCGGATCAGTGCATTCACCCAAGCCAGTTTTGGGGTGGGGAGGGGGGTGGGAGGGTTGGGGGGGGGGGGTCAGGTGCAACGTCAGATTAATAATTGGGTTTATACTGCCAAGTGCTTTGTAAATTTGATTCTTATTTGTAATCACTAAAATAGCATCACATACTACTCCAGTTTCATCTCCTTCCCTCCTTCCTTTCTAGGGAGATGCAAAATCATATTAAACATAGTGAATGTTGGTGTGGGGTACCAAATGAATATCTTCAGTACCAATCATTGTTATGCGATGTGCAATGCATGATGCTATACTTCTTTTAATTTGAGAGATATCATAATACGGAATATACCTCTCTCCAAAATCAAAAAGTAATGTGGCCTGTGAACCACTTTGTAACTTCAAGTCGCACCCAGCAAATATGTCCAACCAGTGAACTCTGTTCTGAATTGTATATGTGATGATATCTCTCTTATGAAATAATTTTTATTGCTACAGTTACTTTTTATTAACATTTATTAACACAACATGTTTCAGCCACATGCTGCCACCATCAGGTTCATTATACGAGTAGTTACATGTATTGATAACTATATGCTGTACGTGCCAGCAAAGCTATGTGCTGAAATTTAATCGTATAAGGAGAGACACTTTTTTTGTGAGTACTTTAAGTGAGACATATGATGAAATCATCTCATTTTCGTATTTACTTACATTTTTGCTGGAAATTAATTTGTCTGACATACATACCAGAGTACCAAACACATCATCATCTATTAGCGTTTTCTCATACAGATGTTAATATCATTCCAGAGGTTCTTAACTGCTAAAATAAACTTATTTAAATATAATTTCTCATATAACCATACTTATGTCACAGCACATACTAAATAGTATAATATTTGGTGTTTTTTGGTTATACTACAGCGTTACGACTCTTCTTCAGAAGTTTTTGAAAGCTAACCACAGAAATAAACAAACAAGAACAGGTTATAATGCCCAGAAAAATGACAGAAAAAAGCTCAAAGATGTAAGTAAAAAGCTAAGTGACAAGAAAGCCAGCATTACCAAGCCAGATGATGGAAACACTTTGTGATAATGAAGGAAGAAGAACATATAAAAAAACATTCGATTTTGTCACTGAAAATGATGTTGTTTAAGTACAAAAGACCCCAGAAAGGAATTTCAAACAAAACTCAAATCACATTGATTAAATACACATATCTTGATGGCAGTGAGGAAAAATATGGGACTGTCATGAATCCTTAGGTACCAAAGATCAGATCCTAACCAATACTACACAAAGAAAGTTGCCCATGAGGCACACTGTCACCTCAAGAAACACTCCTGTTTACGAAATCATGAATAACCTTAACCAGATACTAGCCAAGGCACATACAAACACCGAAAACTTCTCAGAAAAATCAGTCAACAATTAGCAGCATAAATTAACAACATCAACATAACCACTCATCCCAATTATGAGCCATTAACACACATAGAGAAACGTCCTTGTTGGGGCTTCACATTTGATGTTTAGTCCCTGCACCAGTGAAGTTTCGAACCGTTCTCGCAGATGGCAGAGACGTTGTACAGCATCAAATTTGGCGTCTACATACAACTCACGTTACAAGCAGCGTGCTGTTATTGAATTCTTGTTTGTAGAAGAAGAAGATAATGTTAGATTTACTTTCATTCCAATTGATCCGTAGTGAGGAGGTCCACCAGGATGTAGAACATGTCAGAAAAACAATAATACATGACAAATATTTACAGCTCAAACAAATAAGCCAATGTACCATTCCACAGGTCCCAAGTGAAATGATCGTAATTTTTTAATGAACACTATATTAAAGAATCATTTTACAAACAATAATGCATTGAATTTAATTTTTTTACTTATAGCTTAATAAACATGTAACGAACACATTACTGCACTGAAATGGTACAGAAGTTAGATTGTACTTACACACACACACACACACACACACACACACACACACACACACACACACACACACACACTTATTTACAATGAACACATTACAGCAATGAAATTGTGCAGAAGTTATAGAAATCAGTAGGTTCTACTAAGAAATGCAGCAATGGAGTAGAAGGAGATGGCCACCAGTAAACCCTTTAGGCTTTCTTGCACTGAATTTCATATATTATTAAGCTTTTCATGACTGTTGGCAAGTTATTGAAAACGTGTGTTCCTGAATAATGCACACCTTTAGGTACAAGAGTAAGTGACTTTAAATCCTTGTGAAGATGATACTTATTTCTAGAATTGATTCCGTGAATTGAGATGCTGGTTTGAAAAAGTGATATATTTCTAATGACAAATTTTATTAAGAAATAAATATATTGGGAAGCAGTAGTTAGTATCCCTAGTTCCCTAAACAGGTTTCTGCAGTATGTTCTTGAGTTCACACCACATATAACACTTACTGCACGTTTTTGTGCGCAGAATACTTTAACTTGGCTTGATGAATTGCGCCAAAAAATAATCCCACATGACATTATGGAATGAAAGTAAGCTTAGTATGCAAGCTTTTTCATTTTTGTATCCCCCTATGTCTGGCACAATTTGCATAGCAAATTGAGATTTTTTAAGACACTTCAGCAGTTCTGCAGTCTGCTCCTACCAGCTGAATTTATTATCAAGCTGTAATCCCAAGAATTTAACACTGTCCACTTCTTGTCATCGTATGTTAGGCACATACTCGTGGGACACCCCATACAAGTTCTTAATTTCATGTAGTGTGTTTTTTTTTCAAATTGTAGTGACAAAGAATTGGGTAGGAAGCAGTGATTAATGTTCACAAATATTTTCTTAGCCAATCTTTCTAATACCACACTGGATTTGCTATTTATTGCAAAGTTTTTATCATCGGCAAACAAAACGAACTTGGCATCTGGTAATGTTACTGATGAAAGGTCATTGATGTACGCAAGGAAAAGTAAGGGCCCTAAAATGGAACCTTGTGGGACCCCAAATACAATTAGTTCTCAGTTGGATGATGTCTGATAGCTTAATACATCTCTCTTTCCTAATAACACCTTTTGTTTCCTGCCAGCGAAATAAGATATGAATCATTTTGCAGCATTTCCTGTTACACTATAATGTTCTAATTTACTTAAAAGGATATTGTGATTTATGCAGTAAATGCCTTTGACAGAGTACAAAATATACCAGTTGCCTGCAATTTTTTGTCTAATGAATTAAGTACATTTTCACTGTAAGTGTAATAGCCTTCTCAATATCAGAACCCTTTAGAAATCCAAACTGTGACTTAGACAGTATGTTATTTGAAAAAAGATTGTTATAAAGACGATTGTACTTCATTTTTTCAAAACATTTTGAGAATCCTGGCAAAAGTGAAATTGGACGGAAATTTGATGTTATTTCTTTATCTCCCTTCTTAAATAGTGGCTTAACTTCAGCATATTTCAACCATTCAGGTAATATTCCACTGATAAACGACTGGTTAAACAGATAGCTTAATACATTACTTAACTCAGAATCAGATTCTTTAATTAACTTTGTTGACATTTCATCATACCCACTAGATGTGTGATCTGTGGTATTCCATAGCAGCATCTACAGAACCTAACAACCCCATCTTCTCAGCAACAGTTATAAAATGTTTGTTAAAATGTTCTGCAACACTATACACACCTGTCACCAATGTATCATTTACTCTTAATGCTATTTGTCCCTCTTCATGCCTGGTTCTACCTGTCTCCACCTTCACTACATCCCATATTGTCTTTATTTTATTATCTGATATGACTATCTTTTCCTTGTAATATATTTGCTTTGATGTCTGTATTACAGTCTTTAGTATTTTGCAGTATTTCTTGTAATGTGCTATAGCATCAACATCAGAACTGTTTCGGATTGACAGATACAGTTTTCTTTTTGTTTTACAAGATACAGCTATTCCTTGAGTAACCATGGATTCTTTGTAGACTTTTCTCTAACCTTGGTTAGTTTTGGGGAAAAATAGTGTTCAGATAAGGTAATCGCTTTATTAGCAAAAGTGTTATAATTTTCATTCATGCAATGAGCACTGTAAACATCAGTACAGAGAATGTCTCTGAGAAGTGTCCTAAAATAATCAATTTTTGGCTTACTGATTACTCTCTTGAGCTCAGATTTAACAGATTTTATATCCTCTTCAGTATTAACATTTAACCGAAGGAACTGCATGTCATGGTCTGAGAGGGCATTGACTATTGGTTTTGTAATATGTAAGGATGTAGAGGCTTATCTCACTAGGGGTAAGATAGATACTGCCTACAGGAAAATTAAAGAGACCTTTGGAGATAAGAGAACCACTTGTATGAACATCAAAAGCTCAGATGGAAACCCAGTTCTAAGCAAAGAAGGGAAAGCAGAAAGGTGGAAGCAGTATATAGAGGATCTATACAAGGGCAATGTACTTGAGGACAATATTATGGAAATGGAAGAGGATGTAGATGAAGACGAAATGAGAGATACGATACTGCGTGAAGTTTGACAGGGCACTGAAAGACCTGAGTCGAAACAAGGCCCCCGGAGTAGACAACATTCCATTGGAACTACTGACGGCCTTGGGACAGCCAGTCCTGACAAAACTCTACCATCTGGTGAGCAAGATGTATGAAACAGGCAAAATACACTCAGACTTCAAGAAGAATATAATAATTGCAATCCCAAAG
Organism: Schistocerca gregaria; assembly: GCF_023897955.1. Taxonomy (NCBI): domain Eukaryota; kingdom Metazoa; phylum Arthropoda; class Insecta; order Orthoptera; family Acrididae; genus Schistocerca; species Schistocerca gregaria. The sequence continues at coordinate 381,607,341 of NC_064921.1, read as the reverse complement.
AAAGCAGATGTTGACAGACGTGAAAATTACCGAACAATCAGTTTAATAAGCCACAGCTGCAAAATACTAACACGAATTCTTTACAGACGAATGGAAAAACTAGTAGAAGCTGACCTCGGGAAAGATCAGTTTGGATTCCGTAGAAATACTGGAACACGTGAGGCAGTACTGACCTTACGACTTATCTTAGAAGCTAGATTAAGGAAAGGCAAACCTACATTTATAGCATTTGTAGACTTAGAGAAAGCTTTTGACAATGTTGACTGGAATACTCTCTTTCAAATTCTAAAGGTGGCAGGGGTAAAATACAGTGAGCGAAAGGCTATTTACAATTTGTACAGAAACCAGATGGCAGTTATAAGAGTCGAGGGGCATGAAAGATAAGCAGCGGGTGGGAAGGGAGTGAGACAGGGTTGTAGCCTCTCACCGATGTTATTCAATCTGTATATTGAGCAAGCAGTAAAGGAAACAAAAGGAAAATTCGGAGTAGGTATTAAAATCCATGGAGAAGAAATAAAAACTTTGAAGTTCGCCGATGACATTGTAATTCTGTCAGAGACACCAAAGGACTTGGAAGAGCATTTAAATGGAATGGACAGTGTCTTGAGAGGGGTATATAAGATGAACATCAACAAAAGCAAATCGAGGATAATGGAATGTAGTCGAATTAATTCGGGTGATGGTGAAGGAATTAGATTAGAAAATGAGACACTTCAAGTTTTAAAGGAGTTTTGCTATTTGGGGAGCAAAATAACTGATGATGGTCGAAGTAGAGAGGATATAAAATGTAGACTGGCAATGGCAAGGAAGGCGTTTCTGAAGAAGAGTAATTTGTTAACATCGAGTATACATTTAAGTGTTAGGAAGTCTTTTCTGAAAGTATTTGTATAGAGTGTAGCCATGTATGGAAGTGAAACATGGACGATAAATAGTTTGGACAAGAAGAGAATAGAAGCTTTTGAAATGTGGTGCTACAGAAGAATGCTGAAGATTAGATGGGTAGATCACTTAACTAATGAGGAAGTATTGAATAGGATTGGGGAGAAGAGAAGTTTGTGGCACAACTTGACCAGAAGAAGGGATCGGTTGGTAGGACATGTTCTGAGGCATCAAGGGATCACCAATTTAGTATTGGAGGGCAGCGTGGAGGGTAAAAATCGTAGAGGGAGACCAAGAGATGAATACATCAAGCAGATTCAGAAGGATGTAGGTTGCAGTAGGTATTGGGAGATGAAGAAGCTTGAACAGGGTAGAGAAGCATGGAGAGCTGCATCAAACCAGTCTCAGTACTGAAGACCACAACAACAACAACAACAATATAATTTTGTTCATTGGACTTTTCTATAAGGATATTATCAATGGCTGCTTCTGAGCAATTGGCTACCCTAGTAGGGAACTTTACAGCGGGAATTAAGTTGAATGATAGTTACTTACTCTAATAAGTTCTTATTGGGAGACTCTTTACGAAAATCTACATTGAAATCACCAGCAACCATTATTTCTATATTTTTGGTTTTTGGATGGGCCAGTACAGCTTCAAGGTGGTTTATGAACAGATTAAAGTTACGTGCAGGTGCTCGAAATACGCTTAATATTATGAACGATTTTTTGTGAAATTCTACTTCTGTTGTACATGCTTCCATATGCTGTTCTAGGCAAAAGTTATAAATGTCAATGCTCTTAAATTTATGACAGTTCCTTATGAATGTGGCAACTCCTCCTTTCTCCATTTCTGTTCTAGAAAAGTGAGATGCTAACCTAAACCCTGTAACACTTAAAAGTTCTATTCCAGTTGTCACATAATGTCCAGAGAGGCAGATTATGTCAGCTGGGTTTCATGACTCTAATTCATCTATGCAGATAATTAATTCATTAATTTTACTTCTCAGTCCTCGAATATTTTGATGCAATAAAGATAGCTGACATTTCACCTTCACTGAGTTAAAATTGAGTAAAGTTGAAATTTCTGATGACTGTTGAAAATTCTTAACCAAAAGATGTTTATGCTGATGTAATAAGCTAGAATTATGTTTTTTTTTTGTTTCTTTCTCAAATTGAAAGTTTGTTTCAGTCCTAACCTCTCTTAAAATTTGATTTCTTTCTGTCCTCCCTAACTCCAAAAGAGGTCTTTCCTGAACCCTATGACAGTGCCTACTCACTTTAACTTTCCTGCTATTTTCCCAGCCAGTTTACCCTTTTTTGTTGAGGTGAAGGCCATGCCTAGAATAATCCCAGCTATTGAGAGACACAATAGGAGCCACACCAATGTGTGACACTGCACCCGACATAAGCAGCCATTCCAACTCCAAATTAACACTCTTGATGGAAGAGTTCAAATGAGGTCGGAGGTCGGTCATGGCGCCCAAGAACAGATACAAACTCAGCACTAGTATGCTTCGTTGCTGACGCAATTTTCGCCAGGACACACTCTATACTATACCCAGGATCTCTGTCAATACTAATGCCTGCCCCACCCACTATAACCGCAGTGTCTTCCTTAGTGAAATCTCTGCAAAGTGATCCTAAATCCTCTTTCACTTGCTCCAGTCTAGCACTAAGTTTAAAAAAAATTGGTAACCTAGTATTCTGATCCTAGTTCATCCTGCAAAAGTTGGCCAACACCTCTTCCATGGGACCTACCTAACAACAATACTTTCTTTCTCTTTATAGATTTCCCTACATTCTTACTATTCAATGTGCTGTTGAAAGTTTGTTGTGCCCTGTCTACTTCTTCAACTGCTTGAGGCTCACCAGCTTCTAACTGAAGTATCATGTCAAATCTATTTTCCACATTCACCACAAAGCTGTCAGACAAAGTTCTAGGCCTGTTCCTCCTGTTGCCCGTTGCCACTTCCCACCTCCATATACCCTTCTCCCTCCTTAACCTGTCAAGATCTCCCCTGGCCTTGTCTAACTCAGCCTGAAGGGCGGCAATTTTCCCCTCTTGTTCTAGTATCTTCCTATCTCTACTACATATCCTACTTCCCCTATTCCCACGTTACTAGTCACCCACATTGAAAAAACTACAGCACCCATCACACCAAAGCCCCGACCTAACAATTCTACCCCAAATCAGACACTTTTCACACATGATAAACGTAATAGTTTACTAAGAATAAGTAAGTTAAATTACAGATAAACACGAAAATATGGTTCCACAAATTTGCCTATACGCAACAGTGTGTAAACAAAAACAACAGTGCAAAGTTTCTGAAACAGCAACTTAAACTTTATGCTACTTTCCGGAAATGTGAGTTAAATAATGAAGAGGTACGCTGAAGTTAAATTGATGGGGAGAGCAGAGAACAACTAAACGAAATTCTATAGATCTGCTGCGGCAAAAAGTAAACAGAAAATAGGACTGTACGATCATTTCGCGATTTTTGCTATATTACGTAGAGAAAGCGTGGTGAACATCCATAAACATTTGTGTGCAGTATATGGCGATGTTGCAGTACAGTTTGGCGATGGGTAAAGAAAGTTACAGCCTCGGGAAATGCAGAAGCAGAGCTTCATGATCACCCACGCTCGCGACGTCCTGTCACAGCCACTGCTCCATACGTGCTGAAACGAGCGGATGCCATTATTCGTGCCGACCGGCGCAAAGCAACACGACAATTGGCTCTACAGCTGTCGGTGAGTATTGGAAGTGCGTCTACAATGATCGAGACTTTCGGATATTCAAAGAGGTGCTCACAATGGGTTCCACGAATGCTCACAGTGGACTATAAGATCCAAAAAAATGCCATTTCATCTGAAATTTTGGAGCCTTTTGAGACTGACGAAGAGGCCTTTCTGTCACTGATCGTTACGTGGGGTGAAAGCTGGGTGCACCACTTTGCGCTGGAAACAAAAAGGCAGTCCATGGAGTGGTGTCATCCACATTCATCACAAAAGAAGAAATTCAAACAAGTCCCTCTGCCAGGAAAGTCATGGTGACAGTCTTCTGGGATTGTGATGGCATCATTCTCGTGGATGTGATGCCGAGAAGGTCAGCCAGCAATTCAGAGTCATGCATGAAGACTACGAATAAACTCAAGAACCGTTTCTGACGTGTTCGATCATACAGAAATCTTGCTCCAACATGATAATGTACACCCACACACTAGTCTGAGAACCCGAAAATACATCACCAAATTGCGTTGGACATCATTGCTTCATCCACCTTACAGTCCAGACCTGGTATCCTTGGACTCCCACCTCTTTAAGCCGCTTAAAGATTCTCTATGGGGAACACACTTTGAAAATGACGAGAGTGTCAGTCATGCAGTGAAAACAGGGCTACGCCTACAGTACAAGAGCTTTTACCAGCAGGGAATACATGTTCTTCCAGAACGAGGGCGTGATGGAGACTATACAGAAAAATAGGACATGGACAAGACATTGTAATGGTACTTGAATTACGTAGCCATTACGGCACCTCACCTCAACCTCTCGATTTCATCAATATTCTACGCTGTTTCTGTAAAATAGTTAACATATTTCTGTGACAACGTTCAGATTTGATTTCATTAATGTAGATGTACTTCGATACATCGATATGTAACTTCAATATATCTATATGTATATTTTGCAATGATATTATTCTTATGTATTTTCTTTCTTTTGTCACTATGATCTTTGCGCGCGTAAGCCGTTATAAGAGATTCAGGCTTTGGTCGGCATGTTAAAAAGATGCAAATTGTAGTCAGTTTATGAAATGTGAACTTCAACAGTGTGGAAGATATTTTCAAGTATGTTTTATATTGTGAAGTGATGTTTTGGTACGAGTTACGTGATATTGCAACAAAAGTAATAAAAAAGAAATGTAACTTAAATTCGGAGTGATGGTTTCTGTTTTACATCACCGTTGTCCTAACTTGTAAAAGTTTAATCTCCAAGAATGGATTATGAAACACATCAATAAAACTTTTGAATATCGCAGAATAGCACCTAGGCCTCTTTGCATCCGAGCGTGAAACCATCACTACCTAGATTTTCGACGATTTAGATTAGATTAGATTAGATTAGTACTAGTTCCATGGATCATGAATACGATATTTCGTAATGATGTGTAATGAGTCAAATTTTCCAATACATGACTTAAATAAGTTAATTTAACAACATACTTAGGTTAATATAACACCTCTTTCATTTTTGTGTGTCTTTTTTATTATTTATTTTTTTAAATAATTTTTTGTTTTTTCTGTTTTTTCCTTAATTTATATCTAAAAATTCCTCTATGGAGTAGAAGGCGTTGTCATTCAGAAATTCTTTTAATTTCTTCTTAAATACTTGTTGGTTATCTGTCAGACTTTTGGTACTATTTGGTAAGTGACCAATGACTTTAGTGGCAGTATAATTCACCCCCTTCTGTGCCAAAGTTAAATTTAATCTTGAATAGTGAAGATCATCCGTTCTCCTAGTATTGTAGTTATGCACACTGCTATTACTTTTGAATTGGGTTTTGTTGTTAATAACAAATTTCATAAGAGAGTATATATGCTGAGAAGCTACTGTGAATATCCCTAGATCCTTAAATAAATGTCTGCAGGATGATCTTGGGTGGACTCCAGCTATTATTCTGATTACACGCTTTTGTGCAATAAATATTTTATTCCTCGGTGATGAATTACCCCAAAATATGATGCCATATGAAAGCAATGAGTGAAAATCGGCGTAGTAAGCTAATTTACTAAGATGTTTTACCACCAAAATTTGCAATGACCCTTATTGCATAAGTAGCTGAACTCAAACGTTTCAGCAGATCATCAATGTGTTTCTTCCAATCTAATCTCTCATGAGCCATGAGTTCACAACGAGACCAGCGTGGGAAACACGAAAAGATGAGTGCCTAGTTTATCTATTATTTCAAGAAATGAATTTATTAACTGTGCTCTAATGACACCTGCCACATAATATAGCTTTGTTGTTGCCAGAAAATGAAATATTTAGCACTGTGAGCAACACTATACCATAATTAATTTTTGACCTTTGTTGTGGTAGGGTTGTTAGAAAATGTTGACGTAGATTTTCACTAAATTCTCACTCATAACAATGAATATGTTCTGAGAAAAAATGTGGGGCATTAGTTATTGAACGACATTAGTAATATTGTATGACATTACAAACCAACACATAAACATAATCAATCAACAATCACTTAAAGTCAGCTAGTCAAACATCATAAAACACAAAGCGCCACCATTGTCTGTAAACCTTGAATTTATAGAACTTCTAATGCGGAACAAGAAACTGTTTGCAATAAAATGATCTGTAAAGATAAAATTATTTGTTATGAGCATGAAACATGATGCATTGTTTTTGGTGCATAACAATACAAATAATATCAACAAAAATTGGACAAACTCAATAAACTAAGCAGAAATATGAAGCTCACTGATTAATATGTAAACAAGTTCATAGGCGTGATAATCAGTATAGAAAACAATGTACACACTTTCATAGCCCATAGAATACGGGCAACATCATGTACTGCTCATTTTTCCACAGTAAAACACACAAAGTTGCTACTCACAGAGCAGTAATTAACACAGCAAATAATAAACCAATGGATAAATATGTAAACCACGATTAATTCAGAATGATCAAACGAATTCTGACGTCAGATGGCTATGATGACTCACTTATTGACACCTTGCAAATAAAGAAAAAAGAATAATAAACCAACTGCTACATAGAAAATAAAAAATAAATCCACTGCTTGCATACAATTCGGAAGCAATCTCTCCTACAGAATAGCAAATATTTTTGGATTATACAACATTAACATTGCTTTCATAACACATAACAAACTTTAGTACATCCTGAGCCGTAACATCAAAACACAGACAGATAAACACACACACACACACACACACACACACACACACACACACACACACAGACATTTAGAAAAATAGTACGTGATACATGTAAAGCCATATATGTAGGCCAAACTAGTAGAACCTTCGAAAAACGAATATATGCCTACCACATGAAAAATTATACTAACTGAGCAATAGCCACCCATAAAAAAATGCAGTGACCATCGATTCGATGATAACATTTATGATCTTCGTATATTTACATAAAATGGACAAGGGACATCAAATGGACTTGTATTATGAATTAGAAATTTTCATTCAAGGCACTGTCCATGGTAATAGGTTGCATAAGCTAGCGAGGTGGCGCAGTGGTTATCACACTGGACTCGCATTCGGTAGGACGACGGTTCAATTCCGTCTCCGGCCATCCTGATTCAGGTTTTCCGTGATTTCCCTAAATCACTTCAGGCAAAATGTCGGGATGGTTCCTTTGAAAGGGCAAGCCCGATTTCCTTCCCCATCCTTCCCTCACCCGAGCTTGCACTCCGTCTCTAATGACCTCGTTGTCGACGGGACGTTAAACACTAATCTCCTCCTCCTCCTCCTCCATAAGCTAAAAAGCAACAATCTGAACTTCTTCCAGAATTTCTCTATCATGGAATGCTTGTTTTATTAATATAAAGAGTTAGCTAAGAACGTCTTAATTTACTGTACAACCGATAAAAATGCTTTCTGTGATAAGGCTGAATTTTCATTGTCTGTACTATCTTAGCAATTAAAATACATGTTAAAGTGTTAATTGATGATGATGTGTTTATTAATGGTTCTATGTACCAGACAAGTAAATTTCCAGTAAAAATATAAAGAAATATAATTAAGAAATGACTCAAATATTTAATTCACTTAAGGTACACGCCAAAATCAATACATATTTCTGCACATGGTTAAATTTCGGTACATAAATTCATTGGCTCACTCAACAAATCGTGCACATCACATTTCAGATTATTGTACATGTAACTGTAATGCACCTGATGATAGCATCATGTTGTCAAAATGCATCACGCTAGTGAATATTAGTAACGAATCTGTGACGAAAAAAATAAAATTCATTTCAAAAATTTATAAAGTAGCCACAGACATCAAAAAATTTCGTAAAATATGGATTTTTTAAAAAAAACATCTAGTTCTGTATCCACATTTGACTAGAATCCTGCGCAGCTGGAAATTTCAACTATCAGTGCAATTATATCAGTTCGAAAATAGAAATTATGGAATGGTACGAAGAACCTAGAGTTGTTTGCCGCACTTTTATCAGCGGATGTGAAATAATGAGCTCTTGAACACTGGACTGTAAGAGAATATGGCTGGTAGTCACGGAAGGCAGTTAACATCGATTTTATGAGAAGCCTGGAAAGGAAAGGGACGAAATTAAAGCCCCGTATTTGAAGACATCTCAAAATAATTTTTAAAATGAGACATCTTAAGGCGAAAGACGCAACGAATGATAAAGATTTGCCTTCAAGATACTTATTGATGCTATGAATATTACTGTGATTTCATCTGCAGTAATCACCACATAAAGTCATCGTCTGATGAGCCAGTCCTAGTCATATGTAAACAGAAGAAGAAGGAAAGCTTCATATGAAGTGAACAATATGGACACACCTATCTGAGAGATTAATTCTGGTAATGACGCTTTTTAAAAGGATCTGTAAATCAAGGACTTGTACATCAGTGACAAAGTAAATTCATCGCAAAATAAACTCAGCAATGACTAAGCACAACGAAAAGATAATTTTAATGAATACACACTGTAAGGCCAGCAGTTCGTTGTTTTCTTTATGTAACAGACTGTTTCATGAGATCTTTGTAGATCCATCATGGATATGGGACAGTGGTCGGTCAGATTATTTTCCAAAGAAAAATCACCAAACAGCCGTTTGTTTTCAGAAGTTGTTATTTTATTTACACGACAGTTTCGACGTCTCATTAATGACATCTTCAGATCCTGTGAACTTCACGTATAGAGGATCAGATACATCGACGCATGCGTAACCGGAGCCATCAATACCTAGATTCCGTGAATTTTTTGTGAATTGTGTACTTTGAAAACTTAGCAAGAAGTACACACTCCACAAAAGATTCACGGAATCGAGGTATGGATGGCTCTGGTTACCCATGCATCGATGTGTCTGATTCTCTATACACGGAGTACATAGAGGCCTGGAGATGGCATTAACGAGATGCTGAAACTGTCGTGTAAATACCATAACAACTTTTGAAAACATACGGCTGTTTGTTGATTTTTATTTGCTACGTACATGTTTCATAAGGGGTGTGTGCCGGAGACTGGTAGGATGCATTTCGTTGATTAAGATGAATCATGTCTATCACCTGTGCTTTCAGTTCACTGATTGTTCATCCAGTAAGGACTAGATGAGTACGTTCAACCTACATATGAAATTTAATTCAATATTGCGTGTAATAATTTCCATAGTTATGTTTAGGGTAATGAATTTCGAACACAACAGCCACTATACTGTTTGCTACCAGTCACTATATAGGAATCAGTCAATGAGAATAAAATAATTTTAAAAAAGTAATTCATTGCAAAGAAAGCTGATATATAAAAACTTATTATCTCAGCACTGCCCATATTCAGAACCCATTGTCTTCATTACTTTTGATTTCACTGTGCATCCCATGTCAAGGGAACATAATAAGGTGTTCTCTACCTGAAAAAGATACACCATCAAAAGTGAAATCGCAAATAATAAACACACAGACAAGTTAAAACATTACAATCACTGTCCATCGCGAGACTCGGAAACGGCGCAACGTATAGATTTTTTTAAACAGTTATTTCTGAGAGCAACCTACTCTGCAACACCCTTACAAGATTTCCAGACTGTTTCTGGCCACCCCGTACAAGGGGAGCACAGACGAATCATTCTAGCGACGACTCGATTCACAAATCAGGAATTTCACTGACATAAGCGACGCTGACAAAGGCTAGATAATTATGACCCTGCGTCTGACAACGAACACCACTGCCACGGCCAATCTGGTGGGCGGTTTGCGTCCTGCTGTCGTGCGCATCTATGGAAATTGACAAAAGTACGTTGGGACCATGAGTAGGTGACAAGGTGCAGGATGTCAAGGCTTCATTACAGACCGTGGAGGTTGGAGGCTTTCCCGCTCTGTACACACGGAGAGGCGGCCATCTGTGGCAGGTCTGATGACAGAACACAATACCAGTCCAGACACACGTGTCCGGAACACACCGCTCATCACACATTGTTGAAAATGAGGCTCTGCACTACACGATATCTACGTGTTGCCCTGTTTACTCAACGACATCGTCAGTTATGGCTGCACTGAGTACGAGCTCACGGAGACTGGACCGTGCACCAGTGGGAACGTGTCACCCGATCGGATGAATAACGTTTTTTGCTATATGAGGTCGATTATCGTGTCCAAGTGCCCCGTCACACACGTGAAAGGCTGCACCATGACTACAGACAGCAGAGAGCATTAGTGTGCTTCTTTCGTACCGTTGGTTGCAATCGAAAGCACCATATGGACGTTACTGAGAACCACCTTCAACCTCTCGTGTTTTATTTCATCCCCAATGGCGGCGCGATGAGGTTAACTGTCCTTGTCACAAGACTGCAATCGTGGTAAAGTGGTTTGCAGAGCACAATACTAAACACACGTCGATGTCTTGACCACCAAATGCGCCTGATGTGCACCCGATGTAACACATCTAGAACACCATCTGATGCCACATCCCTTCAGAAAGGTACCAAGAAATATTCGAATTCATTGTGGAGCTTCCCCTATCCTACAAGTTCTTTTGTACCTCGGATGCAACTATTCGATCAAACGACTGGCCTGAGGAAGCCAGAGTGCTTCGAGATGTAGTCACCAACTCAAGGTGAAGCTACATAAAACGGGATTGTAATATAAATGGTCCAACGATTACGATTTTACTAATCGTTAATAAATACTGACTTGTGTCACTACACTCTTACTGATCAGAAGAAGTCGAGAGGAAAATTTCGTAATTATGACAGAGAACCTAAATTTCACCTAAGCCAAAGAGCAATCTCACTACCACCGTGTAAGTAAGTGTCAGTCGCGTAAACTGTTATCAGTCTATATCAAGTCTGTTTGTAATTAAGATTGTGTTAAAATCACGCCAGCGTACTTCTTAAGCGTCCAGCAGAAGACGTCAACCACTTCCAAAGTACTAGTCACTTCCGGCAGAACGCAAAATCAACATCGTTATATTTGAAAATTAACACACTTCACACGCCACGATCACAATGTAGACACTTTCCTTGTACGAGACGACCAGTATCAACAGCGTTATGCCGCAGTCATATGAGCTTCTCGAACTTGTTATAAAATTTGCTATGTTTCATTACATGAAGTCAAAGCATATAAAGTATTCCCTACGTGTACATGTCATGATAAAAACCCAATCGATAAAATACACAAAGTATGCAGACAATTGATAAAAATCACTCAGTTAAAGTCCTCGTATCGTCCATGCAAGCTGGTGGCGAACATGGTTATCACAAGCTTTCGGCACAGTGCCACACTGCCGGTGGAGTGGTAACATAAAGGCGGCAGACCCTGACGATGTTATCTACCTCGCCGCTGGATGGCGTGTGACATTACGAGGATTTTAACTGTGTACCTTTATTCAATTGTGTGCGTTTTACCTACTGTATGTATTTTATCGATTGCATTTTTATCATGATATTTATACGTTGGCAGTGCCTTTTATTCTTTAACTTCATGTAATGTAACATGGCAATTTTATAGCAAGTTCCAGAAGATAAGACGATGGCAGCATAAGACTATTGAAACCGGTTATCTTGGAGCAATAAAAATGTCTACATTGTCATCGCGGCCGATGAAGTGTGTTCACGTTCAACCGTACTGATCGCCCAACAGCACAGCACCCCAATACATCAATGCACCACTTAAAGTCTGTAACTAGATTTCAACACAACATTAAAGAAAAGATTCACAGTTCTAGCTGGGTGTTGTATAGATTAGCACATGACTAAATCCAACATAGCTCCGCTTTTTTTTTTACTTTGTAGCGTTTTGTACATGTTCAAACTACGGTCATAGTGATTATGCGTTCCTTGAAAGTGAGGAGCGAAAGAGGGGGAGGGGGAATGATAAGGGGATGTATCACCCCAACTCCCTAAATTCGGAAAATGTTCGTAAACATAATATGTCATGAATTTACAGAAGCGTAGTGCAACAAGAAATGAAAATTTTCACCGAATTGTTTAACAGCTGCTAATTCTGAAAGTCCAAACTAAAAACTTCTCCTCTTTAAGACATCTGGAATGCTGCAAGAACAAACGTTGAACAGCGTAATTTAAGAATAAGCTATTCCATTGTGAACACCATGCTGAGGTGACAAAAGACGTGGGACACCTTATAATATCAGACTTCCTTTTTCCCGGGTGTAGTGCTGTTACTCGACGTGGCATGGACTAAACAAGGTGTTGGAAGTTCCCTGCAGAAATATTGAGGCCTGCAGTCTCTATAGCCATCCACCATTGCGAAAGTGTTGGCGGTGCAGGATTTTGTGCACGGGTGGTAGGGACAGAGCATCGAGTGACATTATACTGAATGCACTACCCGAAAATTACCTCGAGCAATTAAACAGAGGACCGACTCGTGGAGAGCAGAGCAGAACAGAGAATCAGTGATCATAATGCCGTTGCAGCATCCCTGAATATGGAAGTAAATAGGAATAAAGACAAAGGGAGGTAGGTTTATCTGTTTAGCAAGAGTAATAGAAGGCAGATTTCAGACTACCTAACAGATCAAAACGAAAATTTCTGTTCCGACACTGACAATGTTGAGTGTTTATGGAAAAAGTTCAAGGCAATCGTAAAATGCGTTTTAGACAGGAATTTTCCGAGTAAAACTGTGAGGGACGGGAAAAACCCACCGTGGTTCACCAACAAAGCTAGGAATCTACTGCGAAAGCAAAGAGAGCTTCACTGCAAGTTTAAACGCAGCCAAAACCTCTCAGACAAACAGAAGCTAAACGATGTCAAAGTTAGCGTAAGGAGGGCTATACGTGAAGCGTTCAGTGAATTCGAAAGTAAAATTCTATGTACCGACTTGACAGAAAATCCTAGGAAGATCTTGTCTTATGTTAAATCAGTAAGCGGCTCGAAACAGCATATCCAGACACTCTGGAATGATGATGGCATGGAAACAGAGGATGACACGCGTAAAGCTGAAATACTAAACACCGTTTTCCAAAGCCGTTTGACAGAGGAAGACCGCACTGCAGTTCCTACTCTAAATCCTCGCACAAACGAAAAAATGGCTGACATCGAAATAAGTGTCCAAGGAATAGAAAATCACTCAACACAGGAAAGTCCACTGGACCTGACGGGATACCAGTTCGATTCTACACTGAGTACGCGAAAGAACTTTCCCCGTTCTAACAGCCGTGTACCGCAAGTCTCTAGAGGAACGGAAGGTTCCAAATGAATGGAAAAGAGCGCAGTTAATCCCAGTTTTCAAAAAGGATCGTCGAGCAGATGTGCAAAACTATAGGCCTATATCTCTGACATCGATCTGTTGTAGAATATTTGAACATGTTTTTTGATCGCGTATCATGACATTTCTGGAAACCCAGCATCTACTCTGTAGGAATCAACATGGATTCCGGAAACAGCGATTGTGTGAGACCAAACTCGCTTTATTTGTTCATGAGACACAGAAAATATTAGATACAGGCTCCCAGGTAAACGCTATTTTCCTTGAATTCCGGAAGGCGTTCGATACAATTCCGCACTGTCGCCTGGTAAACAAAGTAAGAGCCTACGGAATATCAGACCAGCTGTGTGGCTGGATTGAAGAGTTTTTACCAAACAGAACACAGGATGTTGTTCTCAATGGAGAGACGTCTACAGACGTTAAAGTAACCTCTGGCGTGTCACAGTGGAGTGTTATGGGACCATTGCTTTTCACAATATATATAAATGACCTGGTAGATAGTGGCGGAAGTTCCATGCGGCTTTTCGCGGATGATGCTGTAGTATACAGAGAAGTTGCTGCATTAGAAAATTTCAGTGAAATGCAGGAAAATTTGCAGCGGATAGGCACTTGGTGCAGGGAGTGGCAACTGACCCTTAACATAGATTAATGTAGTGTATTGCGAATACATAGAAGGAAGGATCCTTTATAGAATGATTATATGATAGCGGAACAAACACTGGTAGCAGTCACTTCCGTAAAATATCTGAGAGTATGCGTACGGAACGATTTTAATTGGAATGATTATATAAAATTAATTGTTGGTAAAGTGAGTGCCAGGTTGAGATTCATTGGGAGAGTGCTTAGAAAATGTAGTCCATCAACAAAGGCAGTCGCTTACAAAACACTCGTTCGACCTATACTTGAGTATTGCTCATCAGTGTGGGATCCATACCAGGTCGGGTTGACAGAAGAGATAGAGAAGATCCAAAGAAGAGCGGCGCGTTTCGTCACAGGGTAATTTGGTAAGCGTGATAGCGTTACGGAAATGTTTAGCAAATTCAAGAGGCAGACTGCAAGAGAGGTGCTCTGCACCGCGGTGTAGCTTGCTGTCCAGATATCGATAGGGTGCGTTTTTGGATGAGGTATCGAATATATTGCTTCCCCCTACTTACACTTGCCGAGGAGATCACGAATGTAAAATTAGAGAGATTCGAGCGTGCACGGAGGCTTTCGGGCAGTCGTCTTTCCCACGAACCATAAGCGACTGGAACAGGAAAGGGAGGTAATGACAGTAGCACGTAAAGTGCCCTCCACCAGACACCGTAGGGCGTCTTACTGAGTGTAAATGTAGATGCAGATGTAAAACGGATCTCTCGACTATGCCCCATAAATGTTCGATGGGATTCACGTCGGGCGATCTGCGTGACAAAACCGTCCGCTAGACTTGTCCAGCAAACAGTCGCGAACAGTTGTGCCGAGAGACAAGACAGATTATCATCCATAAAAATTAGATCCTCGTTTGTGAACATGAACTTCATCAATGGCTGCAAATTGTCTCTAAATAGCCTAACATAATGCTTTCCAGTCAATGATCAGTTCATTCGGACCAGAGGATCCAAACTCGGCCTGCACCAATGTGGAGCCACCACCTCTTGCACAGTGTCTTATTGACAACTTGGGTCCATGGCTTCGTGGATTATGCGCCACACTCTGACCCTACCAGTCGTACAGGGTCCAACCGATATGGTCACGACCCCAGGAGAGACGCTGCAAGCGATGTCGTTTCCTATCGTAGCCCATCAATACCATATTTCACAGCACTGTCTAACGGATACGTTCGTCGTACGTCCCACATTGATTTCTGCGTTAATTTCACGCTCTAGGCAAACGCTTCTGCTCTTAGTCGTTAAGTGAAAGCCGTCGATCATTGAGTTGTTCGTGGTGAGAGGTAATGCCTGAAATGTGACATTCTTGGCACTTGACTCTGTGGAGTTCGATGCGTCAAAATTTGTTGATGCCCGTCCGGTGGCCATAATCACGTCGGGAACCTTTTCACATGAGGACAAACGACAGCTCCGCCAATATCGTGTCCTTTATAACTTATGTACGCGATAGTATCGCCATCTGTAGATGTGCACATCTCTGTCTCATGTCTTTTTCGCATCAGTGCATATTTTAAAAGCAAAAATGAACCAAATTGTTTTGTGCTTAGGCTGTAAAAATTAACTATATAGATATTCATTCCCATACCTTTAGAAATATTTTTAATTAAAGGATAATCTGAGTTTCATCAGTTCACCCTGCGTCGAACTAGTTTGATACAAATACCAGCACTCCTTATATGCTCTTAAACGCCATTTTTACTGTCTTATTAAGTAAGATCTGGATTTTTAATCTAATTAAAGCATCCTTGAAGCAAAAAATGTGCTGAAAATTTTGTCATAAAGAAATGTAAATTCAGCCACTTTGAGACAGCTAATACCAAACCGATCTACTTATTAAGTTTCGCCCATGTATGTTTCACACCCTTCTCTCCTCCCCCCCCCCCCCCCCCCAGCCCCCCTTGGAAACATGGACCATGCCGTTGGTGGGTGAGGCTTACGTGCCTCAGCGATACAGGTAGCAGTAATAATGGTGCAGCCCCAACGGAGAGGCATCTGCTGAAAGAGCAGACAAATATGTGGTTCCCTAAGAGGGGCAGCAAGCGGCAACAATCTGGATGATTGACTGGTCTGATCTGGTAACATCAACCACCGCCTTTCCATGCTGGTGCAGCAAACGGCTGAAAGAAACAGGAAATTATAGCCGTAATTTTTCCCCAGGACATGCATCTCTGCTGTATGTCTAATTGATGACGACATCCTCTTGGGTAAAACATTCCGAAGGTAAAATACGCCACCATTTGGATCTCGGAGCGGGGAATACACTGGAGGATGTCGTTATCAGGAGAAGCAAAACTGGCGTTCTACGGATCTGACCGTGGGATGTTATATCCCTCAATCAGGCAGGTAGGTTAGAAAATTTTAAAATGGAAATGGATTGGTTAAAATTACATACAGTGCGAGCTAGTGAAGTTCGATGGCAGGATGAACAGGACTTCTGGTCAGGTGAATGCGAGTTTATAAATACAAAATAAAATACTGGCAATGCAGGTGTAGATTTAATAATGAATAAGAAAATTTGAATGCGGATAGGCTTCTATGAACACCATAGTGAACGCCTTACTTTAACCAAGACAGACACTAAGTCCACACCCATCACCATACTACAAGTTTATATGCCAAATAGCTCCGTGAGTGATGAAGAAGTTGAAGAAATGTATGATGAAATAAACCTATTTATTTAGTTAAGGGAGACGATTATTTAATAGTGATGGGGGATTGGAATTCGATAATAGGAAAAGGAAGAGAAGGAAAAATATTAGGTGAATAAGGACTGGGTAATAGGAACGAAAGAGGCAGCCGCCTTGTAGAATTTTACACAGAACATAATTTAACCATCACTAACACTCGAAGGTGGAACCCTGAAAGCACAGGGAGGTTTTAGGTTGTTGATATAATGCTCGACAGAGGTTGTGGAACTTGATTTTTAATTGCAAGACATTTCCAGTGGCAGATGTGGTCTCTGATCAAAATTTATTGGTCAAGAATTATAAATTAAAACCGAAGAAATTATAAAAAGGTATGAAATTAAGAAGACGGGACCTGGATAAACTGAAGGAACCAGAGGTTGTTGAGCGTTTCACAGAGTGCATTATGAAACGATTGACAAGGACAGTGGAAAGGAATACAGCAGAAGGATTGGTAGCGTTGAGAGATGAACTTGTGAATTTAATTGATAAAAGGAGAAAATATAAAAAGGCAGTAAATGTCTCAGGCGAAAGGATATACAAATGTTCACAAAAATGAGATTGACAGGAGGTGCAAAATGGCTGAACAGGAATGGCTAGAAGGCAAATGTAGGATTTAGAAGCTTATATCACTATAGAGCCTACAGCAAAATTAAAATGGCCTCTGGAAGAAAGATAACCACCTACTTGAATAAAAAAAATTGTGGTGAGTTCCTATTGGACCAAACTGCTGAGATCATCGGTCCCTAGGCTAACACACTACTTAATCTAACTTATAATAACTAACGCTAAGGACAACACACTCCCATGCCCGAGGGAGGACTCGAATCTCCGACGGGGGGAGTCGTGCAGACCGCGGCAAGGCGCCCTTAGAGTGCACGGCTACCCCGCACCTATATGAATATCAAGAGCTTCTATGAGAAACCAGTCCTAAGCAACGAATGGGAAAGGAGAAAGTTGATAGAATTACATAGAGGCTCTATACAAGGGAGATGTGCTTGAGGGCAATATTACCGAAATGGAAGAGGACGCAGATGAAGATGAGATGGGAGATATATTAGAATGGGAGAAAAGAATGAGATTTCCACTCTGCAGCGGAGAGTGTGCTGATATGAAACTTACTGGCAGATTAAAACTGTGAGCTGGACCGAGACACGAACTCGGCACCTTTGCCTTTCGCGGGCAATTGCCCTACCATCTGCGCAACCCAAGTAAGACTCAAGACCCGTCCTCACAGCAGTGGGAGAACAATTTGATAGAGCACTGACCGACCTAAGTGGAAACAAGGCGCCAGGAGTAGACACCATTCCGTTAGAATACTGGTAGGCTTGGGAGAGCCAGCCACGGCCAAACTCTTCCACTCGTGAGCAAGATGTATGAACCAGGCGAAATATCCTCAGATTTCAAAAACAGGGTAATAATTCCAATACCAAAGAAAGCCGGTGCTGACAGTTGTGAATATTACCGAACTATTAGTTTAATAAGTCACGGTTGCAAAATAATAACACGAATTCTTTACAGAAGAATGGAAAAACCGGTAGCAGCCGACTTCGAGGAAGATCAGTTTGGATTACGGAGAAATGTAGAAATACGCGAGGCAGTACTGATCCTACAACTTACCTTGGAAGGTAGGTTAAGGAACGGCTCAAAAATGGTTCAAATGGCTCTGAGCACTATGGGACTCAACTGCAGTGGTCATTAGTCCCCTAGAACTTAGAACTACTTAAACCTAACTAACCTAAGGACATCACATACATCCACGCCCGAGGCAGGATTCGAACCTGCGACCGTAGCAGTTGTACGGTTCCGGACTGCGCGCCTAGAACCGCGAGACCACCTCGGCCGGCTAAGGAAAGGCAAACCTACGTTTATAGCATTAGTAGACTTAAAGAAACCTTATGAAAAAGTTGTCTGGAATACTCTCTTTGAAATTCTGAGGGTATCAGGGGTAAAATAAAGATAGCGAAAGGCTATTTATAACTTCTAAAGAAACCAGACGGCACTTATAAGTGTCGAGGGGCGTAGAAAGGAAGCACTGGTTGAGAGACAAGTTGCAGAGTATCCCCGACGTTATTAAATGTGTACATTGATCAAGTAGTAAAGGAAACAAAGTTGGAATGGGAATTAAAGTGCACGGAGAAGAATTGACATTGAAATTCTCTGAGAGAGAGAGCAAATGACTTGGAAGAACAGTTGAACGGAACGGACAGGGCACTGAAATGAAGATATATACTGAACGTCAACGAAAGGAAAACAAACATAGTGGGACGTAGTCGAATTAAATCAGGTGATACAGAGGGAACTAGATTAGGAAACGAGACACATAAAGCAGTAGATTCTTGGGTAGCGAAATAACTGTTGATGGCCGAAGTAGAGAGAATATAATATGTACATTGGCAATGGCAAGGAAACGTTTCTGAGAAATAGAGATTTGTTAACATTAAGCATAGATTTAAGTGCCAAGCAGTCTTCTCTGAAAGCATTTGTATGGAGTGTAGTCATGTCTGGAAGTGAAAGATTGACAGTAAATAATTTAGACAAGAAGAGAATAGAAACTCTTCAAAAGTGTTGCTACAGAAGAATGCTGAAGATTAGATGGATAGATGACGTAACTATTGAGGAAGTAGTGAACAGAATTGGGGAGGAAAGAAATTTTGTTGCACTACCTGACTAGAAGAAGGTATCGGGTGGTAAGAAATATTTTGAGATATCAAGGGATCACCATTCGACTACTGGAGGGAAGTTTGCGGAGGGGGGTAGAGGGGGGGGGGGGTGGTAAAAATCGTAGAGGGAATAGATGAATAAAGCAAGTGAATACAGAAGGATGTAGGTTGCAGTAGTTACTCGGAGATAAAGAGGCTTGCACAGGATAGAGGAACATAAAGAGCTGCATCAAACCAGTCTTCGGACTGAAGGTCACAACAACAACAAGTTTCATACTATTAATCTTTAGTTCCTACCTGCTGCTTCCTAGTAACAATGAGCAATGTAACAGTAACACTGCGTGAATCAACATTCTCGCTATGAATTAGCGAAATTCTGGGATCTTCTAGCTTTGCATGTTTCGTAGGGTCTGTGTTGGTACCCATTGGCATGTCGTCTTAACAGCTTCACCGTTCTGAATGAGTCAAACGACGGGCTACAAGTTACATCATATTGTTGATCAGTGTGTTGTGTTTAGTGTAGTGACATTGCGAGTTATTTAATAGTGAAAGAGAAAAGAAAAGTAACTTTGTTGTTTTTTGCCTGCGAACAAAGGAAATTGTTAAAAATCGCCATAAAATACAGGTATAGTGATCATCACTTTATAGTCCGACGAAAATGTCTAGCGACATTCAGGGACAACACAACAAGATGGAAGCCAGCTTTACCAACTTACTGAGTCACAAACGGGTAGGCCTACATCGAGCATTCAAAGTACTCATCAAAACCCTAGACAAAACTATAACCATCATGACATAGGTACCTTTCCTTCACAGAACTGCCGACGTGGGGATTAGGAAATATTGCGAAAACTTTCGTTCGCCCCAAATATTAAATTACAACATCAATGGTTGTCAGAGTTTCAATGGTTAGCTTATTCAGAAACAAAAGAGGGCGCTTTCGGTAAGCTCTGTGTTATTTTTGCAGCTGTATACCATTCGGGGAAAGGTACACATTTTCGACTCGACTCGTTATAAAAAACAAAAACAAACAAAACAAATGGAAAAACGCAAAATAAGAATTAATATATCATCAAAAAGAGAGAGTATCACGCACAAGCCTACATTTCATCGCAGAATTTTATATTAGTGTTCGAAAAGAAAGCTATACTTGCTGCTTTTGTTACAAGATTATTTTTTGCATGGCTTTGCCTGTGTATTCACTTTAGCTTCTAATGACATTGAAGGTGAAACATTTTAAAAGTATTCATTTACAAAACTGCAGTTGGAAATCACAGTGTGTCTATGCTGTTACCAGTGATAGATTGTTTCATCTTTTTAACAAATAAATGAATATTATATCTGTGTATCCACAAATTGGTCATAGTGCTTCCACCCCAGGAGCCCTGTGCACTGCAAACCCTCTTTCAATACCACTGCGCTATCTGTTGGCGATGAACCCATTACCAGTACGTCTACTATCCCCTAAGGTGGGATATGCCGTCATTAGATCAAAATCGACAACGTCTTTCCAGGTGTACTAATTTTTTTCCGGGAGTGCAGATTGTAATTTTGCGGTATTAGACACGTTAGTGGAGCAACTGCTGTTTTCTGTACTGAATCGGTGTAGTATTTATAACTATATACATAGCTCTATATCAATGGAGCTGTCTCTGTACTCTTTCGTACACCCTAGAAACTCGGTGTTCAACTTGGACATAAATTTCTACTTATGGCTCTGAATATTGCCGTTTAAAACAAGTAACTGACGTATGGACACTAGCTTTACAAACTGACATGAACAGAATGTTCATAAAAAATTTCATTGGTTAACTTACCGACACAAATATAATTAAAATACAACTCTGAACCCTGGCATAATATAAAACTTTTTTCCTTTAAAATATTAAACTCAGATATTTACACGATAACTGCTTGCAAGGAATCTACTCAGTCAACTTCATGAAAATCTCACAACCAAACCCCGTCCCTTTAGCACGTTATTAAAAGCCCTTAACATGACTGGTAGATTTCTACCAAGTCTTCAACTTGCACACAAATCGTAACACAGTCAACACCTTTAAACTATACAAGCACAACGTTCAAATAACAGCCAGGGCACTGGCAGAGCATTTCAACGACTCCAGAAGAGGCACAAAGCTGGCAACACATCTAGTACCAGCCAAACTGCAGTTCCCCACCCCCACGTTCCAGTCACGCTTTCTCTTCAAGCTACGGCCAACGAGCCCCGGCGCTCCTCGCCAAACGTCAGCTCTTGAGCAGATAAACTCAAGACGAGACAAGAACATCGCAGAAATTTACAGATCACGCGTAGCTACCAGAGAGCCATCTCTGCCTACCCTTTAATGGGGAACGCTCAGAGCCAGAAGCTTAGTTGTGGTGCAGACATGTGAAGGAAGCCGGCAACCATATCGCCGAGACGCACTGGTGCTACCTACAGTCAACTGAGTGACTTTGAAAAGGTTCAAATCGTGGCCTTCCGAGTGTCGAGATGGTCCTTGCAGACTTGCCACACAAGTTGGACGTGCTGCATCCGTTGCGCAACGATGCGGTATCGGTGGTCATGTGAACCCACACCCATAGACGAGGCTCAAGACGTCTACACAGCACAGACGCTCGCCAGGATCGTCGTAAGGGCAGCATTGGTAGATCGTGCAGCTACCACAGCACAGATAAGGTAGCGTGTGAACCGAGACGTGTCAACACGAACTGTTGCGAACCGCTTGCTAGCGGTGGGACTACGGGTACGCACACGTCTAGCCCGTCGTCCACTCACACTACAGCACTGACGCTCACGGCTCGACTTGGCTCCACTTGGAAGATGGAATGGCGGGCCATCGACCTCACCGATGAATGCAGGCTCTGCTGCACGCCAGTTATGGTCATTTGCGCGTACAACATAGACGTGGCGAGTGCTATCTTGTAGTGTGCAAGCATCCAAGACACAATGGACCCAACCGAGACCTTGTGGTCTGTGATGCGATAAGCTGTAACTTCCATTCATCATCTGGACGGGGTGCTAACCAGCGCTTGGTATGTGCAGAATGCTGTTAGAGCCGTTCCTTTGCCGTTCCTTCAACAGGAAGATGAGGTGTTGTTCCAAAAGGATAATGCTCGCCCACATGTGAAACTAACAGCGTCATGCAAGACGTGCAGCAACTTCCCTGGCCACAGCGATCTGCGGACTTGTCTCCAATAGAGCACGTGTGGGAAATGATGGGATGAGAAGTGTCTCGTGTGACTCATCAACCAACAACTCTTACCGGACACGGTTAACAGGTCGAGCAGGCGCGGCATAACGTATCCCAGGACAGTATTCGCCATCTGTGCGATCTACTGGATGTGAGAGTCAGCACCTGCGTTGCCACCCGTGGAGGCTTCGCCACGTACTAACATGAGTGTTTCAGCATGGGTCAATAGCTCATACCTCAGAACCGCTTGTTCTATTGATATGTAAATCTAATCATTTCATGTACTCCATATGCACTGATGTAGCAATAAATCTTGAGTGAATAGCGTACCTCTAAAAGGGTGCACTAATTTTTTCCCGGCACTGTATATAGGTACCCGATTGATATTTGTCAGGGACTAAAGTCTTCCCTTATTGTAGTTTCTGTGCTTCCTCGAAGAAAGTAAAGCGTTTACATTTCCTTTGAGTGCAAACTTATTACGCTACCGGTGGAAACTTGTTACATTTTCCCGAAATCCTTCACTAGTAGCAGTACTAAGAACATGGTATGGGAAAAGGTGAGTGCATTTATTAGATATAACTGAGCTTTTTTACTGTTTATAGCTAAATGGATACCTGTCAGTGTTGCTTTCTAATGTAATTACACATTAACAATTTTCGGATTTGTAAACAATATATTTCAGCTATCAGTCGTCCTTTTGAAATTTTATTGGCAGCTCTAGATTTCAGCTAGAAACTAGCCATTCTCAATGCACTATCATTTTTGATCAATGCATGAAATGCCTGTTGGTCGGGCTTCATTCACGGCGGAAGTTCGAGTCCTCCCTCTGGCATGGGTGTGTGTGTGTGTGTTTGTTCTTAAGATAATTTGGTCGGGCTTCATTCACGGCGGAAGTTCGAGTCCTCCCTCTGGCATGGGTGTGTGTGTGTGTGTGTTTGTTCTTAGGATAATTTAGGTTAAGTAATGTGTAAGCTTATGGACTGATGACCTTAGCGGTTAAGTCCCATAAGATTTCATACACATTTGAACATTTCTGAATCCCGTGTTTCAATCGCGCAATGCGCTGTCAGCCGCTATGCTGAATCCACATATGTTGTCGAACGTCCAGGGCAACACTCTGCAATAGTACCAGTAGTTCCTATTCCAAAAACGTTCCATATTTGCATTCATGCATCGTGCCGTGTATAGAATACAGACCAAAGAGTTTGTTCCCGATGATCCCACACCATACCTTAGCGACGAAGGACATTTATAGTCAACTTGCAGTAACCAGTAGAGGTTGTCTACACTCCAATAATGCATGTTATGTCGGTTAACGTTACTATGGTTTGTGAATGTAAACTCATCGCAAAATAGAACCTCGGCAAAAGATCGTGGGGGTCGTTTGCATTTGTTGACGTGCCCATTCACAGAACACTACCCAGTTATGGAGATCGGCGACATGAAGTTCTGGACGCAGTGACACATGATATGGATGACACTTATGACGAAAAAAAATGATCGTGTGGTATTGATGGCCATGAGGTCCCGTCCGGGGAAGTTCGTCCGCCGGTTTGCAATCTTATTTCAGCCGATGCCACATTGCTTGTCAGTGATAATGAGGAGATGATGAGGACAACACAACACCCAGTCCATGGGCAAAGGAAATCTCCAAACCAGCCGGAAATCGAACCTGGGTCAGGGCAGGGTAAGCAATCACGTTACCACGTAGCTAAGCGGGCGGACTGCTTATGATAATGCAGTATTGTGACCCACTGACATACTGGAATCGCGGTTAATTGCCAGGCGCCTATCCGTGGACAGTAGTACATTGCCGTTAGTACAGCTGTTTCATTTGCTTCTTGAGTAACAAGACTGGTTCGTTTTCTTTTGCCGGCCTTTACACTGCCATCAGACATAGAAGCGTTCAGAACCTTAAACGAGAGCGAGCTTTATCTTTAAAACGCTCGGCGTACAAGACAACAGCAGCCTCAACATTTCTCCTACATTCTCCGCAAATCATCATCGTTTCAGATTTTTCTTCTGTGGTTGTAACATTCTTCATCCACTAGCACGCCTGTTCCCAAAATGATACATAGGTGTGCTGACAAAAACACTGCGTAAGTGTTGTACTGTTTGGAGCTGCTATCTGTTCTACGTCGGCACGAGACATGAGCTCCGGTCGTAGAGTACAGCCTGTTTCATACGTCGTAGTTCGCTATACGGCCACGTTGGCGCGCTTAGTAGTGCCCTGTCTGAGGAATACAACGTTGCAGACGGGGTTTCCAATCAGAAGTTATGAAATACTGGCGTGTCCTACCTTCGCAACATGGAGTTGGAGCCCCACGTGCCATCTGCTATTCAAGAGTCATTGAAATAGCGTGTCGTAAATTACGATTGTGGTCCCATTTTCCTTCCATCGATTACAGCGCCATCTGTGGCGAAACAAAGTAAATGCTTCAGACGAAAAGTACGTAGGTTTTTCTGTAGAAAGGTAGCCTGCAATAAAAAAATGGGGTCTGAAGATTTCAAAGTTGTCCCTCACCACCCATGCACAGGGCGGCGCTGATGTTTGGTATCGTTGGACGTCCCCTTCCGAGATAAACAAATTGGATTTGCAACTTTTTTACCTGACGTGTAGTTTTCGAGGTATTTCAATATCTTCGGTTAAAATGAACACTCTGTATATAGGATGAACATCAACAAAAAAAGGTTCAAATGGCTCTGAACCGGCCGCTGTGGCCGAGCGGTTCTAGGCGTTTCAGGCCGGAACCGCATATCTGCTACGGTCGAAGGTTCGAATCCTGCCTCGGGCATGGATGTGTCTGATGTCCTTAGGTTGGTTAGGTTTAAGTAGTTATAAGTCTAGGGGACTGATGACCTCAGATGTTAAGTCCCATAGTGCTTAGAGGCATTTGAACCATTTTTGAAATGGCTCTGAGCACTATGGGACTTATCTTCTGAGGACAACAGTCCCCTAGAACTTAGAACTACTTAAACCTAACTAACCTAAGGACATCAGACACAATCATGCCCGAGGCAGGATTCGAACCTACGACCGTAGCGGTCTCGTGGTTTCAGACTGTAGCGCCTAGAACCGCTCGGCCACTCCGGCCGGCGAACATTAATAAAGCCGGCAAATTGCAAAGTTTGATTCCTGACTGGAAATGGAGGTGAATAGGTTCTATGAACTTGTGTCCGGAAATGCATCTTTGCCATGCAGGTGACGGTGATGAATGAAAGTTCTATTGACCACGTGCCTTGTGTTCCTTGTGTGTTGCAGACTATGTGGGAGACACAGCGTACTGTAAACATCAGAATGGTCCAGTATTGAAGTCGGGAACAAGCCGAGATTGTGTTTGTGTACGACCAAGAAGATGTAAATTATCGAGAGGCAGCCCGGCTGTAACAAAACAAGTACTCTCACATGCACCAACCGCATCACACAGCCCCTCAAGCCGGTTTTGAGCGTCTCGATGATCAAGTGTCTTTTCAAACAGACGAACGTGCAGGGCGGCAGCGAACTGTGCGCACACCATGTCGGAGGACCGGGTTCTACAGGATACTGAGACGAACCCTAGCACAAGCTCCAGGCAAGTGGCCCGTCAACATGGCGTAAGGCAAAGAGCCGCAATCCATGATACGACATGTGAACACGTGCATTGCATTCCATCGAGGACACTTTGAACGCATGTTGTAACGTGAATGTGATGCAGCTCTGGACTCTGTTCCAGGACGATTTGTTGCAGCTGGACGTACACCATCTTTCCCGGATAAAAGTTAATAGGATCTTTTTTCCTCAATTTCCACTCGGGAATCCGAGCTTGCGCGCGCGTGCGCTTTCGTGTGAGTGCCTGTGTGGTCTCTCCTAAGAGCGTCAGATGCATTTTTTCTGGTGTTTTCGTTGTGTTTCGGCCGATATTTAATATTTAGTTATTACATTGTGTAGCTGGAGTAATCCCAAACTATTACTGCTCACCACGTTTTTCGTGCTACGTCCAGTGTCGACGGAAAATGGAATTTTACGCGTCAATTCGATAGAGCGGTCCCAGGTTAGTCTAGTGCGATATTTGTTTTAACGATATATATTAACAAGGACGGAAGAATCGCCATTACTCGGCATCGTCAGCATTGTCCCTGGCCCGCGCTGACTGCCATCGCCAAGCACGCAGCTACTGAGCCGGTGCTGGGTTGCTGTTTATTCTTCGGTTTTTACTGTTCCTGTTAATAGATATCGATAAAACGAATATCGGACTAGACTGATTTGGGAGCGCGCTATAGAATGGGAACGGAAGATTCCCACTTAAAAATAATTTTGTTTGTATTGGTAAACAAACCGTCTCCATCTGTCGACACTGGACGTCGCGTGAAAGATGTGACGAGCAGTAATTGTGTGGGATCATGCCAGATACACAACGCAAAAACAAAACTACAAATACTTTACCAGAGAAAATGCGCCAGACGACTCTTAGGAGAGACACCCTGAATATATGGGCTGGCGAAAGGGTTCTGTAGCCTGAGAATGGTAGAGGAAGGATTAAGTCAATCGTAGCTAATAATTATTACAAAGCAACATTTTGTAGAAAGCTTTGAAACTGAAGTGTTTAAATTCAAGAATTTACATTAGAAACATGAAGCCAAAAGACGTGTAACTGATTAAAGACATGCTACGTGCAGAAATAGAAAAAAATGAATGACAGATTTGATAGGCAAGATAATGATTCAAAACAACTAACGACTGATACTGTGATGTAAAAAGAGAAATAAAGATTGATTCAGAACTTCAGAACTTAATGTTGCAGGGTATATTTAAGACTCGACAGGCAAATAAAATGCTAAATATGACGTGTACAGGTGTTACAGGCACACCTCGAGATTCATATGCGAGAATCTCAACAGGAGGACGACTTACTAAATCAAGCATAAACAAAATATGCTAAGGAGTTAAATGACTTAAAACTACAGGTATAGAAAAGTATTGGTAAAAGTTACTGATGATTTAAAGAAAGAAGTGTGTGGTGATATTAAAATGGCTAGAAATCAATTTCTGTATTCCAATGAGTGTACAATAATGTATGGAGATCGTACGCCTGATTCTGATAAAAATTTTAACTGAAATGAATACTTAGATGATTATTTAAACTCTTAATGCAGCGTATGTAAATTAATTTTGGAAATGTTGTTAAGAGGGGATAAACTAACGTGTGTGATGGTCAACAGACGCATTTTCAGAGATATTTGAACGTGAACGAGCGCTCGGTTTAACTGAACAGTTAAGCTACGAATGTCTAGTACGTGAGCTACTGTGTCTTCTTTTATTCGCTATAAAAGATACTGTTCTTCGTCTGGATCCTAGTGATGCACAAGGTCCGCTAAGCTACGCAAATCTACTGAATATATTTGCAACAAATCGATTATATAACGAAAATGTAGAAACGAGTGACTTGATATTTATTTATTGCTCATATCCGGGCGGAAGTAGCGATTTTTTGTTTGAAAAGCACCAAGAATCACTACGTATTCGGTGTGCGTCACCGTGACCATTGAAATGATTGGTAAAGTCAGAGGATTATGTAATGCAGATTTTATAAGAAATTATCGAGTAGTGCCTTTGAATAAGTCGATAGCACAATTTGCTTTTTCTCTCCTTAAAACTAACAGCATCAGCAGATATGATGATCTCACAGAGAAATAATTTTAATGTTACAATTTTGTAAATCTTTTATAGCTGCTTCTTTTATTGGTAATGGACGCTTTTTATTTTTTAAATCTTTTGCTGGTTTATTTAAAAGAAAAGTGAATATTTGAGAACTGATAGTATTACAGGATTTGAGTAAAAGGAAGGTCAGTTGTGGACTGACAGTCATTCGATGAAGACTAATAACATGTTTGTACAGCTAGCAGAACCAAGTAAGGTGAAAGATTTAAATCTTAGATGGGGCACATGGGGTCCATTATGAATACTACCTCCTAAACTTGAAAATATTGAAAATAATCCTCAATTTCTTGATGTGATTAATATTGAATCCTAAGCCTAAGAATTAGAGAATGTCACAGGAACGTTAAGAGACTCGTGAATATGTCACATGGGGTTGAAAGTTGTAAGTGACTTGTATTGTAAACTCAGTTACGATGAGGAAACCAGTAACCTAGACAATGATAAATAAACAAGTTAGTCATAGTTGTTATTATCTCAAATATAGGCTGACAATGAGAACTTCTTCAATCGTTAGCTGAAAATGAGTAGTAAATTTCACGCTGTACTAAACTGGAAGGGTTCCAGCCAGAGGTGGCTAAAATGTTAGGGGGAAAGAGCCTACTCGGGGAGAGTAAGACAGCGTTTGTTGACTGTTATGCACAACGGTACCTGGGGTATCAGATGGGTGCGAACTCCTTCTAGTCAGTCGAACGGGCCAATACGTCATGGGGGTCGCTGGCACCCCCTTTGTTTTGGAACATTTATTAATGAAGTGGCCTGCGTGGTTCCTTTAGGGTCATACAAACGCATTTTTCCTAGTAAAATCACTTGAAGGGTAACTTAGCGTCAACTGACTTATTGTGAACAAAAGGCCTTGTATTCTGAAATGTGAATCACGTAATAATTGAGGGGAAAAAATTAATAAGATGTTATAAAGGACACAATACACCGTTTTAATTCGTATCTAACAGATGCGTTTCGGTTAGTTTTTGTTGTCTAAAAACATGCAGTAATATTTCCTCGAGGTAACAAGGCAGATTGTAGCCGAATGAAACACAAGTTTACTGTTACCAGTCACTGTTTATTTAACACAACGACTCGTTTCGAAGGTTGAAACCTCTATCATCAAGTGGATTTACATCTGTTAGGGTGATATATGTGTGTGTTGTGTTACGATTTTGGGGGAACTTGTGGCACTGTCTCCAGTGGTCACAGGTTCCTTTCACTGTAGTGACATATCACATGTAAACTGTCATATTTTATAAACAAAGATGGCACCTGTCGTAAAATATACAAATGTCATTGAGATTAAATATTATTGTTAATGCTAACTAAGAGCCGGATTTTGTTGATGCTCCTGTCCTTCTAAGTAAAACGTTCTTCCATCTTATCCACTGATTATTTGTACATGGAAAGTAAAACCCGTTGTTCAATAATTTTAAAATATTTAAGTTGAGAAATAATTAAGTTTCTTGCTTGGCAGTAGAAATCAAGCATACTGGAATGCCACATGACATGAAAATCGAAGTAGTTTTTTTGTTGGCTGCAAATAAAACTAAACTTTAAAACATTGTTATGAACACAATAATTGGGTTGGCATAATTTATTATTTGGAATAAGATAAAAGACATTGGTAAAGAGTACTGGGACTAGCAAATATCGTGAATGTAAATGCTTACTGTTTATACAAATGTGAAAGAACGATCAACGATGTTATCATTGTTAAGGTTAGTACAGTGTAATGTACGACTATTGTTAATAAATGATGTTGTGTCAATGTACGAAAACATGATACTGTGGAAATATCAGTACAGGTAAAAACCGAGTGCAACTCACACTAGACAAAGGTATTCAGCAAATGTTCACTTGTTTATAAACGAAGTAGTTCATACTTTTAAACCCAGAAAAATATTTAAAAAATATTTACAAGTACCAAGTTGAATGAGAACCTATATACGCACAGACATTGTGAGACCAGGTTACAGATAATGTATTTCCGTAAGGAACGGTATTTTCACTTAGTTGCAACGAATTATATCAAAAGTATCCGGACACCCGGCTGAAAATGACTTACAAGCTCGTAGCGCCCTCCATCGGTAATGCTGGAATTCAATATGGTGTTGGCCCACCCTTAACCTTGATGACAGTTTCCACTCTCTCAGGCATACGTTCAGTTAGGTGTTCGATGGTTTCTTGGGGAACGGCAGCCCATTCTTCACGGAGTGCTGCACTGAGGAGAGGTATCGATGTCGGCCGACGAGGCCTGGCACGAAGTCGGTTTTCCAGACATCCCAAAGGTGTTCTTTAGGGTCCAGGTGAGCACTCTGCGTAGGCCAGTCCATTACAGGGATGTGATATTGAAGTGGAATCGTGAAGGGACACGTACAGCACAAAAGCGTACAGGCCGACCTCGCCTGTTGACTGACAGAGACTGCCGACAGTTGAAGAGGGTCATAATGTGTAATAGGCATCTATCCAGAACATCACACAGGAATTCCAAACTGTGTAACCACTCCGCCAGAGGCCGTTCATTAGGAACAGGTGCTCGATTTTGTTGAAAGACGCAGTAGCCATCCCCGAATTGCTCTTCAACAGTGAAAAGTAAGAAGGTGCTTAAAACATCAATGTAGGCCTGTGCTGTGATAGTGCCACGCAAAACAAGGTGTGCAAGCCCCCTCCAGGAAAAACACGACCACATCGTAACACCACAGCCTCAGAATTTTACTGTTGGTATTACATACGCTGGCAGATGGCATTCACCGGGCATTCGCCATACACACACCTTGCCATCACACCACCACATTGTTTACCTTTATTCGTCACTCCATACAACGGTTTTCCAATGTTCAGTCGTCCAATGTTTACTTTGATTACACCAAGCGAGGCGTCGTTTGGCATTTAACGGCGTGATGGGTGTCTTATAAGGAGCCACTCGACCATGAAATCCAAGTTTTCTCACCTCCCGCCTAACTACCATAGTGGATCCTCATAGAGTTTGGAATTCCTTTGTGATGGTGTGGATAGATGTCTGCCTAGTACACGTTGCGACCCTCTTCAACTGTCGGCGGTCTCTATCAGTCAACAGACAAGGTTGGCCTGTACGCTTTTGTGCTGTACGTGTCCCTTCACGTTTCCACTTCACTATCACATCTTTAACAGTGGACCTAGGGATGTTTAAGAGTGTGAAAATCTAGCGCACATACGTACGATACAAGTGACACCCAATCACCTGACGACGTTCGAAGTCCATGAGTTCCGCCGAGCGCCGCATTCTGCTCTCTCACGATGTCTAATGGCTACTGAGGTCGCTGATATGGAGTACCTGGCAGTAGTTGGCAACACAGTGCACCTGATATGAAAAATGTATGTTTCTTGGGGTGTCCGGATACTGTTGATCATATAATGTACTTATGACAGAGATGTTACAAATACACAAATCTACAGACTTATCTAAAATGAAAGTGGAAATACGGATTGTTATATTGTAGTCACAGGCCTAATCCAACATGCTATTAATATTAATTCCTGTGTTCCATTACGACATAATGAGAGTCTTTTCCACGTGTTACGCTTGACAAAATATTTCATTTTAACGTACAGTGCAGTCGGCAACATGGGTCTTCTTTTTATGAGTTCCCAGAGAACGGGTAGGGGTGAAGTACAGTAGATTTTGGACGAATACTTTCTACTCTGCTCAGAGAGGGATACCGGCTGCTTGACGGAAAGTAAGTTGCACCATGCCACTCTGGGGCATATTCAATACGAATAAATGGAAACATTCTATTTAATTTTTTGACAAATTTACTTTTTTAGATGTAAACTTCTTTGAAGAGCTCAACGATTTTGTTCTGTAAGGCGCAGTCAAATGAAAACCGAACACCAGTCACAACAGGACCATGGAGTTCAAAACTATTCACCACACGCTATAATCATTTATCTCGCTAGGAGACAAATCACACGGTGTAAGATCCGGGCTGTACGGAGTATGTTGCAGCGTTTCCCAACCAAATTTCCACCAGCGTGGAGCCACAATCAATATGCGGAGCTGTAAAGACACTTTGCAGAAGCTGCAACGAGCCATGAAATAAAAAAAAGGCCAGGAATGTTGTGGGACAGACTCATCCTGTTGCACGGCAACGCCCGCTCTCACTCTGCCAATCAGACGAGGGCCACACGACACCGATTTGATTGGCAAACACTGCAACATCCTGCGTACAGCGCAGATATTTCACCGCACGATTTTCATATGTCTGAGGACCTGTATAAGGACATGTGTCGACATCGATTTCAGTCGGACGGGGATATGCAAGACTGGGTGGGGCTGTGGACCCGTCAGAGGCCAAGTGCGTTCTACGAAACAGGAATTGATCGTCTCGTCTTCATGTGGAATAAATATTTTAACGCGTGTGATGATTACTTTGATTAGAACCATTCCATGGTCGCGTTGCTACGGGTATTCGGATTACGTTTGACTGCCCTTCATAACTGGAGACAACCATCATGGTACGTTACCCGAAAGATAATTTTGTTTAGAGGGCTGTATACACTCAGAATTGAGTCTATATATTCTGAGCAACAGTATTTGTGTCAACATAAACACAATATTAATCTACGGAATCTATCATCACAATTACTCAAACAATGTTACCTGTTACCTATAGTGAATAAACTCTACTACCATCTTGTTATGGAAGCAGAGTTGCATCGACTCCTAAATTGCTTTATTCGTTGCTCTTTCCATTACTCCACTGAGGAAAATTACTTTCAGTGTAAGGAATGTAAAAACGATTTAAAGAGACAGAACTCTTAACATTTTACAAAATTATATTTCCAATTGAAAATATTGCAAATTGGGTGAATGTTCATTTGCCTACGTCTGCCAGAAGCAGTAATATCTCTATATCACATAGAGAGCCTGTGTAGATTCCTCCCTGACAGAGTTTGAACTTATTACGAGTGGTTTACTTAGTAGGTAAAACATGGATTAATCACGTTATGTTGTCAATAACAACTGGCAATGTGGCAGTATTTAACGAGTGTTATAGACCAAACGTGTTGATTGATGTTTAATTGTTCTACATGCATGTGATGGCACGAGTGTCTGAGTTTACTGCGCACAGATGATTCAAAAATCAAAACATAACATTGGTCAGCCATTCAGAAATGGACCTTAATATTTTGAAAAAAATTTAAAAAAAAACATTGCGCTCTAGCTTATGCCTGGATTATTTCCTCGTAGCGTATGCGGTTCTGATAACGCTGGATATTGCAACTAGTTGGAAGTCTCCTCATTTAGTTCGAGAAAAGCAAGGTCCTGGCCGACTACTCATCATTTGTATTACGCACCCAACATAAGGGAAGGCAGACATGTTTCATAGTAGGTAAGGACCGTCGCCCTTTAAATATGTTGGCAATATTTCACCAGAAAATTTCTCTCCTGCGACTTATAGTCAGCACACACAGGGGACATAATTAACGTTAAATCTTGTGAAATGTCTAATCCTGATAACGGCTGATGGATTCAGCCGACAAAAGTAAATCGTACACAGGCGTGGTAAGTAGTTATATATATATATATATATTGCTAGCGAAGCGTTTTGAGCTTTTAACGTGAGGAAATACAATACCGCCGTCCTCTAGTAAAGACTCGGCTGACCACAAAGGCAACGACCTTGCTTTTCTCGTTGAGTCTTGAGTTTAATGTTCGACGTATCAAGATGCTCGGCTTCCAGTAACACAGGCATATCATTGGACATTAAACAAATATGATTGCCTTACCCAAATGAAAAAGTGTGAGATTAGAGCTGATTTTATTAAGATGAATTAAATAAATAAGTAACATTATCAGTTAGCGAAAGCAAATTATGAGCTGGTCTATCGTCCGTATCCGCTTCCGCCACCTCCCCCACCGCCTCCATGGCCGCCGCCGCCGCCGCCACCGCCGCCGCCTCCGCCACCGCCGGCTCCCCCCGGGTACTGTCCGGCGCCACCTGTTCCACCTCCTGGGTAAGAGCCCGGGTAGTGGCCACCCGTGCTGCTACCCGGGTAGTAACCGCCTCCTGGCCGGTTCCCTCCACCCCCAGGATAGTAGCCGCCTCCAGGATAGGCACCTCCTGGGTAGCCCCCACCTTGGTGGTGACCACCAGGATAGCCGCCGCCTCCAGGTCGGTGCCCTCCGCCTCCAGGAGAGTAGGGACCGCTGGAATAGAAGTCACCCCCAGCATAGCCACCGCCACCTGGATATGACCCGCCGTAGTGGTGGTGGTGACGGTCACCGCCCCCTCTGACTGCCGCACTCCACGCTGCGCTGCACAGCAGGCTCAGTACCTGCAACAAGACAGGGCGTTTCTACAGATCACAAAGAGTCTTCACACTCTCTGGTCACAATTTAAAAAAATACACTCTAAGTAAATAATTATCTGCATGGGACGTAAATCGGTAGCCGTGTAGTATGTGTACACACAAATAACGACTACAGTTTCATAAAAATTGGACGATCTCTTCAAGAGAAAGAACTTCACAAATTGAGCAAGTCGATAACGCGTTGGCTCACTTCTGGCCCTTATGAAAACGGTTATTCGGCTTTGTAGCGATTGCTGGTGTTGTTGGATGTCCTCCTGAGGGATATCTTGATAAATTATGTCCAACAGGCGCGTTAGATCGTCAAAATTGTGAGATGGTTGGAGGGCCGTACCCATAACGCTGCCAAAGTTCTAACCTGGGAGAAATCCGGCCACCTTGCTCCCAAGGTGGAGTTCGGCAAGCACGAAACATCTGTAGAAACTCTTGCTGTTTGCAGGCGGGCATTATCCATCATCTTGCTGAAATGTAAGGCCAGGATGGATTTCCACGAAGGGCAACAAAACGGGGCGTAGAATATCATCGACGAACCGTTGTTCTATAAGGGTGACGTGGACGACAGCCGAAAGGGTATTGCTATGAAGACAAATGGCTTTCTAGACCATCACTCCTGGTTGTCGCCCTTATGGTGACAGTCAGGTTGCAGCCCCACCGCTTTCCGCGCACTCTTCACTGGTCATCGGGGCTCAGATCGAAGCAGAACTCATCACTGCGTTCAAATGTGTATGTGAAATCCTATGGGACCCAACTGCTAAGGTCATCAGTCCCTAAGCTTACACACTACTTAACGTAAATTATCCTTAGGACAAACACACACACCCATGCCAGAGGGAGGACTCGATCCTCCGCCGGGACCAGCCGCACAGTCGATGATTGCAGCGCCTTAGACCGCTACTCATCACTGCAGACAATTCTAGTCCACTCATTGAGATCCCAGGCCGAAAACGCGTCTAGAGACGCTAACGACACCAGTTGGATACCAAGCTGACTGTAGCCCAGCTTATGGGACAACATCCAGGAGTGATCAGGAGTGACAGTTTGGGGTGCCATTATGGGCAGGGTTGCCCAGTCAGCTCGGGATTTTGACTTCTGACCCGAAAACTGGCCATAATTTGGCACGGTATCCCCAGGGAGACATCCAACAACCCTAGCAATCAATGTCAAGCCGAATAACTGCTTCAAGAAGGGCCAGAGGTGGACCAGCGTGTTATCGACTTGTTCAATTTGTAAAGCTCTTTCTCTTCAGTAAATCATCCATTTTTGGCTCAAAATGGTTCAAATGGCTCTGAGCACTATGGGACTTAACTGCTGAGGTCATCAGTCCCCTAGAACTACTTAAACCTAACTAACCTAAGGACATCACAAACATCCTCGCCCGAGACAGGATTCTAACCTGCGATCGTAGCGGTAGCGCAGTTCCATACTGAAGCGCCTAGAACCGCTCGGCCACACTGGCCGGCCAAATCATCCATTTTTCTCGAATGGAAACTGCAAATCGATCCATAAATAAAGAGTACACAAAAATTAAAAATTAGGTTATCTGTCTATGCTTAGCATTAAAAACTCTCCAGTCACATTATTATGACCTCATCGGAAGTGCGACGTCTAAAAGGCGAATCTCTTAACGTATATTAGGTGGTCTGCCGACTCAAAGTAGGCATAAAGAATGTCTCATATCTCCTGTAGTAGAACTTTTTCTTGAAACAATACTTTAAAGGTTCCTCGAGTGAAGCAAGCTATCGGCGACACAATGAATAATGCTGTATCAGCCGGCCACTGAACAAAATTAGATCCATTTAAATTTAAAAATTTTAAGATTCACTAAATAGCCTCAGTGGAATAGAGTTCTCGAAACTTGAGGGTTATGTTTGTTGTTTAATGGTGTTATATGTCAATTCGATGATACACAAACAATCTTGCTGCCACTGACAAATACAGTAACGCTTCAACGTAAGAAATCAATTTTTGTGAAGTAATCACCGTGCCTAAGACATTGTTTATGCTGCAATTGAAGCAAAAATTACCTTACACTTCAGTTTATAATTTTAAAAAGATGTGATGTAATTAGCGCGCTTAGACACACTTACAGTAAAGATCTCTAAATAAAAAAGTGCAACTAACCACATTTTTTAATGAATGCTTTATCTCACAGTAAGTAGTGTACTGAACCGGGGACCTAGAAACGACGGAGAGGCTTCGTCCCACCGTAGCCCTCAGTGGCCCACAAGCCCACAACAGCAGTCCAGCCACCCTACCACCGCCCCACACCGAAACCAGGGTTATTGTGCGGTTCGGCCCCCAGTGAACGTCTCATACCAAACGAGTGTAACCCCAATGGTTTGTGCGGTAGAGTAATTATGGTGTACGCGTACGTGAAGACAGTGTTTGCGGAGCAATCGCCGACATAATGCATTTGAGGCAGAATAAGAGGAACCAGCCCGCATTCGCCGAGGTAGATGGAAAACCACCTTGAAACCCATGCACAAGCTGGCCAGCACACCGCACCTCGACATTAATCCACCGGGTGGATTCCCGCTTGGGAAGCAGCGCGTTAGACAGCGCGGTTAGCCAGCCGGGCTACTGGACTATACAGGGTGTTACAAAAAGGTATGGCCAAACTTTCAGGAAACATTCTTCACACACAAAGAAAGAACATCTGTTATGTGGGCATGTGTCCGGAAACGCTTACTTTCCATGTTAGAGCTCATTTTATTATTTCTCTTCAAATCACATTAATCATGGAATGGAAACACGCAGCAACAGAACATACCAGTGTGACTTCGAACACAGGAAATGTTCAAAATGTCCTCTGTTGGCGAGGATACATGCACCAACCCTCCTTCGCATGGAATCCCTGATGCGCTGATGCAGCCCTGGAGAATGGCGTATTGTATCACAGCCGTCCACAATACGAGCACGAAGAGTCTCTACATTTGGTACCGGGGTTGCGTAGACAAGAGCTTTCAAATGCCCCCATAAATGAAAGTCAAGAGGGTTGAGGTCAGGAGAGGGTGGAATTGGTCCGCCTCTACCAATCCATCGGTCACCGAATCTGTTGTTGAGAAGCGTATAAACACTTCGACTGAAATGTGCAGGAGCTGCATCGTGCATGAAGCACATGCTGTGTCGTACTTGTAAAGGCACATGTTCTAGCAGCACAGGTAGAGTATCCCGTATGAAATCATGATAAGGTGCTCCATTGAGCGTAGGTGGAAGAACATGGGGCCCAATCAAGACATCACCAACAATGCCTGCCCAAACGTTCACAGAAGATCTGTGTTGTTGACGTGATTGCATAATTGCGTGCGGATTCTCGTCAGCCCACACATGTTGATTGTGAAAATTTACAATTTGATCACGAGGAATGAAGCCTCATCCGTAAAGAGAACATTTGCACTGAAATGAGGATTGACACTTGTTGGATGAACCATTCGCAGAAGTGTACCCGCGGAGGCCAATCAGCTGGTGATAGTGCCTGCACACGCTGTATATCGTGCGGAAACAACTGGTTCTCCCGTAGCACTCTCCATACAGTGACGTGGTCAACGTTACCTCGTACAGCAGCAACTTCTCTGACGCTGACATTAGGGTTATCGTCAACTGCACGAAGAATTGCCTCGTCCATTGCAGGTATCCTCGTCATTCTGGGTCTTCCCCAGTCGCGAGTCATAGGCTGGAATGTTCCGTGTTCCCTAAGACGCCGATAAATTGCTTCGAACGTCTTCCTGTGGGGACACCTTCGTTCTGGAAATCTGTCTCGATACAAACGTACCACGGCTATTGCTCCGTGCTAATCCATACATTAAATGGGCATCTGTCAACTCCGCATTTGTAAACATTGTACTGACTGCAAAACCACTTTCGTGATGAACACTAACCTGTTGATGCTACGTACTGATGTGCTCGATGCTAGTACTGTAGAGCAATGAGTCGCATGTCAACACAAGCACCGAAGTCAACATTACCTTCCTTCAATTGGGTCAACTGGCGGTGAGTCGAGGAAGTACAATACATACTGACGAAACTAAAATGAGCTCTAACATGGTAATTAAGTGTTTCCGGACACATGTCCACATAACATCTTTTCTTTATTTGTTGTGAGGAATGTTTCCTGAAAGTTTGTCTGTACCTTTTTGTAACACCCTGTATACTCCTACATAGTTCTTCGAAGCACAATGGTAAACACCGTTTTGATTTGTTTCTTATGGTACAGTCCGTAGTGATTTATTAAACCTGAGGAAACACAAAAATAATTGTGCAACTATTATTCTAAGTGAAATATTACACATATTTTCCACTTTATGGTTTATTCAGTAGAGGATTCTAGGAGTTGCGATTGTAAGCCTTAGTCAAACTTTCATATCTGATAATATTACCGGCAGTACTCACTGACTGAATTCTCTGCAAATTTCTAAGAATCGTTGTTCATATATATGGAAAGACACATACGATTTCTAAGTTTCTGTTAGTAGAGTGAAACTGCCCGGAGAGTTTATAGCAGTTTCAAGCAATACTCTTTTCGATTTACTTCGTGTATTGAAAGTAAAAACGAAAAACGTGGTAATAAGTACCACCTTTACGCACTTACACAGAGAACACTGTCACACGCCCCAACTCCGAACTGAAAATACACACTTTTATCTATCAATTGATTTACGGTTCTTTCTCCTTTATAGTGAATGTTCTCATCTCTCAGAAAACACCGCTCGCTTCTGAACCGTTAGTTAGCTATATTTTTTAACACCAAAGTTACCGTAGAACCGCATACAAAAAGTTTTTCCTTGATTTTTTTCTACAATAACGTCACTCTCTAAGGGTGCTCGTATCCAAAAATGAGAATTTAGATTTTTTTATTGTATGCCGTGAGTATCATTGAAGTAACAGATAAAAATCATCTTCTCTAACTTTAGTTCTCTAACAATTATTCATCATCTTGTTCATCTGCCCTACACGAACTCACTCCATTTGATAGAGGTTGAGATCAGTTCTAAATATTTCAATTACATTTCCGTCAAGGTACAACGTAATGTAATAGAAAATAATAATTTCATGTGGTGTAACTTTTAATTGGGAGCCTTTTTGGCGACTCGCATGTCGCTGACAGACCACAGTTATCCTATCGAGAAAAAGTATTCACAACGTTAAAAGGTGAATGTTAGGTTAAAGGCAGAGTTAATATTCCGTTATCCGACCGAGATTCGACTACGTGACCTTTCGGTTTCCAGCTGCGTGCATTACCACTCGATTCCCCCCTCCCAGGCCTTACACTACATAGTTTAAGGTAAAATTGGTATGGTAGACATCCTTAAGACGAGCTGTGTCCAAAATTGAAATATTTCTCACAGCATTATTTGTCTACTCCCTTTTCAAAGACAAAACTGGCCTCAGTTTTTAGTTTAATTTGATTTTATTTGCCTGGAAAATTTTCTCTCTTCAGCATGTAAGATCCTACTATTTTATAAAGTCTCTCCCTAATCTTAACAGTACGAATGTTACGGAA
Source organism: Schistocerca gregaria (assembly GCF_023897955.1). NCBI lineage: Eukaryota > Metazoa > Arthropoda > Insecta > Orthoptera > Acrididae > Schistocerca > Schistocerca gregaria. The sequence goes on along the minus strand of NC_064921.1, from coordinate 381,567,261 downwards.
AAACAATTTATCCGCCTCTCGTGCTGTCCAACTGCTGCGGGGAGCATCGTCCTCACCATACTTGTGGCAGTTTTTGTCAGATCAGCCTGTGTTACCACATCCAATAAATCCCCAACAGCGTTTAAACCGTATCTACGTAAGGCTGTACGGGGGTATAGGAAATTTTTATAGTTAAATTAAAAAATCTTGTAATTAAAATTTCGCTGTCAGTGCTTACCTACCAGGTTTTGTGGCCTACGTGCCAAGCAGGAGCATAGCGTTAGCAGAGGATGTTTGTTCCCATAAATGCGGTGTCTCAACGCACCGTGTCTGATTGGCCAATCGGCAGCGTGGAAGGAAAATCACTTGCTGGTTGCGAGACGTGACCCCGGATCGACGGATGACAGAGGGACGCTCTCTCTGGCTGTGGCTCTCAGCGAGGCATTTCGTTTTTTCTCTCCTCCACTTCTGATGTTTCTCGGAATTTGTTTCACTACCAAACGACACCTGCCATGACCATCCTAACTGGCTGGTGATCAGTTCCATACTCCAAAGGCGCGCCTAATTTTACACCGTCTTATTGGATATACTGCATAATGGCTTTGAAACTACCTGTTTCATTTAAATAATTCCCTTTGGAAGCCAACATACCTGATATCCCTTAAGTCTACCCCCCCTGGAACTGTACACTGGTCTCCTCATTGGAAACTTGTTCATGAAGAAACAGATTTTGTCACTGGCAGAAAATTTCACAAGGAGCTTTCAGATCACGGCTGTCAGACCATAATTTACTAATGATGAAGAGTAAATTGAAGTTTAAAGGAATCGTTCAGAAGAACCAGTGTGGAATGAAGGTGGATATTGAAGTACTAAGAAATGGTGAGACGCGTTTGAAGTTCGCTAAAGATGTGGATACTGCGATAAGGAGTATCACAGCACGTAGTTCAGTTGAACAAGAGTGGACATCTCTAAACAGAGCAGTTACATGTTGCAACACATATTGCAGGCAACGTATATGTACAATAAAAGTATACAGGCAGAAAAGTAGGGAGCAGGAGAAATACTTTCATTGATCTACGGAACAAGGAAGCACGAGAATGTTCAAGGAAATATAAGTCACTTAGGAATGAAGTCAGTAGGTAGCGCAAAGAAGCCAAAGTGAAATGGAAAAGTGCGAAGAAATCGAAAAAAGCGACCGTCTGAAGGACTGATTCACCATGCAGATAAGTCAGAATAAGATGAAATGAAAAGCAAGGGTGTCAACATTAAGAGCGCAATGGGAATTCCACTGTTAAACCTAGATGAGAGAGTGGTAGGTGGAAACAGTGCAGTGAAGGTCTCTGTGATAGGGAGAACATGTGTGATGGCATGATAGAAGAAACTGGAGTCAATATGGAAGACATAAGGGATCTAGTATTAGGATATTAGTCAGAATTTAAAAGACCTCTGTAAGACTTGAGATTAATATAGAAGGGATAGATAACATCGTATTTGAATTTCTAAAATCGTTGGGTGAAGTAGTAACAAAACGACTGTTCAAGTTGGTGTGTATAGTCTGTGAAAGTAGCGACGGACCATCAGGCTTTCGGAAAAATATTGTTCACACAATTTCGAAGATGGCAAGAGCAGATAAATGCGATTACTGTCTTACAGTTATGTTAACAACTCATACAGGCAAGTCGCTGACAAGAAAAATGCACAGAAGAATGGAAAAGAAAATTGAGGAACAGTTGACGGTCAGTTTTTCTTTAGGAAATGTAAAGCCACCAGAGAGGCACTTCTGACGTTGTACTTGATACCACAAGCAAGACACACTGAAGGGATTTGTTGACCTATAAAAAACAGTTCGACAGTATAAAATTCTACTAGATGTTTGAAATATTGAGAAAACTGGGAGTAAACTGTAGGGGACCAATATATGCAAGAAAGAAGAGGGGACAGTAAGACTGGAAGAATAAGAGTGAACTGCCCAGAATAAAAAGGATGTAGGACAGGGATGTAATCTTTCAGCCCTACTACTTAGTCTATAGAGAGAACAGACAATTATGGAAATATAGAAGTGAAAGGGGATCAATGAAAAGATTCGGTGACGACATTGCTACCGTCAGAGAAAGTGAAGCAGAATTCAGAATCTGTTGAACGGAATGAACAGTCTAATCAGTATAGAAAATGGACTGAGAGTAAATCGAAGAAACACGAAAGTAACGAAAGCAGCAGGAATGAAAATAGTGAGAAGCTTAACATCAAAATTGGTGATCACAAAGCAAAAATGATATAAAAAGGAGACTAGCACAGGCCAAGAGCGCGTTCCTGACAAGAAGAATACTATTATAATCAAACAGAGCCTTAATTTGAGGCAGAAACTTCTAAGAATATACTTTTAGAGCATAGTATTGTATGATAATGTATCATTGACTGTGGGAAATCTGGAACAGAAGAGAATCGAAGTGTTTGAGATATTGTGCTACAGAATAATGTTGAAAATTAGGTGGTCTGTTAAGGTAAAAAAAGAGGACTTTTCTCCACAGAATCGGAAAAGAAAAGAACGTATGGTAAAGATTGACGAGAAGAAGAGGCAGGATGACAGAGCATGTGTTAAGAGAGGAGGGAATTACTTCCTAGGTACTAGAGAGAGTGTTGGGAGTAAAATCCCTAGAGGAAGACAGAGATTAGAATACATATAACAAATAACTGACAAAAAATGCTGAAGCTAACAAAGCTCTTTCCTCAATAGTTTTACGGGGCACGGTCGGGGGAAGGAATCTGTCTTATTGAAAAAAATTGACCCAGTATTGACAAGGGATAGAAAGTTGAAGGATGACGACCGGGCAGTGCTGTGGAAATGACTTCTGCCTAATTCAACTTCGGTCTCTTGTCCAATACGCTCCTTTACTTTGTTGATGCAAATACACGACAACCGAAAACATTGCTACCGCAACATTACAGTGACGCAATGACGTCTGTTAAAAGTGCGTGTATTGCAACTGGAAAAGTAATCGAAGTGATGAATGTCCACGCTGACGGAACGGAGTGCTACGACACAACCAGCGTAGAGTTGCTGGAGGATGCTAGCCGGAGGCTTACAGAGCGAGAGGAGGCAGCGAGCGACTCACCACTAGCACGCCGGCCTGCATCTCGAAGCTGTTCCGTGTCGCTGTGGGAATGCTACGCTGACTGAGCGAGCGCTGCCTGGAGCGGCTCTTATACCAGCAGGATTGCCCACGTGTCTTGTCTTCCCCCTGGCCTCGATCACCGGGACCTCCCACCGGCTGTCGGAAACACAGCCAGCGCACTCCTCGTGCTAGGTCACGGCCTAGCGGCGGCCACCGCGGCGACTCACCAGTGATTACGAGAACGTTAATCAAGTCGTGCGCGAAATACAGTGTCTGCGTCAACGACACAGATTTTAAGGTACCACTAAATATCTCCATGTGAATGTCGGAATGATTTCTACCTAAAGTTGATTAACTAAGCAATTGTAATTAACGAACTATATCATCATCATCAGTTACCTGCTATATTAGCAGGTCCTTTTCCTCTCCATTTTCTGCGATCCATTGCTTCCTTCTTAAGGCTGCTGTATGTTGTACCGTCCATCATGTCATCCAGTATCTGGAATCTCTTCCTTCCTCGCTTCCTATTCCCTTCTACATAACCTTCTAAAACTGTTTTTATCAGTCCGTCATTCTTTCTTAAAATATGCCCAATTCAATTTCTTTTTCTTCTCTTTATTACATCTAGTAACTGTCTTTTCTCTCCCACTCTTCTCAGTACCTCTTCATTTTTTTACTCTGTCCATCCAACTCAGTCTTTCCATCTTCCGCCATGTCCAGATCTCGAAAGCCGCCAGCCTTTCTCTGTCTTTTTTCCTCATAGTCCATGTTTCAGCGCCATATAAGACATTTTATGAGTCTCTTTCTGAGTTCTCTGTCCAGACCGCCGCAGAAGATTCTTCTTTTCTTCTAAAACGCCTCCATTGGTATCCTTGTTTTAATTTCTGTGGTGCACTTCCAGTCGGTGTCTATCCTGCTTCCAAGATACTTAAAATTTTGCACCTGTTCTAGTGTTTCTACATTCAGCATTATTTTTATTTTCTTATTTCCTCCTAGTGCCAATACTTTTGTTTTATTTGTGTTAATTTTCATTCCCTATATTTTTCCGTTAGTTGCAATGGTGTCTACCAATCCTGAATTCTTTTTCCCCTGTGGCTAGAAGGACCATGTCATCAGGAAATCTCAAACACCCTACTCTTTTTACTCCAATTTCAACTCCTTTGTCATCTAATGAGCATTGGTCAATTATATTTTCCAAGTAGAGTTTGAAAAGAGTAGGTGATAAACAGCATCCTTGTCATACTCCTTTTCCTAGTCTGACACAGTTTTTACTTTCTCCTCTCACTTTAACTGAAACTTCTTGATTAAGATATAATGAGTTTATAAGTCTTCTGGTTTTCCAGTCCACTCTCTTTTCCCTCATTATAGTCGCCAGTTTGTCCCAAACCACACTGTCAAATGCCTTTTCTAGATCGAACTAACTTTCTTTCTTTCTTAAGACATATTTTACTATGGTATATAACAAACTATATACCATAGTAAAATATGTCTTAAGAAAGACTCTACTGGGGCAGGGAACTAAGGGAAGTCATAAAGCAAACCCCGCACCACAGTTCCGCATCACGTTCTATACGGACCAGAATAAAATGGTGCGCCCCACTGACGAGGTATCATAGGCTAATTAGTTTTCTGAATTTGAAGAGTAACAGAGCTGTAACAGTCCATACTGAGTTGACGGAATTGTACGGCAGCAGTGCAGTCAGCAGTGCAGAACTTAGACAACAGCGGAAATGGTGCAACTGCCAATCCAGATGACTTTAATCGCCTAATTACCATGGACGAGCGCTGCGTGTATCAATTTCTTCCTGAGACAAATGGACAAAGCGAGCAGTGGGAACATGTGGATACATCGGCCAACTATCGTCGGACAAGGCGATATTGAGCGTTTCCTGGAACTCGCAAGGAACAAAGCGTCAAAGGATCGTCTTACCGCCGGCCGCTGTGGCCGAGCGGTTCTAGGCCTTTCAGTACTGAACCGCGCTGCTGCTACGGTCGCAGGTTCGAATCCTGCCTCGGGTATTCATCTGTGTGATGTCCTTAGGTTAGTTAGGTTTAAGTAGTTCTAAGTCCAGGGGACTGATAACTTCAGATGGTAAGTCCCAGCCGGCCGTTGTGGCCGAGCGGTTCTAGACCCTTCAGTCTGGAACCGCGATACCGCTACGGTCGCAGGTTCGAATCCTGCCTAGGGCATGGATGTGTGTGATGTCCTTCTGTTAGTTAGGTTTAAATAGTTCTAAGTTCTAGGGGACTGATGACCTCAGATGTTAAGTCCCACAGTGCTCAGAGCCATTTGAACTTTTTTTTCGTATGTCCTATAGTGCTTAGAGCCATTTGAACCACACGATCGTCTTTCCAAAATCTCCAGACGAAGTCCGTCCAGACGAAACGTAGAGGGAAGCTGTCCAAGGGTGTGGATTTGCTCTACGACAGTGCCCCAGCCTATTCTACACAGCACACTTACACATGCTGTTTGTTTGGGTTATTAAATACTACCCCATTCACTTTACTCTCCTGACATAGCACCTCGTGACTTCTTCCTCTTTCCTCTGGCGAAGAAACCATTGCGCTCTACAAAATGTAGAGTTCGGTAATTTTCGTGCAGTACATAAATGAGGTTGTAAATGGTATGATTACTAGTAGTATTCTTTGCTTTGTCAGAGATAGAAACATAATTGAATGTACGAGAAAGAGACTGGTAGCCAACGACTTCTTTCTGTTGTTTGTTCCGCACATAATTAGAACTGCACATCGTTCAGTGTTGGCCCACTGAGTGTTTTATATCCTTACGAAATATAAATTGTATTTTGTAAGTAATAAAAATAGGTTGATCACGTAACTTCTCCACCTATAGGTAACCAAAGCAAGTACTTTGTATGTAACTACAGTTTACATTCGCAAAACATATAAAAATCTATTCAATTATTGTTGTTATTTTGAACTCAAAAAATGGTTCAAATGGCTCTGAGCACTATGGGACTTAACGTCTGAGGTCATCAGTCCCCTAGAACTTAGAACTACTTAAACCTAACTAACCGAAGGACATCATACACACTCATGCCCGAGGCAGGAGTCGAACCTGGGACTGTAGCGATCACGCGGTTCCAGACTGTAGCGTCTAGAACCGCTAGGCCACCCCGGTCGGCTGGCAAAGACATACAAATCAAAATCCTCCTCTTGCTTTCCCCTGCTGACTAGCCTTTGTTATGCGTTAACAGATTAAATAGTCTTTATTAATTGCCTTGAGTAATAATTGCTAGCTGCTCTAGAGCTTAAAAAACCAATAGCTCGTAAGGCGTGTCGGCTGTGTACATAATAGGACATTTTCATTGAGTCCTTGCATCCTTCTTACACTTGTAGTTATGTAACGTGGTGAAGAAATTACTTTTGGTTCTGATCCGTAAAAGGTCTTATAATTTCTATTTCTATTGCTGAGTAGCCCAGAATGAGCAGTTGCGTGTGTAGATTGGAAATTATTAGGAATATTTGGTCACGTATGTTTAGGTATTACCTACAGCCACTTTTCGGCCGCAAACATGTTACTTTTCTTAGAAATTCTTATTCAACTGTGCTCAACTAACCACATACACACCCAGTTTGCTGATGGCCACAGTGAAATATTGCAATATGAGATAGTCCCTGATCTTCGTGTTCCCGGTTTTTGAATTTCCTTTCAAGTTCCTTAAAATACTGTTCACTTTCCATCTTTCGTAGTTTTCTGCATTGTAATAAATAATATTAGAGACGTAAGAGCCACTAACAAGCCGTCCAGAATCATTCTGTGATTTATCAGTCAGCTATAGTAACGCATTTGTAGCACCAAGGAAGCCCTTGAAACGACGGTGACGTTTGTTCGCGCTCTAACGCTCTCTGTCAGCATATATTGCCACTTTCGTTCCTGAGCCGAATGAAATGGTGTAGTGGAAAGATACTGCATTCGTGTTACGGTGGACTGCAACTCGGATCTTCAACCAACCATCCAGATTTGGGTTCTCATAGTTTTCCCTGAATGTTTCGATTGTAAGAGCACATCAGATTTCCTTTCATCCTTCCCCAACCGACGAGGCGGTAAATCTCATTCCACCTTTCTTTCTGCCTCTTTCAGCCTGTCGACCGAGCCAACTCGTCACAGCATGGATTGTAGACTACACACAGAATGCGATGAGGAGCTCTATTGATTCATAGTTGAGCAACTGGTACTCAAAATGTACGAGAAGAGGTCACATCTGGGCCCAGGGAGCTTACAAAACGCACGATAACTCCAAACATAAACTCAGTAGGAGTCATTAGATTTGATGGGACGAAGGGTAGAGCGAGGTGCGAAAGCACTGTCACCAGCGAAGAGAATTTCTCAACGCAATCTGAGAAAAGTCTAGACTGATGGGGCTGTATATTCTTTTTCTGAACTTGCTGGTCACTTTCTGAGAAGGAATGAACGTGAACGAGACACGAGCTTCCCTATTATCGGGAGCTGAGAGACGATGATAGACACAACAGAGATCCCATTTCATCTCAAGTAAACCTATACATAATTGTAGTACCTTCGCCGTCTGCTTGAATGTCGTGTTAGGGAGCAAAATGCGTCTCCACGCATTGTTTACGCCGTACTCATACCACACCATTGTCCTGTACCACCGTATACCAAGCCCATCAGTCCACGTCACCGTTTTCAATTTTTGGAGAGTCCATTTCCTACGTTCCTGGGCCGGTGCTAAGCTCTGTACCTTCTGATGTTGAGTGAGTAGAAGGACGCTGCCGAACGTTGGTTTCCACACCACATAGTGAGGAGGCGATTCTCAGCTCTGAGGCTGCTTTTGCGCAGCTATGAACTGGCTGGTCATTTCCTGCGCTGCGACATGTCTTTCTGCTGTCGTATTTCACGAATTTGTGTGGTGATCTGTCATCATCAGTTGACTCTAGCGGCAGACGTTTCCTCCGGATAGAAGGTGCCTACATATTTGGGACCGTAACACGTGTATATCCCAGTGCCTGCACCATCTTCGTGATGAATTGCCTTATGTGTTGGGAACACAAGAATTAGCTACGGTCAGATAATCCCAAATCTCTAATCTTGCCCTTCCTACGCTCCATCCTGATGGCAAGTATAAGATGTATGACATGCGCTGAAACGTACATCTTCCGTTGACAATTGTCTCACGAGTATGTAATTGTTTATCATATGACTGCAGAAAATAATAGACAACTATTTACAGCAAATGTATAAATTTCCACATAAATGCACATAATCTCAGGTTCACAGTGGCTTCATAGCTCTAAGTCCAGGTCTGAAATCCAATCAGAAGATTCTGCAGCCAAACTGTGAAGGTCTGCTGTTGTCCCTTGGAATGATCTCAGGGAACATTCAAGAGTTATATGATGTATACTTTGGTTCTTTTCGGCGGTCACATTGAGAAAAAGACTTCCATCCCAATTGGCGCAGCAATGCCCCATATCTGATCCGATCACTTCTCATCCAGTTCAATATTTACGAGTGTCGTCAGGGTAGATGACAACCTGCTGATCGCTCCCAGGGAGCTTTAGTTAACTGCTGACACACCAAGGAAGTTTTTCTCATGCCATTGATTGTTCCAGACATATTGCCTGTCGAAATGACTGTTATGCAGTCAGAGTACTGAGCGCCATGATGGTTTTCTAGATAGCAGTCGCTAAGATTCTGATAAAGAAAATTCTGAATCAATTGGAAATTCTGGGGTATTTTGTATGCTTGTACACACGTTGAGCAATGATTGCGATCTGTCGTGTTTTTGTGCGTGTTTGTGGGGCGAATAGACCCTGTGATGAGGAACACTGAGTGACTGAACAGTCTGCCAATTATTTCAGTGCGAGCGCTGTTTTGCCTAGTGGAACAGCAGCATTCTGCTATTGAGTAAGAAAGATCTACGTTTCGCGATTTGTGGACTCTTGTAATCGAACCATAGGTGGTTTCTGTGATTGTTCCGAGATCTGATTTTAGCTACCACATTTCGAAGGTGGATTTCACGTGTCAATTACCTCTTTAAGAGCAATCCTAGGCATTTTGAAGCGTTGCAGTATTGGAGAGTAAATAGAAAACTATAGATATTACTTCTTACATTACTTCCGCATTCTATTGTGATGAGTCAGAGTAAGAGGTTCTCGTAAAATACCGAATGAAAAATTTTCTCTCTAGCGAATTCACATGACTGTACGCTTATAATTCTTTCTTCCCACCTCTACATCTACATCTACTTTTATACTTCGCAAGCGACCCAACGGTGTGTGGCGGAGGACACTTTACGTGTCATTGTCATTGCCTCCCTTTCCTGCTCCAGCCGCGTATGGTTAGCGGGAAGAACGACTTCCGAAAGCCTCCGTGCGAGCTCGAATCTCTCTAATTTTACATTCGTGAGCTCCTCTGGAGGTATAAGTAGGGGGAAACAATATATTCGACACCTCATCCAGAAACGCACCCTCTCGAAACCTGGACAGCAAGCTACACCGCGATGCAGAGCGCCTCTCTTGCAGAGTCTGCCACTTGAGTTTGCTAAACATCTCCGTAACGCTATCACGGTTACCAAATAACCCTGTGACGAAACGCGCCGCTCTTCTTTAGATCCTCTCTATCTCCTCTGTCAACCCGACCTGGTACGAATCCCACACTGATGAGCAATACTCAAGTATAGGTCGAACGAGTGTTTTGTAAGCCACCTCCTTTGTTGATGGACTACATTTTCTGAGAGGACTCTTCCAATGAATCTCAACCTGGCACACGCCTTACCAGCAATTAATTTTATATGATCATTCCACTTCAAATCGTTCTGTATGCATACTCCCAGATTTTTTTTTCAGAAGTAACTGCTACCAGTGTTCGTTCCGCTATCATATAATCATACAATAAAGGATCCTTCTTTCTATGCTTTCGCAATACATTACATTTGTCTATGTTAAGGGTCAGTTACCACTCCCTGCAACAAGTGCCTATCCGCTGCAGATCTTCCTGCATTTCGCTGAAATTTTCTAATGCTGCAACTTCTCTGTATACTACAGCATCATCCGCGAAAAGCCGCATGGAACTTCCGACACTATCTACAAGGTCATTTTTATATATTGTAAAAAGCAATGGTCCGCATCTCGTGGTCGTGCGGTAGCGTTCTCGTTTCCCACGCGCGGGTTCCCGGGTTCGATTCCCGGGGGGGTCAGGGATTTTCTCTGCCTCGTGATGACTGGGTCTTGTGTCACGTCCTTAGGTTAGTTAGATTTAAGTAGTTGTAAGTTTTAGGGGATTGATGACCATAGATGTTAAGTCCTATAGTGCTCAGAGCCATTTGAACTATTTTTTTTATTTTTTTTTGAAAAGCAATGGGCCCATAACACTCCCCTGTGGCACGCCAGAGGTTACTCTAACGTCTGTAGACGTCTCTCCATTGAGAACACCATGGTCTGTTGTGTTTGCTAAAAACTCTTCAATCCACCCACACAGCTGGTCTGATATTCCGTAGGCTCTTACTTTGTTTATCAGGCGACAGTGCAAAACTGTATCGAACGCCTTCCGGAAGTCAAGAAAAATGGCATCTACCTGGGAGCCTGTATCTAATATTTTCTGTGTCTCATGAACAAATAAAGCGAGTTGGGTCTCACACGACCGCTGTTTCCGGAATCCATGTTGATTCCTGCAGAAGAGATTCTGGGTTTCCAGAAATGACATGACACGCGAGCAAAAAACATGTTCTAAAATTCTACAACAGATCGATGACAGAGATATAGGTCTATAGTTTTGCGCATCTGCTCGACGACCCTTCTTGAAGACTGGGACCCAACAACATCAGAACTGCGTTATGTCGTTACAGAGATCTCATCTCCCTTGCACGGGTGAGACGTTTGCCGGCAGCCCTGGCGTCTATCGACTTTAGCCAGGCTTTTGACCGTGTGGGCCACACTTTCCTCACGGCCGTTCTACGGCGCATGGAATATCCCGACCCCTTTATCACAGTGTTGACACGCCTTCTGCATGGGGCTACTTCTCGAGTTCTTGTTAATGGAAGACTGACGGCACCTATGCCTATCCGCCGATCAGTACGACAGGGATGTCCATTATCAACGTTGTTATTTGCATTGACCTTAGAACCTTTGTTGTGTGGTCTCCGAGACAGGCTCACTGGGATACAGTTCGGCGGCTCCATCTATCGATGCACCGCATATGCGGATGATTTGATGATCGTCATACGAGGAGCTGACGATATGGCCGCGGCGTTGGACTGGATTGCAACCTACGGTACAGCTTCTGGTAGCCAAATCAACGTTGATAAGTCTGTCGCCTTGAGCATCGGGATTGGGCTACCGCAGGAACACATTGCTCCCTTACGCTTCAGTGATACTGTTCGCTTCTTGGGCTTAGAGTTCATGAACGACATGCGACGCGCGACGACGCTCAATTATCGACGCCTTCTTCACCAAATTAGGGCCGGAATTGCAAATCAGCGCTTGCGATCCCTGAACATCGTTCAGCGGGCGTATTATGCCAATGTATACCTTGCGTCCCGCATACCGCATGTCGCCCAAACGCTACCCATTCCGAAACCCTTGGGTCGTAGCATTATGGCAGCGCTGGGATACTTCGTCACCGCTGGTATGTTACTGAAGATCAGATACGTATCTCTTACCCTCCCCAAGGAAAAAGGTGGTCTCGGCCTAGTCAACGTCCATGATAGGGCTATTGCCCTCTACGTTAGTTCACATTTATGTCTGCTGCGCCGTTGTCCTACGAGCCTCACGAGTCTGCTTCTGACGGCGCTACGACCTGCTTCACTTAGAGCGCCGGTGCCACTACAGGACATCCCAGCACCCCTCTTTTATATAGGACGTTTCTATTTAGAACAAAGTTATTGCAGTGTAGCGCTCACGACACCACAAATGGCCACGACTCGACGCCTATATCACGACATGCTGCAACGCCGCCCCCTAAATGTGGTCGAACTAAAATATCCTGACGTACGGTGGTGCGTGGTGTGGAAGACTGTACACGATGCCATGCTTGATTCCGACGTTGTTTCCCAATGGTACGTAGTAGTTAATGGGAAGCTGGTGACGCAAGAACGTCTCTACAATATCCACATGGCAGAATCTCCCAATTGTGTGGGTTGTAACACAGTAGATTCTGACGAGCACCGCATCAGCTGTGGAGAGGCGGAACCGGTTTGGCACCTAGTGCGGCAGATGCTGGCTTATCTCTTGCGAGTTAGGCCGGAGCATATATCTGCACGCAAGTTATTATTTCCGGATGAGACATTTTACCCCAAGACTCGAACCAACTCCGTCACCTGGAAACGTGGACATGCGGTCCATTACCTCTGTCGTGATGGACACAAGAATTTCCTTGACTTCTGGCTCTATTTGCAAGAAAGACATCACGCTATTTCCGGGCATACCAGATATCGACAATGCTTTGCAAACTACCTATGGAGTGCCTTTCATAGCCCGCCGCGCAGCTGGAATGTTCCAGGCAGCGGCAGATGAGGTCAGAACGAACTGCAAACGAGCATATATTGAACAATCTCTATCAGTGGGCGCAGTCGCTGGGAAGCCTAACTACGACGTGGTAGCTTTCTTTTCATGTTATTTACGTTTAATATCTTCGATGGTGTCTTCATTCTGGTTTAGGTTTTCCAGGCTTGATTAACTATGACTGTTCGCACATTGATACCTATATAAATAAAAAAAAGTTAAAAAAAGTGGGCTGGAGACCTGCGTTTCCAATACAAATAAATACACAAGAACAAACTAAGAACAAAATGAACAACGAATAAAATATAATAAAGTACTATACCCTTTTCCTTTCTCCTTTTATTATTATTTTTGTAAAAAGTTCAGAGGCATATTTAATTTTTGTTGCGTTGGCGAAACCTGAAGTGGTGGCGAACGGCCGTCCTAGTTAGCTTTAGGATGAAAGTGGCGGTGGCACTAGCTTTGTTTTTGTTTTTAGGCTAGACAGGTTTTTGGGGGTAGTATGGGTGATAGGGGCCAACGCCTGAAGTGGTAGAGGTAATTTTCAATCTTTATTTATAAAGAAAAAAAAAAAAAAGTTGGTAGAGCACTTGCCCCCGGAAGGCAAAGGTCCCGAGTTCGAGTCTCGGTCCGGCACAAAAAAAAAGAGTGTTAGCTGCCCTCTGTAATAAAAAAGGGGGGGACTGATGACCACAGCAGTTGAGTCCCTTAGTGCTCAGAGCCATTTGAACCATACCGCTGAAGTTCAAAGAGTCATGTAGTCGTTACACCGAGCATAATATTTCTTGTGTGGATGTGTGTCTGTGTGACTGTGTTTCTCGGTACAGCTCTCACCGAAATAAGACGGTTACGTGTTCTGGCGTTTGGCCAGTTAACGCAGCTGCCGGGTGCAATTCTTTAAGAATAGTCTGCTGTTCCACCAGCATTTTCTGATTAAGATAATGTGCTGCACTGTGTAACTAAGTTGAAGAAGCACCCCGTCGACAGTTTTTTAAAGATACGTATTGAAGTTAACAAATAACGAAATTATTTTATTAGGCACAATAAAAGCGAACAAAAAATATACTGTCGTCGCAGCTATCCCAATTTGCTTCGAAGAAAAACGTAAACAAAATAAGAAATTTGTTGTCATATTTCGTCCACTTTGGACACTGAAATTCAAGCTCTCCTTCACCATAATTGCGCGGCTATGACGTAGCACGGTTTACTCTCATAACTCTCTCGTAACAATACGAGGCTCTTACTGTATTACTCGTAGCCTACTATCTTCAGTTGACTGGTGAATGTATTTTGTTGAATCGCTGTGATCTCTTTTATTGACTTGTGTTGACTTTTATTAAAGGCGTTCTGAAAACTACTGAGAACTAACAGTCAATTCGTTTGATTTCCGTTTTCGAATGGAGATTCTAAATGGTAGCCTTGTTCCCTAGTGGTTATTTGGCATGGGCGTTAGACATCAGGTGGATCAATAACATTTACATACCTCTGTGCCTAGGGTTTGGCGTTTCCCACACAACCTTCTCGTAAGTGCTCAACTATCACCGTCAGAAGACGGAAATGTGAACCGCCAATGTGAAATTCAAGCTCGATGTAGCCAGTGTTCTCTCAGTTCCGGCCCCAGCCTGTTTCTTTAAGGTACTTCTAATATTAAAAATAGATCTATCGCCCGTCCTCGACCGACTTCACCTGTCAGCTTGTGCTTCGCTCCTCGTTTGCATAACGACCGCTGGCGGTGTAGCCAGCCACTGCGTGGGAAGCCCTGGTCAGCCGGCTGCGTGTTTTGGCCGGGTTTCCGTTTAGGCCACGGTCGCCGTGTCTTTCCCGAACAGTAAACACGGTGACATCAATGTGGTCACGGCCAGAGGGATGACAAATTGGCAAGAAATTCGTTGGTGTTTGTCGAATGCTTCAGACAGCAGCATTTCGTTAAGATTCGTGGTACTGGCTGAGCTCCACGGCTGCAGGGATAACAGATGATGACTGCCTTCTCGGTCGTAGAAAGCAATGAACCCAGGTGGAGACGTGGCAGAAACTCCTTGTCGGGGCCTCACGATTCACATTTTCCGTAGTTTCCTGAGAGGGAAGGTGAATTCCTAAACAAGATGACGCAAGATTCTTTCCACGAGCCATTTACGATTCCTAGTGGTTTCGATGTTTGTATGATGTTAAACTCTAACCAGCTTTCTTCTCTTTCCTGAGAACAGTACAACCATAACAGCGCTATGAGAGCTTGCCTTCCGTACATATTATAGTTCCGCCATTGTTATTGTTGTCTCAATAGTACTGTGTATTTTGTGCCATTCAAAAGGCAGAAGGCAAATGAATCGTCAAATAAGAAAAGCTGTTCGCGTAAAGAGCATTCAGACTTCTTTGCCTGGCAAAGAAAAACTTTTAATGTTTTATCCGTGTGATTTACAAATTGACCCAAGCGAGTAACGGATTGAATTCTAGTAACAGGCGATAGCTAAGATTTTACCTTTTTTAGAAATATTTGTTGTGACCGTCACAGTCGCAAATTGTAACCCTTATGAGGCGCAAAGGATGTGAGTCAGGGAGAGTCTGGGAGGAACCGGCAGGGATATGGAGCCATATCGATGCAAGTGCCGTGACCAGACGTGATAGATTTGTTCGTTGGCGATCCTTGGCGCGAACAGCCCGGCCGAGGTCGCCCCACAGCCTGTCGACTGGTGTTAAGTCCGGGGAGTTCGGTGGCCATGAGAGTACGGTAAACTCATCTTCGTGCTGTTGGAACCATGCACCTACAATGCAAGCTGCGTGACACGCTGCAGTATCCTGCTGGTAGATGTTATCGGGCTGAGAAACCTCATGTAGGGGTGGACATAGTCTCCAAGGATAGATACGTACTTGTATTGATCCATTCTGCCTTCCAGAATAACGAGATCATCCAGGGATTGCCACGAAGCAATGTCCAAGATGAAAACGCTCTCTCCCCCCGCTTGGACCCTTCCGACGATTGCAGCAGGGTGGTTGCTTTCAAATATATCACGTCGATGGAGGAAAACTCTGATACAACTGAGGTCACCTATCGACACTGACTGAACTTCCCGCTGCAGTAATGGCGTGCAAATTCCAGCCTTCGTCGCCAATTGGAAGCAGTCGAACTAGGCGTCTGCTGTGTAGGCCCATAAGAAGCAACGTTCGCTGAACGATCGTTCAGGAGACACTATTGGCAGCCCCTTGATTCATCTGGATGATCAGCTGCTCAACAGTTGCACGTCTACTGGTCGTACATGTGCGTAGCTGTCGTTAACCCCCCGTGGCTCCCGTAGTTACCTTGTCGCCACTTTGTATAGCGTCATTTTCCATGCACAGTATATTTTAATCACGTTGGCAAGCGAGCAGTTCACAGACTTAGCAGTTTCGGAAAAGCGTCGACCCCTGGCACGAAAGCCACTGACCTGGACCTTTTGAATGTCAGATAAATCGCTCCGTTTCCACAATACGATAATGATTGCACTGTCTTCGCCGTCCCCCAGATATATCTTCCACTGCTAGTGCTGCGAACTGACGTCTGTTAGTGGTTATTGCACGTTGGCGTCGATTGTAGATGGTGATAACTTTAATGTGAATGGGCCGTGTGATTACCAACACGGGATCATATCCGCTGTTACTTAGATAAAGACATTGCTTCGAAAGATTTATATTCACTTTGCAAATAGCTCAATTCCCATGTACTAAGGTCATCCAAGAAGGAAGTTTCCTGCTGTAATCAGGAAAAAAACCCACATCTCATGGTCTGGTGGCTATCCCTCCTGCCTCTACATGGCGGGGTCGCGGGTACGATTCCTAGCCGGGGAGCAGATTTTCGTGGCTTGGAAACTGGGTGCTTGTGTTGGCCTACTCATTTAATCTTATCTTCATTGGCTCGCTGCTGACCGGTGTGGCCGAGCGGTTCTAGGCGCTTCAGTCTGGAACCGCACGACCGCTACGGTCGCAGGTTCGAATCCTGCCTCGGGCATGGATGTTTGTGATGTCCATAGGTTAGTTAGGTTTAAGTAGTTCTAAGTTCTATGGGACTGATGACCTCAGATGTTAAGTCCCATACTGCTCAAAGCCATTTTTTTTGAAGCATTGGCGTCAAATAGAAAGACTTGCACAGGGCGGCCAAACAACCCTGGTCGGGGTCTTCCAGCCAGTAGTGTCGCACGATCACTTCTTTTCAACAGAAACAATGCATATGAAATGGCTGCTTTAGTCTGTGTTAGAAAAGCGAAACCTCTCTATACGCGCTGTTGCTTTCCATCCATAAAACGTCTTTACTGACGGATGGCCTGTCCTCTATGTTCTTCATTATAGAAATTTTCACGACCTTAAGAATGGCAACTGCACCAGTCTTCATTTTCTCATCGTCCATCTTATATAATTTCGGTGGAAGCTGTGTTCTTTGTATTCTAAAACCTTGTCATTGGTCTACCTTTGGAGAACGAGTGATCAAGGCCGCCAGTTTGAGCTACTATATTGGTGACACACCAAGCGAGGGAGAATTACCAATGGCCACGTACCATACTCACGTGTTGCATCTTTTACATATGATTTTTCCTCCTTCTCAGTCCATGGTCTGCATTTTCTCCGTCTTTGGTCCATTCTGTGTCACGAGGGTTTTCCGTTGTGTGTTGCGGCCGGTCCAACATCGAGAGTCTTCAGTACTTTCAGATGCTGAAGACAGCGAAAGTCTTTGGTAATATTTATACCACATACTTATGCAATCGTGTTTGTAACTGATGCGTTGATTCGTGACATGTATAGATATGATCAAATATCATCAACACTCCCAAAAGAGTGCTCCCATTAAGAAGGAATTTCTCTTTGCGTTTTCTTTTGTTTCTTGAAATAATATTGTTCATTTTACCTGAAATGTGTAAGCTTCTTATGTTTGTGAATGTTTTACTTATATTGAGCGATTCAAAAAGAAACAATTGATTTCAGTTTTTTTATTACAGACAAAACATAAAAAACAGACAACTTGCGCACGACACCGGATAGATGAAGGTCCAAAGTTTTGACACGATTACAATACTGTTTGTAGCAACAGTGTGATTACAGCACGAGAGAAATCATTATTTGTATTTGAATTTGCGAGAAGTCAAATCTGTTTTCGAGTGCAACGTGCCTTCCACCGTTAATTCAGTAAGAAGCCGCCTCTGCACAAGCAGCTTTATGGCTAGAATAGAAGATTCTTGGAAGCTGGTTGCATATGCAAATGGAAGTGCACTGGACGGTCACGCACGTCTGACAAAAATGTCGAGCGTGTGGGAGATGCGCTCATGTCACGCCCTCGGAAGTTCACAACACGACTAGTCCAGGAACTTCAGCTTCCTAAAACAACAATGTGGCTTGTTCTGAAGCAACGGTTACTTACAAGAAATCTAGTTGGCTAACCTACGCCCATGAACCATGGACCTTGCCGTTGGTGGGGAGACTTGTGTGCGTGAGCGATACAGGTGGCCGTACCGTAGGTCAACCACATCGGAGGGGTATCTGTTGAGAGGTCAGACAAACGTGTGGGTCCTGAAGATGGGCAGCAGCCCTTTCAGTAGTTGCACGAACAACAGTCTGGATGATTGATCTGGCCTTGCAACATTAACCAAAACGGCCTTGCTGTGCTGGTACTGCGAACGGTTGAAAGCAAGGGGAAACTACAGCCGTAATTTTTCCCGAGGACATGCAGCTTTTCTGTATGGTTAAATGACGATGGAGTCCTCACGGGTAAAACATTCCGGAGGTAAAATAGTCCCCCATTCGGATCTCCCGGCGGGGACTACTCAGGAGGATGTCGTTATCAGGGGAAAGAAAACTGGCGTTCTACGGATCGGAGCGTGGAATATCAGATCCCTTAATCGTGCAGGTAGGTTAGAAAATTTAAAAAGGGAAATGGATAGCTTGAAGTTAGATATAGTGGGAATTAGTGACGTTCGGTGGCAGGAGGAACAAGACTTTTGGTCAGGTGAATACAGGGTTATAAATACAAAATCAAATAGGGGTAATGCAGGAGTAGGTTTATCTCACTAGAGGTAAGACAGATACTGCCTGCAGGAAAATTAAAGAGGCCTTTGGAGAAAAGAGAACCACTTGTATGAATATCAAGAGCT
Organism: Schistocerca gregaria; assembly: GCF_023897955.1. Lineage (NCBI taxonomy): Eukaryota > Metazoa > Arthropoda > Insecta > Orthoptera > Acrididae > Schistocerca > Schistocerca gregaria. Next base: position 381,548,582 of record NC_064921.1, on the reverse strand, counting down.
CAGATGGAAACCCAGTTCTATGCAAGGAGGGAAAGCAAAAAGGTGGAAGGAGTATATAGAGGGTCTATACAAGGGCGATGTATTTGAGGACAATATTATGGAAACGGAAGAGGGTGTAGATGAAGATAAAATGGGAGATACAATACTGCGTGAAGAGTTTGACAGAGCACTAAAAGACCTGAGTCGAAACAAGGCCCCGGGAGTAGACAACATTCCATTGGAACTACTGACGGCCTTGGTAGAGCCAGTCCTGACAAAACTCTGCCATCTGGTGAGTAAGATGTATGATACAGGCTAAATTTCCTCATACTTCAAGAAGAATATAATAATTCCAATCCCAAAGAAAGCAGGTGTTGACAGATGTGAAAATTACCGAACTATCAGTTTAATAAGTGATGGCTGCAAAATACTAACATACTAACGCGAATTCTTTACAGACGAATGGAAAAACTGATAGAAGCCGACCTCGGGGAAGATCAGTTTGGATTCCGTAGAAATACTGGAACACGTGGTGCAAGACTGCCCTTACGACTTATCTTAGAAGCTAGATTTAGGAAAGGCAAACCTACATTTCTAGCATTTGTAGACTTAGAGAAAGCTTTTGACAATGTTGACTGGAATACTCTCTTTCAAATCCTGAAGGTGGCAGGGGTAAAATACAGAGAGCGAAAGTCTATTTACAATTTGTACAGACACCAGATGGCAGTTATACGAGTCGAGGAGCATGAAAGATAAGCAGCGGTTGGGAAGGGAGTGAGAGAGGGTTGTAGCCCTCCTCGATGTTATTCAATCTGTATATTGAGCAGGCAGTAAAGGAATCAAAACAAAAATTCTGAGTAGGTATTCAAGTCCATGGAGAAGAAATAAAAACGTTGAGGTTCGCCGATGACATTGTAATTCTGTCAGAGACAGCAAAGGACTTGGAAGAGCACTTGAACGGAATGGACAGTGTCTTGAAAGAAGGATATAAGATGAACATCAACAAAAGCAAAACGAAGATAATGGAATGTAGTCGAATGAAGTCGGGTGATGCTGGGGGAATTAGATTAGGAAATGAGACACTTAAAGAAATAAAGGAGTTTTGCTATTTGGGGAGCGAAATAACTGATGATGGCCGAAGTAGAAAGGATATAAAATGTAGACTGGCAATGGCAAGGAAACCGTTTCTGAAGAAGAGAAATTTGTTAACATCGAGTATAGATTAAGTGTCAGGAAGTCGTTTCTGAAAATATTTGTATGGAGTGTAGCCATGTATGGAAGTGAAACGTAGACGATAAATAGTTAGGACAAGAAGAGAATAGAAGCTTTCGAAATGCTGTGCAACAGAAGGATGCTGATGATTAGATGGGTAGATCACATAACTAATGAGGAAGTACTGAACTGAACTGGGGAGAAGAGGAGTTTGTGGCACAACTTGACAAGAAGAAGGGACCGGTTGGTAGGACATGTTGTGAGGCATCAAGGGATCACCAATTTAGTATTGGAGGGCTGCGTGGAGGGTAAAATTTGTAGAGGGAGGCTATGAGATGAATACACTAATCAGATTCCGAAGGATGTAGGTTGCAGTAAGTACTGGGAGATGAAGAAGCTTGCACAGGATAGAGTAGCATGGACAGCTGCATCAAACGAGTCTCAGGACTGAAGACTACAACAACAATTGTCGAAGCTGTCGATTCAGAGACCTCTTTAATTGTGTATGAAATGAAGTGGACTACGGCTTCGATGTTTCTCGAGCAATGTAGGGGGCTCATTTTGAATGTATGCGCGGTGTCTGTGTGAACATAAGACTTTGAGCATTCCTCTTTCCAGTCACATGCGCAATGCGTTCCTGTCTTTCATAGCTTGTCTGTGATAAACAATTGAAACCTGTTCTTTCTTTTGGATCACCCAGCATAGCAAGCGAAGGGCTTTACAGGTGTCTTGAGGTACAAATCGAGAATAGGAACCCATGTCCGGAAGCCATCTAACGACGCTACAGAGCATCGAAGTTAGAAACGAAACGCCTGCCGCACGGCTACCCGTTCAGCAGCAAATGTGACTACGCTGACGGACCGCAGGCGGAACGTCTCGCAATAGACCTGACACCAATCTCGACTATAAATGGCACACAACAAAATTGTGGACTGCTAAAAGCAGAGGCAGCAGAATGGAATAACAAAAATACGTGGTCGAAACAGTGAGTTTATTTGCAGTTGTCACGTTCAGCATACGGAGACCTTCAGTTGTTCCGAGCAGAGCTATAAGCATTTCGTTTCTGGTGAGGCGAGAGGAAATGGCCACGCACTTTTACGCGTCTACGGGAAAAATCTCCACATAGGTGTCAGCCACACACTTCTCCGTTTGGCGCTATTCATCAGCGTCTGGATGAAACAGGGTATGAAAACGGCGGAGGTTGCTGGCGAAGCGTACACGAGCTATAATTTGAAGAGGAGGTATTAGAGAGATTCGACGCAGACCTGTCCACAAACATTTGCACTGTGGCACATGCATTGCAAAGTACCCATACAGCGGTTTTGAAGGTGACGCATGAAGAGGGACGGTATCCTTTTCATTTCCAGAAGGCACAGGACTCTTTCTTCTGCGACCATCTGAAGGAAGTGCTGTATGAAACCAAGTGGAGTCACCAGAAGACTTAGATGCTGGGATACATTGGATGTGTGAAGATGTTCCCAACATAGCTGGTATCTTTGAACGATTGCGTCAGTCCATGGTAAGCAGGTGTAAAGGCATTTTGAACTCGTTCTCTAATTACACTTTTTGAAACTTGTCTTCTGTTGACTACAACTGTAAATACTCATATATATCCTTCCCTTTTTCTTTGCATTCATAATTCCTTGCCGTTCAATCAAATAAAACTCCGAATCCTCAAAACATCTCCCGTTATTCATTGAATGCAACTGACGGCCGCAAACTCCTGTGGAGTAGGCAGCCTGCCGTGCAGGCAGACGTTAGCCTCTGTAATTTCGACGCTATCGCAATTTTTCTGTTACGTTCTGTGTGCCGAAAGTCAATGGAGACTTTTGATGGTTCCCGGAGAAAAATAAACTGCGGATGCAAATCCGTGTCTGGAGCCGTCATCCACCGAGACAACAGATCATCGCATTTGTAGGAAGCAAGGCCTGCCTATGCAGCACTTAGCTTCATCTTCTCCAATGGCGATCGTGGCAATCGGTTGTGATCACTGAATAGCAAACAACATAGCGAGACGTTCCTCCTCCGTTCCGTCAGCGTACAGTCACGGTTGCTGCTGAACGGGTGGCCTCGCGGCAGGGGCCGGCGCCTAACTTCGACACTCTTCAGCATTACTAAATGACATTTCTGGTCAAGAGTTCCTGCCCTCAGTTTATTTCTCAACACATCCTATACAAACACTTGTAGTTTGTCAGTATCCTTTTGTAATACACTCTATTTTTATCTAATTTAATGACTATGCCGTAAGAAGTTAATATCTGCATCAAATTCATAGAAACGTCAAAAATAATTCAGTGGTGAGTGTAGACTATTAAAGTTCATATGTCACATTTAAAAAGAAACGATAAAGATTGTATGTATATGGTGTGCTATACGTAAACAAGAACTAACTTCTATTCAGTTGTGATTTATAAAATAGTGTTGAGAAAGAAGGAACATGCGCAAGTGGTCAAATTGTGAGGGCATACTTCCAATTCAGTATGATTCGTAATCAGTGAAACATCACCCATTCCAATATAAACTGAATTTGCCACTACACTAATGAAACAGATGTTTGTGTGAAAAATAACCTACCATTAAATGAGCTGCATAGATCTGATCTTCATAAAATGACAATTATAGTGAACCATTAACATATCTAATTTTGATTTAGGTGTCAGCACCTGTTCCAATTTCCAGTTGACAGCAACTGATCTTTCCCTCACTTCTTAGAACGCTGAAATTTTTCTTTCTCCTGTGGTTTATATTTGTAAATTAATTTAGATATTCGTTTATCTGACGTCGTTTAAATATGTTCATGCCATTCTTCCCTGTACTCTTGCATTTCCTGAAGTAGCCTATTACTTTCGAAATCCAGTTCATTTCTAATTTCACTATTCTTTTTTCTGCAACCTGCCCGTGGTCTTAGGAGTATCATCTCAACCTCTTCAATCGTCCTCCGTTGACTGCGAGTACGACCCACGTATTAGTACTGGTGCTGCCATCACGTTATAAAATTTTATTTCTGCCTTTTTGATTAATTGTACCCAAGAACTGTTGATTTTTTTGCAATTTGAACTCTTGATCATTGAATGTAATATGTGAGTTCTCACGAACACGTTATTTAAAAGTATTTATTTGTTCTAGCGGTTTATAATTAATTATTACTTTTGCCCTTAAATGCTACTTAACATGGAATGTTATTATCTTAGTGTCCGCTCCCGGTAGCTGAGTGGTCAGCGTGACACACTGTCAATCCTAAGGGCCCGGGTTCGATTCCCGGCTGGGTCGGAGTTTTCTCCGCTCAGGGACTGGGTGTTGTGTTGTCCTAATCATCATCATTTCATCCCCATCGACGGGCAGGTCGCCGAAGTGGCGTCAAATCGAAAGACCTGCACCAGGCGTACGGTCTACCCGTCGGGAGGCCCTAGCCACACGACATTTCATTATCTTAGTGTTACCTGTAGATATTTTCATACTATAAACATTTGCAACTTGGTGTAAGCACCAAATTGCTCTCTTTAATGTATCTTATGAGTTCTCTAAGATTATTTGATCATCTGCAAACAGGAGTGTTTTGATAACTTTATTATTAAGCTTGTAATGGTTGTTGTTGTTGTTGTCATCAGTCCTGAGACTGGTTTGATGCAGCTCTCCATGCTACTCTATCCTGTGCAAGCTGCTTCATCTCCCAGTACCTACTGCAACCTACATCCTTCTGAATCTGCTTAGTGTACTCATCTCTCGGTCTCCCTCTACGATTTTTACCCTCCACGCTGCCCTCCAATGCTAAATTTGTGATCCCTTGATGCCTCAAAACATGTCCTACCAACCGATCCCTTCTTCTAGTCAAGTTGTGCCACAAACTTCTCTTCTCCCCAATCCTATTCAATACCTCCTCAGTAGTTACGTGATCTATCCACCTTATCTTCAGTATTCTTCTGTAGCACCACATTTCGAAAGCTTCTATTCTCTTCTTGTCCAAACTAGTTATCGTCCATGTTTCACTTCCATACATGGCTACACTCCAAACAAATACTTTCAGAAACGACTTCCTGATACATAAATCTATATTCGATGTTAACAAATTTCTCTTCTTGAGAAACGCTTTCCTTGCCATTGCCAGTCTACATTTTATATCCTCTCTACTTCGACCATCATCAGTTATTTTACTTCCTAAATAGCAAAACTCCTTTACTACTTTAAGTGTCTCATTTCCTAATCTAATTCCCTCAGCATCACCCGATTTAATTTGACTACATTCCATTATCCTCGTTTTGCTTTTGTTAATGTTCATCTTATATCCTCCTTTCAAGACACTGTCCATTCCGTTCAACTGCTCTTCCAAGTCCTTTGCCGTCTCTGACAGAATTACAATGTCATCGGCGAACCTCAAAGTTTTTACTTCGTCTCCATGGACTTTAATACCTACTCCAAATTTTTCTTTTGTTTCCTTTACTGCTTGCTCAATATACAGATTGAATAACATCGGGGAGAGGCTACAACCCTGTCTCACTCCTTTCCCCACCACTGCTTCCCTTTCATGCCCCTCGACTTTTATGACTGCCACCTGGTTTCTGTACAAATTGTAAATAGCCTTTCGCTCCCTGTATTTTACCCCTGCCACCTTTAGAATTTGAAAAAGAGTATTCCAGTCAACATTCTCAAAAGCTTTCTCTAAGTCTACAAATGCTAGAAACGTAGGTTTGCCTTTTCTTAATCTTTCTTCTAAGATAAGTCGTAAGGTCAGTATTGCCTCACGTGTTCCAACATTTCGACGGAATCCAAACTGATCCTCCCCGAGGTCTGCATCTACCAGTTTTTCCATTCGTCTGTAAAGAATTCGCGTTAGTATTTTGCAGCCGTGGCTTATTAAACTGACAGTTCGGTAATTTTCACAACTGTCAGCACCTGCTTTCTTTGGGATTGGAATTATTATATTCTTCTTGAAGTCTGAGGGTATTTCGCCTGTCTCATACATCTTGCTCACCAGCTGGTAGAGTTTTGTCATGACTGGCTCTCCCAAGGCCGTCAGTAGTTCTAATGGAATGTTGTCTACTCCGGGGGCTTTGTTTCGACTCAGGTCTTTCAGTGCTCTGTCAAACTCTTCACGCAGTATCGTATCTCCCATTTCGTCTTCATCTACATCCTCTTCTATTTCCATAATATTGTCCTCAAGTACATCGCCCTTGTATAAACCTTCTATATACTCCTTCCACCTTTCTGCCTTCCCTTCTTTGCTTAGAACTGGGCTGCCATCTGAGCTCTTGATATTCATACACATGGTTCTCTTCTCTCCAAAGGTCTCTTTAATTTTCCTGTAGGCAGTATCTATCTTGCCCCTAGTGAGATAAGCTTCTACATCCTTACATTCGTCCTCTAGCCATCCCTGTTTAGCCACTTTGCACTTCCTGTCGATCGCATTTTTGAGACGTTTGTATTCCTTTTTGCCTGCTTCATTTACTGCATTTTTATATTTTCTCCTTTCATCAATTAAATTCAATATTTCTTCTGTTACCCAAGGATTTCTAGCAGCCCTCGTCTTTTTACCTACTTTATCCTCTGCTGCCTTCACTACTACATCCCTCAGAGCTACCCATTCTTCTTCTACTGTACTTCTTTCCCCTATTCCAGTCAATTGTTCCCTTATGCTCTCTCTGAAACTCTGTACAACCTCTGGTTCTTTCAGTTTACCCAGGTCCCATCTCCTTAATTTCCCACATTTTTGCAGTTTCTTCAGTTTTAATCTACAGGTCATAACCAATAGATTGTGGTCAGAGTCCACATCTGCCCCTGGAAATGTCTTACAACTTAAAACCTGGTTCCTAAATCTCTGTCTTACCATTATATAATCTATCTGATACCTTTTAGTATCTCCAGGGTTCTTCCACGTATACAACCTTCTTTCATGATTCTTAAACCAAGTGTTAGCTATGATTAAGTTGTGCTCCGTGCAAAATTCTACTAGGCGGCTTCCTCTTTCATTTCTTAGCCCCAATCCATATTCACCTACTATGTTTCCTTCTCTCCCTTTTCCTACACTCGAATTCCAGTCACCCATTACTATTAAATTTTCGTCTCCCTTCACTATCTGAATAATTTCTTTTATTTCATCGTACATTTCTTCAATTTCTTCATCATCTGCAGAGCTAGTTGGCATATAAACTTGTACTACTGTAGTAGGTGCGGGCTTCGTATCTATCTTGGCCACAATAATGCGTTCACTATGCTGTCTGTAGTAGCTTACCTGCATTCCTATTTTCCTATTCATTATTAAACCTACTCCTGCATTACCCCTATTTGATTTTGTGTTTATAACCCTGTAGTCACCTGACCAGAAGTCTTGTTCCTCCTGCCACCGAACTTCACTAATTCCCACTATATCTAACTTTAACCTATCCATTTCCCTTTTTAAATTTTCTAACCTACCTGCCCGATTAAGGGATCTGACATTCCACGCTCCGATCCGTAGAACGCCAGTTTTCTTTCTCCTGATAACGACATCCTCCTGAGTAGTCCCCGCCCGGAGATCCGAATGGGGGACTATTTTACCTCCGGAATATTTTACCCAAGAGGATGCCATCATCATTTAATCATACAGTAAAGCTGCATGTCCTCGGGAAAAATTACGGCTGTAGTTTCCCCTTGCTTTCAGCCGTTCGCAGTACCAGCACAGCAAGGCCGTTTTGGTTAATGTTGCAAGGCCAGATCAGTCAATCATCCAGACTGTTGCCCCTGCAACTACTGAAAAGGCTGCTGCCCCTCTTCAGGAACCACACGTTTGTCTGGCCTCTCAACAGATACCCCTCCGTTGTGGTTGCACCTACGGTACGGCCATCTGTATCGCTGAGGCACGCAAGCCTCCCCACCAACGGCAAGGTCCATGGTTCATGGGGGGCTTGTAATGGTATACTACTTTTTTCTGCGATGTCTTTACGACGTCGTCTATGTTTATGTTAAATAATGTAGATGATAATGGACACACTTTTCTCACTCCTTGAGAGATACTTCTCGCAAACAGACTTCCCTTTTATACATTAATTTTGTTGTGTATATAGATAATTTGAACTGTAGTTACTAAATGCTGCAGTTTGCCACTCATTTCTAAAATTTGCCATTGTATTGTATTGTTTTGTATTGTATGGAACTGGGGACCTAGAAACGACGGAGAGGCTTCGTCCTGCTGCAGCCCTTAGTGGTTCATAACTCCACAGCAGTCCATCCTCCCCAACACCGCCCCACACCGAAACCAGCATTAAAATTTCCCATACTTTAATTCTGTTAACTTTATGAAAGGGTTTCTCATAGCTGATATAGACTATGTAGGCCAGCTTGAGATGATCGTATTCCTGGAAGCAGGCACGATGGCTTAAATGAATATGCTAAGATTCTACTTTACTTTAATAATTTAATTTAATACTCGGCTTGATACCGTTACACATCAACACACAATCAGTACAGTTCCAATCTTCGTAACGAACTGAAGGCGAGTGCGCTATCGGCCACAAACCCAAAGATGAAAGACTGGAGACCCATTCCGCTTTCCTGTAAATAACGTTTCTGAAGTTTCCTTAGTCCATGTACTAATTTTAAGTTGTATTCAGAGTTCTAACGACAACACCTCGATAATTGTTATACATCCTGCGGTTCTCTTTTTTTTCAATAATGGGATAACAATTGATGTATGCCAATTCTCTGGTATGTTCCTGTATTTCCAACAAGTATTTTCAGAGTTTAATAACTTTAAGAGCATATTTAAATAAATCCACGTGAGATTGTCTTCTCCTGGGGATATTCAGTTTGTGAATTCCTTTAATACAACCTTTACATTTGTTCATAAAATTTGGAAATAAACCAGGAATTCATTTTATGAAATAGGGTTAGTTTGAATTTTATCTGTTTGATCTTTATTAAGTTGTTTGTGCATCTAATAAAATTTAACTTGTTGCTCAAGTACATCATCTTCCATTTAATATAGAAAATCTTCCCAGATTTGTGTCTTTTTTTGCTTTGTTTGTCTTCTACTATCGTAAGTGCCACTTATATTCTATGTAGTCTTCTTGTCTCCTTTATGGCACATATTTCAGGTAGGCCTTTTGCTTATATATCATGTTACCTGTTGGTTGCAGAGTGGGAGTCTCATTTTGCTTTTATATTTCACCCTTCACGCAGACGCTTCATCAGCAGCTACACGTATTATTCTTACTATTTCTTTCCGCTGTTCATTAATTTTCTGATTTTCTTTTATGTTTTTAGCAAACTGTTCAAATGGTTCTTAGCACTATGGGACTTAGCTGCTGAGGTCATAAGTCCCCTAGAACGTAGAACTACTTAAACCTAACTAACCTAAGGACATCACACACATCCATGCCCGAGGCAGGATTCGAACCAGAGACCGTAGCGGTCGCGCGGTTCCAGACTGTAGCGTCTAGCAAACTGTCTAAAGATTTTCTGTACAACCATGTAATGTTTAGATCTTGGAGCAAATGCTTTCTGTAAACGTCTTCTTGTGTTTGTTTTCCTTATTTTTATTGCTATACGATGGACACCAATTACATTCGCCAGTTTTCTGCGTATCTTTAACCTTACATGTAAGAGCCTTTCATTATAAACGTATATGAATGCAACCATTTGCTGGGGGTACTGTTGGCCATAACTCCAACCCCACCTCTTGCCCTTTCAGTTCTACTTACTCCATTGTATATCAAACTGAAAGATTAATGTCTTTTGAGCCTTGTAGTTTCTTCTTTATTTCCGATATTACAGCTACACCAATGTTTGCAGTGTTTAATTCTTTTGTTAGCTGTTCTTCTTTAGTTCTCATTACTCTGACATTCCATGTGACTATTTTCAAAATTTTCTCAGCTCTTTTATTTTTAACTTTAACCCTAGCTTTTGAGAAAGTCAAAAGATAGCTCATTTTTCATCTCGATTTTTGTAATGTTACCAATTCCTCCGTTAAAGGACACTGGCCTGTAGCCACGGTAGCTATGTGGTTGAGCTGGCATCTTCACCTAACCCATCACACACGTTTTTGGGAACGGCGGGGGAGGGGCGGGGGGTTGTGTCCTGTAGATGGTTGCTTCACTGCGGCTGAGGGTCCATCTCTCTGGATTTTATACGGTGTCCTTCTGTGCTTTTCATGATGCTAGCCTCCTCTATGCCCAGCATCTCTGCCGCCTACGATGCGAGCTGGTGTTCGTCTGACATCTGTCGAAGATGCATATTTGGTGTGGGTGGCCTTGCCAGAAGGTCCACCAGCATAGATCCATGGTTCATACCAAGTACACAGACCTCCTTGCAATGGTAAGGCAGTAGTCGTTGAGGAGGAGTGAATCATCATTTACTAGCCATCAATAGTTTTAACAGAAAATTTTGTGATATTAAACAGAAGATTCGCCACACTGTTTAAAGCAGCGCGGAAGCTGAGCTGGTAGACGACAGATCACCACACCCCTCACCGCCTGTATGTCATCAGAAAGGAGAAGCTTTCTTGTCTACTTCTTTGATCCTCGAAAACATTTACACTAAACAGAAGGGAACAAAATAAACTGTGTCTCGTGTACATTTATGGTACAGTAATTATTTGAATTTCGACACAACATAGGCACTATCTGATCAAAACTATCCGGACATCTATTAGTGGAAGATAATATGGGGTGTGTCTACCCATCGCCTTTATGGTGGCTTGAACTCTGCTGAGAACATCTTCTGTGAGATGTCTGGATGTCTGTGGAAGAATGGCATGTGCAGTACGGCCTCTTCCAATTCGAGTGAGCGGCGTCTCCTTGGAGCAACTCAGTCAAGCCTACTGACAGTGTAGGTACTCTCTCTCGAAGCCAGTGCGTAATTGTGGCGAAAATGGTATACGAATGAGTCGGATGTCGTGGAAAACGATCTTGGTAAAAGTGACGTGCAGCTCTTTCCTTACCGGGAACTTCACCAAGCAGGAGGATCATGTCAGTGTATTCTGCAAACTTGTACTCAACCATGTTGCTCTAACACTACAGTCTCGTGAATGAGACTAAAAGCAGTTGAGAAAGGTAGGATAGACGTCAAATGACATCAGCCGATCCGACGTAGCTACCCCCACCATGACTATCCAGTTGCATATCTACATACCAAACATGTTTTAAAATGGCCCTGGACGTGGTTTCCTATTGAAAATATTATGCACTCACTTCCCTCTACAAGGCCTAGAAGTTTCTAACGGAAATTTCCGAATACCGTATGGTCACTAAGAGAATTGGTATCGGTGACCTCAGCTTAGCTTCTTTACACAAACGATTAACACATTTGCTTCTACTTATCGTCATGACATGCCATTTAACACACGCATTGTAAAATTTTTGATACAATGTCGTGTTGAACACAATAAAACTGGCTACATATGCGTTGTGGAATACCACGACAGAGCCACTGACTGACATACTGTGATTTGGACCGGCACATCTTGGGCCTGCACCTTTCAATGTTTCCATTTAGCTTCTTTTTCACAATTCAGTACACCTTCTTTCTGTTTTCATCCCTGAACTGTGTTCAGTTTTTGACGGTCTGTCCACTCGGCCGTCTTACCACTAAATCATAGTAAGTGCGATGGGAAGATTTCCTTGTGAGCAATAGCGGCTTCTCACAAAAACAGACAGAGACCTTCCCTTGTGAGTAATAGCGGCTGCAGCTCACGAAAGTTGCCAGAAGCCAGAAGAGGGGTATGTCGAACCCACGTCCCTCCACATCGCGGTGCCACGTGTGCCTGCAACAGCGATGTGTAAGACCTACGTACCTCCTACGGTATCTGTTCTACACAAGTGCTACACGTTATGACTCCTGCGTTCCACTTTGGAAGTTTGTACTCTTGAATTCCAGATATCACTCCCGTTTATTCGTTGTTTCCATTTCTGTGAGAGGTCTTTGCAGCATCTCGCCTGCTCTTACCACTCATCACATTTACTTGCGACAGTAATATATTCTTACTTCATGACTCATATTCTATAACCATTGTATAGTACTCGTATGACAACTAACAATACTACAGAAGGAGAACAGACACGATTATGACCGGACGAAAAGTTCAAAACCTTGTGAAGAAAAATGGGCCACGAGGGGCATTTGAACACGAATTTCCCCTTTCGTAGTCCAACACCGTGACCACACTACCACTATACCGTGGTTCTTGCATTTCACTCGATGTTGCACATCTTGAGCTTGGACCGCTTCTTCTATTTTGCTTCTTCTTTCACAGTTCAGTACACCTTGTTCTTGTTTTCCTGCTTGATCTGTATTCAGTTTTGACAGGCTATCCACTGGGCCATTTTACCACTAAACCTGAGGGGTGTGCGATGGGGAGTTTCCCTTGTCAGTCAACTAGCTCCTCAGTCGGCATCACGAGACGGAGTGCACGCCGTTCCAGTCCTCCCACCAACGAACAATCCTTGGGAAATCGAGCCGGAATCCTCAGAATGGCAGTCAACCGCACTAGTCATTCAGCTACAGAGGCGACGGACACAATACACCTATACAACATCTTAATTTTTGACTTTCCACCGGTTCTCACCCAGGTTAAAGGGAGAGTTCCTTTGTTTGTAATGCAGTCCCAGAACTCGAATAGCAATGTCCAATGTTCCCAATTGGGACTCCCTCCGTCCACCACCATCTCGCATGATAATTGACTGAAAAGTTCCTTAATTTCCAATCAGTCATTTCGTGTAAAGTCCACTCTACCAATAGGGACGGGGACTGAAAAGAATTAGAAAAAGTGTTTTTATCGTAATTGAGGGGTAACAAGTACAAAGTCAACAACCCATAATACTGTTGTTAACTGCAAGTTAATGATACAAATTTTGAATCCAGAAATAAGCTCATTGAAGATGTTTAGCATTACACTTTTACTATCAGAAACTGTTTTCTATTATGTACATTCTCCATGTATCATGTTGTGTATTTCGGTCAATTTTATTGGCTGAGTTATGATTTCAATTTTATGTCGAAATGTAGATTAGCAGCTGGAGGACGATAGTACAGAAGGAAAGCTTAGACAGGCCTAAAGGGTGACTGTCTTGTTCTTTATCAGACTACAGAGTCTCATTTTTGGTTCACTTACGTCACAATCTTATTACCATGAAGCTTGTCTTACGTGGAAATCAGTATACGCTGAAAATTATGGTGCTCTTTAGCCTCTACTATTGGCGATAGTTATAACGAGTGCTTTCTTACAATGATTCCTGGCTGCTGAGAAATTTAGACATTGTGGACAATATGTTACCGCAACGGGTTTCCTCCAAGTAGAGCGATATCTTACTTTTGCCATTACTCCTATCAAGCATAATTCATAATGCGCTTCAGTACGGAGTTTTAGTTACGTAGTATTATCTGTATAGAGCACACAATGAGTTTCTTTGTAATTTAATTAGATTCATTTTCTTTATTTCAAATTTTGCGTTTCATGAAGTTTAAAGTTTTGTCTCACGTCACTGGGCCAACCAACAATCAGTTTTTCTCGGCAATAGAATACAATACTTAAAGTTCATATTACATAAGGATAAGTTTGGATATCAGTGTATTCATTTCCCTCTTAGACAGACAACATTTTATAGAAAGCTTACAGTCACAGTGACAGACATAATCTATTTGCTTCAGATTTGTTCTTTTTTTTATTAGTAAACTCTCAATCACTTATCTTAAATGAGGAATGCTGTAATCATTTTCATTACGCGGTGTCAAGAAAACAACCTTAGTAATGCTACTTCAACATTTCGTACGTCGTTAAAAATTCATTTTCTATCGATATTATTTTCGTAATAGGACAGATAACCAGATACATTCACCTTCTGCGAATATAATATTCTACTTAAACATTTAGTACAGTCATTTGGTACTCATATTGCGCTCCATTTGAAGAATGATATTGTGTATCGAAAACTTATTCGATATAATATACCTTCATTAAGAGGATGTATTTCAGGCCGTCTTCATTTTTAGTGAAACTGAGTTCATTTATAGCATTACTTGTTATTGATCTGAAGCACTTTTCCAGTTTGTCTCTCGATGATTGTCTAATCTCTCAATGCCACTAGCAAATACAGTCATAAAAAGAGAAAGTATTACACGGAGAAGCACCACTTTCTAAAGATGTTCATCACGTAACGCATATTAATCAATAAACTTCCATTTCAGTCGGAATTGATGTCCATCATTAACATCAATACGAGTTGTAACCCACCGAGAGCATGGATACTCCTATTCGTTGTGATATGAAAGCAAATGACCTTCGAATGTTATCTCAAGGAATTTATTGCCATGCCTGAAACACATTTTGTGCCAGTTAATGAATAGTGATCGTTAGAGGCCGGTATGAAAATTTCCGTCTTTCCATGGCATCCCACACATTCTCTTTGAGTGACAAATCAGGGGACCAGCCAAGTCATTCAAGGATCGCTACATTTCTCAAAGTGTTTGTGGTGTGATGTGCAGTACGTGGTCTTGTATTGCCCTGCTAAAATATACTGTCTAGTATCCTGATGACGAAGGACATAATAACAGTGTTTACGTTTCCAGTAATAGACCAGTGAGTTTTTATCCTAGTTTCAAAAATTACGAAATCATTCTTGTCGTCTTATGTAACAGCTCCTGACAGTATAGTTCTAGGAGCTTGAGGTTCTCGAGAATCGCTTCTTTCTGTGATCTTCCACCAGCTCGTCTATGGACACTTTGGCTTCTATAGTAAACCCATAAAAAATCACCGTTGAACACAACACAATGCCACTCATCATCCCAGTAGACTCTAGATGTGCACCGTGCAGGTATCTGTTGTCTGTGGTACAATGTCAGCGTTAATCGGCGCATGGCAACTGGAGACCTTAACCCAGCTTCCAGAAATCTGTTCCCTATGATTCTTTATTGACACTCTGCTTTCTTCCTCTGCACTGATTTCAGCAGTTGTCTTGTATCTATTACTCAGAACCACTCGAACAATCCTTCGACTTTCTCTTTGTGTAGTCCTTCTTGAAAGAAACGTCTGTCATCTTACTAAAACAGTGTCGCCCTGAATCTATCTCATTATAACTAGTTCTTCAGTCACCGCACTACAGCCAATTGGCTGTGTGATATATCCATGTGTTTCTCTCATTTTCCTCATGCTAGTGATTCGACCTCTAAATCCGAAAGACGGTAATAAACCCCACGTGTGTGTTCTCTGGGCAAACCGTGTAGCGATCACCACCTTAAAAGTTCCAGTAACGTTACTCTTGCCCAGTAGCCACCCTGCACTCGTGCCATTCTTCACCGTAGGAATGTCACTCTCTGATTGAAACTACTGAAAACAAGCATGCACAACGACAAAATTTAAAGCAGCACATCCAACAAGCGCGAAAATACACTTCGCTCACACTGCCATCTTATGCAGTGTAAATCCTTGGAGATTCTGTAGCATTCAGTAAAAGTATCATCGTGTTCCACTTTCCAGTTACGTCAGTATTACGTCATTCGTGCATCACCGTGACAGTGAATATTCATAACACCGATCACTCGTGCTGGACAAACTTTCTTATGCTCCCATAAATCTCACATTGCTTGCTGTCTGTGAACTTTTCTTGTCTCTTTGCTTTGTTTAATTAAACACCTGTCTTTAGAATGCCTAGGCTAATCCACTTAGAAATGTCGCTTCACCTCACATGACCTGCTTCAGGTCGCTGATCCAGTAGGTCACGAGAAAACCGGGGACCGCATACGATAACCGATTCTCTGCGTCAGTCTGACCTTTCCCGAAAATTACACTTTATTACGTTGTTCCTCTGGCTAAAGCAAGAAAAACACTGGGAAGCTGCGATACCGCAACGATAGCGGGATGAAGCGTTATGCGGTCAGAAGAATTGGGTGTGTTTGGCTTCGCTATCACCATTACGGATGGAGTACACGAGAAAGAATACACTTGTACCACAGCACTGTCAATTATGATTACCAGTCGCCTCCTGTTATCTGTTTCGAGAGATTATTTGCTCGTCATTCTCTATGTTACATGTTAAGGTTTGAGAAACATAGGTCCCTGATAATGAATACACGCACAAGCAAGTATGATAACAAGTATATTATTACTCACATTCACAAGCTAAGAGGGATTAACTGGTAACGCTAAGCAACTGAGCAGAAAAGCTACACAAGTTATAATTTCAGCATATGAACGCAGACAACGTTAAGCAATAATTGTATTCGTTTCATTTACCATATAAGACTTTCTTATGTTGCCATTTATCTATTCAGCATTTGTTTATGATAGTATTCCTTTAAAATATATCTATTCAGAGAGACTGATTTCCCGTATCGTGTTTCCATCAATCTTTCTCTCATCCTTTCCTACTCTCTGTCATAAAACCCAAGCGACTCGGAGGATCAATAGAACAAAGCAAAATCTAATTATTTGCTTATAAATGTTAATAAACATTTCACAAAATTCACAATAAATTTTTATTTAAAACCAAGTCAAAACATAAATTTCGTGCATTTCGACTTTAACTTATTGCCTAGCTCCATTTTTTTTATTCTTGGCTCACTGCATTCTAATTTTAAAAGTATCATCCCAAGTTTCGACATTCACATTATTTTTGATTTTATTTGACTAAATATTTTATTTGACGTAGGTCAGTTACTGTATCATCGAGCAAGTGAAAGGAGTCCTTCCTAAGTGAGCTCGATACATGTACACCATACGATATCAAATTTTTAATTATACTTTCGTTTTTCACTTCATTTCTCGTTCAGAGAGCGTTTAGTTTACGCATTAACGTCGTACTATAACTAACCGTTTCCATTGTCGATTCTCCGATTTTCCTTCATATGTTACTTGAAACGGTTTCAGAACGCTCTTTAATGTAACCCAAACAATGATATCACGATACAGTTACTATAACTCGTCAAAACCGCAACAGGCTCTTCGAGTGTTAAACGATATTTATAGGGCTGTCTTCCCCTACTTTGTTGAATGCTGGTCTCGGTAGCTCGATATCCGGACTGCAACAAAACTGTGAATTGGACAAGTCTCTCATCACGTTGTACGTCAACCTTTCCCAACGCCAGCATCATATCTATTGTTGCGATTTTCGTAGAAGGTCCTCATCCTCTGTCCCCTATAGACATCTCCGTATCGGACTGGCAGGTTTCCCGACGAGATCTATGCAAACAAAGGGCCGAAAATCACAATCTACGGGTTCGTTATAATTAAACTTTCTGTACTTGAGAGAGCCCCTACGAAAAACGAGTGATCGTAGGGCAATTAAACTATGTGGAGACATTTGTAAGGACATGCGAAAAAGAAATAAATAACAAATCGCTGAAAGAGACATATTTTAATTCCCACATGAGAGTTTAAAATTGGTTAATTGCGTACCATATTGACGTTCCAGGTTCTGGCTCTGAGCTCTATGGGACTTAACGTCTTAGGTCATCAGTCCCCTAGAACTTAGAACTACTTAAAACAAACTAACCTAAGCACATCACACACATCCATGCCCGAGGCAGGATTCGAACCTGCGACCGTAGCAGTCAAGCGGTTCCTGACTGAAGCGCCTAGAACCGCACGGCCACCGCGGCCGGCCCGTTCCAGGTTAAAAACGTTGCTCAATACGACGACCATCTACATCTACATCAGCAGAGAAACGCGCTAGAGACACCGTTTGACAATTGTTCGCACCACTTCTCGATCGGTGGACCACGGAACGTTCAGCTTTCGTGACACGATTTGTGCACTGATCGCACACTGCTTACAGCGTCATTAGCCATGGCAACAGTGACTTGTTCAACAATTAATTCGAACTTCCGGCACATGTTTTCCAGTCTCGCTGGGGATTGAGGACCTCTCCGTATATCTTTATGCCGCCCATGCACACGAAGAGCAGTAGCACTATTGCTGTTTTTTTGATAAAGCAGCTTTATAAGTAAAGCCCTCGTCACCTCGTCCAGACCCATGCTGGAAGTCCACAACAGTAATGCACAGTGATGCTTCTGTTTCATCCCTACGTCGCGGCTACCAACACCGGCGCCTAACGGCAAATCATGACACTAACATTTCAAACAACGCAAATTCTGCGGCACACAATCTGAATACCATTCCAGTAAAACTGGATGCCGTGCAGTAAATAGTTTCCTGACTACACTGCCTCAAGTAACGAAATCTTAATTATAAACACCCTGTATTTAAACTGAAACTTCCGTATCTGTTGATAAAATCATCCACCTCCCTCACCTCTACCCAACCCCACCCCTAATCTTGACCCTCGCATTCACTGCAGTGTCACAAAGATACGCCCCCTGCAGCACGATACTGGTATCCTTGCAAATTATTTCCTGTTCGTATTTGAGGCAGCTGAAGGAAGCAGGTGATTCAGTTGACTGCTTAAGCCAAGTTTAACATTGGCAATATTTATTTTCTTATTCTGCTATTAGAAAAGATTTGGATCTACATCTGAGCTTCGATATCAATATTACTGTGTGTGGCAGAGGGAATTTCTGATTCCACAGTCGTTTCCGTCCTTTTCTGTTCTGTTCGCGTACACCGCAGGAGGAGAATGACAGTCGGCAAGGATCTGTATGGACTTTAATTTCTCTGATATACTGGTCGTAATCACCTCACGATACGAGTGCGAAAAGAAGAAATATGTTGTCCGAATCTACTGGGATCGTACAATGAACCTCTCTGTGGGGCTCGACACTCTTACAGTGTCTGGCACTGGAGTTTGTTGAACATCTCCATTATGTTCTCTCGAATACTAAGGGATCCTTTGGTAAAACGTGTCGCCCCTTTCTTTTGCTCTTCTGCAACTCTTCTATTAATGTAGCCCGTCAAGGGTCCCGTACTACCCCAAAATCCATCTTAAAAGCGTTTTGTAGCCACTTGCTTCGTAAATAAATTGAATCTCCTTAAGATTCCTCCAATGAAGCTTAGGAAGGAGCCTGCTTTTCCTGCTAGTGGTTTCGTGCGATTATTTAATTTACGTTGCCCCGCAAAGTTACTTTGCGCTGGTTGCTGTTTCCAGTGACTTATCACCAATAGTGCAATCTAATAGTAATCGATCTTTTCATCTACTTACGCACAATATGTTACAATGTCCAGCGTACGCCATGCCAAGGTGGCATGTGTTGTGTACATTCACTTTTTGTAGACCTAAAAAATATCTTTCAGCTGCCGTTCTCTGCCAGATTTTCTTTGCGTGACAGCGCGTGTTCTCAGTTACGAACGTCCTAGCCACATAAACGCGTCTTGTGCGGAAAGATCCAGTTGTGTTTGGATAGTGGTGTGCTTGAAACTTGTGTATTCATTAGCACTGTTGAGTGTGTGTGTGTGTGTGTTTGTTTGTTTGTTTTGGTGTGAAGTGAACTGACTAATTGTTGCGGCTGTCTGGCACTGCCGAAAAGTTCTGAGAGCTCTGAATGGAGGAAATTAGCTCCACTGCGTGAAGTGTTCAACTATCATATAATTTTAATAGCACTGTTGTCACTGTCTACATATTTCTAGATCCACACACTTTTAGTTTTGGTGAGAGATTGAAATATCGCACATCTGAAGATGTTGCATGTATTTGTTCTACATCTACAGCTGTCTACGTTCATATTCTGCAAACCACTGTGAAGTGCATGGCAGAGGGTACTTCCCAGTGTACCAATTACTAGGGCTTCTTCCCGTTCCCTTCACATATGAAGCGCAAGAGCGATGATAGTATAACGACTTTTGTGCGCTGCAATTAATGTAATCTGATCCTCTACATCACATAGGCTGTAGCATATTCCTAGAATCGTCATTTAAAGCCTGGTCTTGAAACTTTCTATGTAGGCCTTCTCGGAGCGTCTATCTTCAAGTGTCTGCCTCCGCCATTTCAGTTTCTCCAGCATCTCTGTGACACTGCCGCGTGAATCAAACAGACCTGTGACTGTGTTCATCTTCTCTATGTACGATATCTCTGGTACGGGTCCCATACACTTGAGCAACATTCTAAGATGGGTAGTACGAGTGATTAGTAAGCAAACTCTTTTGTAGTCTAATTTCATTTCCCTAGCATTCTACCAATTAATCTACTTTACCTACGTCTGGGTCTAAGTGATCGTTTCATTTTAAATTCCTACACAGTGTTACATCCGGGTATTTATACGAGTTGTCCGATTGTGTGACTTGTTGATATTGTCGTCATGGGATACTACTTTATTTTCCGCTTTTTTTGTACACATAATTTTAAATTTTTAAACGTTGAAAGCACGCTGCCAATTCCTTGTACCATCTTGAAATCTTATCAGGATCTGAATGAATATTTCTGCTTCCCTGCTGGTAACTGCATCAACTGTGAAAAGTCTGAAGTTGCTATTAAATCGTCTACCACGTCATTAATATACACCAGGGTGACAAAACTCATGGGGTACCTCCGAATATCGTGTCGAATCTCCTTCTGTTCCGGACAGTGCAGAAGCTGAACTTGATATGTACTCAAAAAGACGTCATTTGTCCGCTACAGAAATACTGTGTCAGCAAGTCTCCACCAATGCGCTGCCCTTTAACAGCTTGTGTCCGCAACAGTAGAGTGTGCATGTCGTTGTCCCACGTCATTCGTCACCTCGGTATACAATGTCAACAGCAAGGGTTCCAACACACTTGCCTGCGCGACACTGTAAGTTACTTGTACATCTGTCGATGACTCCATCCAAGATAATACACTGCATCCTAAAAGCAAAAAAGACGAAAGAAAGAAGTCCTCATTCCAGTCACAACTTTCACTTGATACCACATACGATTGCACTTTCGATAATGAGCGTTGGTATAGTGTTGAGCCTAAAAGCTAGAGAAATAATGCGTCTATCTTTGTACATGGTTTTCAGAATGTCATGTGAGAAAACCGCTATTTGGGTAGCACGTGGTCGATGTTACCGGAATCCATGCTGGTTGCCATGGAGGAGGTCACTCTGTTCGAGGTATCTCATTACGTTTGAGCTCATTTGAAAACAGCCTCTCATTATCATCAAATAACAATACTGAAAGCTGCAGTGATACTATTTGGACAAGTGGTATTAATAAAAGAATTTAGTTCATTCTAATCACAGCAACAAAACTAAAGGGTTGAAGTCAATAGCGAAATTGTGCAAAAGGCGTCAGAGATTAAGTGCGAAGTACAGGTGATAACCGCCGTCGGCACCAGTGTAGAGAGAGGCGGCCGTGAGTCACCGGCACGTGCTGGGCCGGACCAGTCGGCACCCGTAGCAGAGCGGCACCCGTGCCTGGGGTCAAGGACCGCACCGCCTGCCAGCACCACGGCCAGCGCTTGCTTCAGTGGTCCCACTGACGCTCGATATTTATTGCACATTACTTACTACTGCGCAATAATATTCATCGCCTGAGATCGGTGTTGACGGTTTGCACAATACATTGGAAAAGATTGCAGAGCTTTAAAAATATTGACACTCGCTCAATATATTGTGCAGTGTATTGTATCGTGCAACGATGTAATTGCGCAATACAAGATAGATCGAGAGAAATTCATTTGGCTCCGAAGTAATTTCCGTAAAGAACTAAAATAATGTTTATTTTTCTTGCAGAATTTATCACAGCAGACATAAGGTCATATAAGCTCTTAATCTGTAAATACACTGAAGTGCCAAAAAAACTGGTATACGCATACGTGTTCCAATACGGAGATATGTAAACACGCAGAATACGGCGCTGCCGTCGACTGTGCCCATACAGGGTGTTACAAAAATGTACCGCCAAACTTTCAGGAAACATTCCTCACACACAAAGAAAGAAAATATCTTATGTGGACATGTGACCGGAAACGCTTACTTTCCATGTTGGAGCTCATTTTTTTACTTCTCTTCAAATCACATTAATCATGGAATGGAAACACACAGCAACACTTTGTTACAGGAAATGTTCAGAATGTCCTCCGTTAGCGAGGATACATGCATCCACCCTCCGTCGCATGGAATCCCTGATGCGCTGATGCAGCCCTGAAGAATGGCGTATTGTATCACAGCCGACCACAATACGAGCACGAAGAGTCTCTACGTTTGGTACCTGGGTTGCGTAGACAAGAGCTTTCAAAAACCCCCATAAATGAAAGTCAAGAGAGTTGAGGTCAGGAGAGCGTGGAGGCCATGGAATCGGTCCGCTTCTACCAATCCATCGGTCACCGAATCTGTTGTTGAGAAGCGTACGAACACTTCAACTGAAATGCGCAGGAGCTCCATCGTGCATGAACCACATGTTGTCTCGTACTTGTAAAGGCACGTGTTCTAGCAGCACAGGTAGAGTATCCCGTACGAAATCATGATAACGTGCTCCATTGAGCGTAGGTGGAAGAACATGGGGCCCAATCAAGACATCACCAACAATGCCTGCCGAATAAGTCGCAAGTCAACACAAGCACCGAAGTCAACATTACCTTCGTTCAATTGGGCCAACTGGCGGTGAATCGAGGAAGTACAGTACATACTCACGGAACTAAAATGAGCTCTAACATGTAAATTAAGCGTTTCCGGACACATATCCATGTAACATCTTCTCTTTATTTGTGTGTAAGGAATGTTTCCTGAAAATTTGGCCGCACGTTTTTTTAACACCCCTTATCAGACAAGTGTCTGGCGCAGTTGTTAGATCTGTTACTGCGGCTACAACGGCAGGTTATCAAGATTTAATTGAGTTTGAAAGTGGTGTTCCACTCGGCGTACGAGCGCTGGGACACAATATTTCCGAGGAGGCGATGAAGTGGGGATTTT
Organism: Schistocerca gregaria; assembly: GCF_023897955.1. Taxonomy (NCBI): domain Eukaryota; kingdom Metazoa; phylum Arthropoda; class Insecta; order Orthoptera; family Acrididae; genus Schistocerca; species Schistocerca gregaria. The sequence goes on along the minus strand of NC_064921.1, from coordinate 381,525,668 downwards.
TCCGTACTACCGTTTCAAGAATGTACCGTGAATATCAGGAATCCGGTAAAACATCAAATCTCTTACATCGCTCTGGCCGGGAAAAAGATCCTGCAAGAACAGGACCAACAACCACTGAAGTAAATCGTTCAGCGTGACGGAAGTGCAACCCTTCCGCAAACCTCTGCAGATTTCAATGCTGGGCCGTCAACAAGTGTTAGCGTGCGAACCATTCAACGAAACATCATCGATATGGGCTTTCGGAGCCGAAGGTCCACTCGTATATCATTGTTGACTGCACTACACAAGCTTTACGCCTCGCTTGGTCCCGTCAACACCCACATTGGACTGTTGATGACTGGAAACATGTTGCCTGGTCGGACGAGTCACTTTCCAGATGGTATCGAGCGGATGGACGTGTACGGGTATGGTGACAACCTCGTGAATCCATGGACCCTGCATGTCAGCAGGGGACTGTTCAACCTGGTGGAGGTTCTGTAATTATGTGGGAACATTGATACGTCCAGATACGACTCTGACAGGTGACACGTACGTGAGCATCCTGTCTGATCACCTGAGTCCTTACATATCCATTCCGCATTCTGACATGAACATTATTCAGCATATCTGCGATGCCTTGCAACGTGCTGTGCAGAATAGATCTCCATCCCCTTCTAATCTTACAAATTATTGACAGCCCTGTAGAATTCATGGAATCAATCCCCCCAACACTAATTCAGACATTAATAGAGTTCATGGCACGTCATGTTGCGGCACTTCTGTGTGCTCGCGGAGAACCTACATGATATTAGGCAGGTGTATCAGTTTCTTTGGCTCTTTTTGGCTCTTCAGTGTAATTCTTTTATTTCATTTGCAGCAGTTGTTACAATAGAAATGCGTAGAAAACGGCACACGTAAACGCTAATTTACAAAGTTCACGTGTTTAATTTGTAATTAGTTATTGTTGTGGTTTATGAATTTATGTTACCATGAATGAGCCCCTATTCGATTGAAATGTTGGCAGGAAGCTTTTTACACTTGTTTCAATCATTCCGCGTAACTTCCGTTTCTGTTTTTCAAGGCAAGCAACTCAGTCGAACTACGAAAAGATAGGTGTACTGTGATACGCAACTTCAAATCTTCTTCTGTCTGGTTGCAGGACGCTGTCATCCACAGCATTGCTGACATTACCCACAGGGCTCGATGTATGGCGATGCATCTTGATTATTCCAAGGATTGTACAAAAAATTTCAACAATACAAACTACAATTCATTGCAGAGAGCCGTCTGAACAAGTCAGTGTGTCGACTGCGATTGAAAATGGAGAAAAACGAATATCGTCCAATTGACGTCATCACCAAGGAAACCAATGAGAAAATCCATAACATGGTTATGCAAGACCGCTCACTACAAACTTCTAATGCAATTATATCTTCTAGTATGTTATTGGAAATCTCCGTCAAAAGCTCAGTGCAGAATGCATTGTTCAGTCTGAAGTCATGACTGCATAACCTACGAGAAATTTTCTCTGAGTGCCAAGTAATACAACCCGCTTTTCGCTAGATGCTCCCACATGAATATCTAATTTGCGAAAACAAATGTAAATGTTGTTCTTACATGACGTAAGCAAACTTGATACATGCACGATACCTCGCCAGCCTGCTTGTGTGTGTGTGTGTCTGTGTGTGTGTGTGTGTGTGTGTGTGTGTGTGTGTGTGTGTGTGTAAAATTTTGTGTAACGATTCCGGACCAAAGAGTCCACACGTTAACATTTACATTATCTGTACAAATAAACGAGGACGTGGCTTTCAATTATTGAGGGCATTTAAGAAATGTCTGCTGTTCGCTTTTGCCTTGCGCTGTCATGTATGCATCGTTCGCTGTAGCTCTGAATAATTCATAATCCAGTGTGATTATAGTTGAAGTTAAACTTTCAAATCGCTGTGGAAATAAAACCGATAATCAGAATGACGTCAAATTGCAACGAAATATTATCGGAGAAGGGGGAAAACTTATGATAAAAGAAAAATAAAGAGTTACAAAATGTAGCAATAGATGGTGCTGTAAGTACCACAATTTAATTGTGGTTGTCAGAAATGACATTTAAATCATACAACTATGCCTAAGTTGTACGTTTGACGCTAAGCAAACTATACTCCTCAGTGTGCATGGGTGTACAGGTATGAACTGTAGGTTACGTAAGCCCATCCACCACGGCAAGGTCATATCACATCGGATGGGAAAAATCGGTTTTTAATTGTCCTCAGGCCCAAAACCGTATAAACAGCATCACTCAAATTGATTTTTAATTGTCCTGAGGCCAAAAAGAGCATAAAAAGCATCAATCGATACCAGATCTTCCGGTCTCACGATCAGAATGTGTTGCGCAATGCGTGCCTTCAGTGCAGCTAAGTCTACTATCGGAACAATGAACGCAACATCTTTCAGGTAGCCCCACAGCCAGTAGTCACACAGATTGAGATTCAGGTGATCGGGACGGCCAGGCTGTAGCGAAATGGCAGCTAATAATTCTGTTGTTGTTGTTGTTGTGGTCCTCAGTCTTGAGACTAGTTTGATGCAGCTCTCCATGCTACTCTATCCTGTGCAAGGTTCTTCATCTCCCAGTACCTACTGCAACCTACATCCTTCTGTATCTGTTTCGTGTATTCATCTCTTGGTCTCCCTCTACAAATTTTACCCTCCACGCTGCCCTCCAATACAAAAGTAGTGATCCCTTGATGCCTCACAACATGTCCTACCAACCGATCCCTTCTTCTAGTCAAGTTGTGCCACAAACTTCTCTTCTCCCCAATCCTATTCAATACTTCCTCATTAGTTATGTGATCTACCCATCTAATCTTCAGCATTCTTCTGTAGCACAGCAATTCGAAAGCTTCTATTCTCTTCTTGTCCAAACTATCTATCGTCCATGTTTCACTTCCATACATGGCTACACTCCATACAAATACCTTCAGAAACGACTTCCTGATGCATAAAACTATACACGATGTTAACAAATTTCTCTTCTTCAGAAACGCTTTTCTTTTCTTGTCATTGCCAGTCTACGTTTATATCCTCTCTTCTTCGACCAACATCAGTTATTTTGCTCCCCAAATAGCAAAACTCCTTTACTACTTTAAGTGTCTCATTTCCTAATCTAATTCCCTCAGCATCACCCGACTTAACTCGACTACATTCCATTTCCTCGTTTTGTTTTTGTTGATGTTCATCTTATATCCTCCTTTCAAGACTCTGTCCAGACCGTTCAGCTGCTCTTCCAAGTCCTTTGCTGTCTCTGAGAGAATTACAATGTCATCGGTGAACCTCAAAGTTTTTATTTGTGGTTCATGGATTTTAATACCTACTCCAAATTTTTCTTTTGATTCCTTCACTGCTTGCTCAATATAGAGATTGAATAACATCGGGGAGAGGCTACAACCCTGTCTCACTCCCTTCCTAACCACTGCTTCCCTTTGATGTCCCTCGACTCTTATAACTGCCATCTGCTTTCTGTACAAATTGTAAGTAGCTTTTCGCTCCCTGTATTTTACCCCTGCCACGTTTAGAATTTGAAAGAGAGTATTCCAGTCAGCATTGTCAAAAGCTTTCTCTAAGTCTACAAATGCTAGAAACGTAGGTTTGCCTTTCCTTAACCTAGCTTCTAAGATAAGTCGTAGGGTCAGTATTGCCTCACGTGTTCCGATATTTCTACGGAATCCAAACTGATCTTCCCCGAGGTCGGCGTCTACTAGTTTTTCCATTCGTCTGTAAAGAAGTCGTGTTAGTATTTTGCAGCCATCACTCATTAAACTAATAGTTCGGTAATTTTCACATCTGTCAACACTTGCTTTCTTTGGGATTGGAATTATTATATTCTTCTTGAAGTCTGAGGGTATTTCGCCTGTCTCATACATCTTGCTCACCAGATGGTAGAGTTTTGTCAGGACTGCCTCTCCCAAGGCTGTCAGTAGTTCTAATGGAATGTAGTCTACTCCTGGGGCCTTGTTTCGACTTAGATCTTTCAGTGCTCTGTTAAACTCTTCACGCAGTATCGTATCTCCCATTTCGTCTTCATCTACCTCCTCTTCCATTTCCATAATATTGTCCTCAAGTACATCGCCCTTGTATAGACCCTCTATATACTCCTTCCACCTTTCTGCTTTCCCTTCTTTGTTTAGAACTGGGTTTCCATCTGAGCTCTTGATATTCAAGTGGTTCTCTTTTCTCCAAAGGTCTCTTTAATTTGCCTGTCGGCAGTATCTATCTTACCCCTAGTGAGATAAACCTCAGCATCCTTACATTTGTCCTCTAGGCATCCCTGCTTAGCCATTTTGCACTTCCTGTCGATCTCATTTTTGAGACGTTTGTATTCCTTTTTGCCTGCTGCATTTATTGCATTTTTATATTTTCTCCTTTCATCAATTAAATTCAATACTTCTTCTGTTACCCAAGGATTTCTACTAGCCCTCGCCTTTTTACCTACTTGATCTTCTGCTGCCTTCACTACTTCATCCCTCAAAGCTACCCAGTGTTCTTCTACTGTATTTCTTTCCCCCATTCCTGTCAATTGTTCCCTTATGCTCTCCCTGAAACTCTGTACAACGTCTGGTTGAGTCATTTTATCCAGGTCCCATCTCCTTAAATTACCACCTTTTTGTAGTTTCTTCAGGTTTAATCTACAGTTCATAACCAACAGATTGTGGTCAGAGTCCACATATGCCCCTGGAAATGTCTTACAATTTAAAACCTGGTTCCTAAATCTCTGTCTTACCATTATAAAACCTATCTGAAACCTGTCAGTACCTCCAAGATTCTTCCATGTACACAACCTTCTTTCATGATCCTTGAACCAAGTGTTAGCTATGATTAAGTCATGCTCTGTACAAAATTCTACTAGGCGGCTTCCTCTTTCATTTCTTAGCCCCAATCCATATTCACCTACTACATTTCCTTCTCTCCCTTTTCCTACTGTCGAATTCCAGTCACCCATGACTATTAGATTTTCGTCTCCCTTCACTACCTGAATAATTTCTTTTATTTCATCATACATTTCTTCAATTTCTTCATCATCTGCAGAGCTAGTCGGCATATAAACTTGCACTACTGTCGCAGGTGTGGGCTTCGTATCTATCTTGGCCACAATAATGCGTTCACTATGCTGTTTGTAGTAGCGTACCCGCATTCCTATTTTCCTATTCATTATTAAACCTACTCCTGCATTACCCCTATTTGATTTTGTGTTTATAACCCTGTAGTCACCTGACCAGAAGTCTTGTTCCTCCTGCCACCGAAATTCACTAATTCCCACTATCTCTAACTTTAACCTATCCATTTCCCTTTTTAACTTTTCTAACCTACCTGTCCGATTAAGGGATCTTACAGTCCACGCTCCGATCCGTAGAACGCCAGTTTTCTTTCTCCTGATAATGACATCCTCTTGAGTAGTCCCCGCCCGGAGATTCGAATGGGGGACTATTTTACCTCCGGAATATTTTACCATGAGGACTCCATCATCATTTAACCATACAGAAAAGCTGCATGTCCTCGGGAAAAATTACGGCTGTAGTTTCCCCTTGCTTTCAGCCGTTCGCAGTACCAGCACAGCAAGGCCGTTTTGGTTAGTGTTACAAGGCCAGATCAGTCAATCATCCAGACTTCAACTACTGAAAAGGCTGCTCCCCCTCTTCAGGAACCACACGTTTGTCTGGCCTCCCAACAGATATCCCTCCGTTGTGGTTGCACCTACGGTACGGTTATCTGTATCGCTGAGACACACAAGCCTCCCCACCAACGGCAAGGTCCATGGTTCATGGGGGGCTGATAATTCTAGCATTTCCGAAATCGCGCTTTAGCACCTGTTTAACTAGTTTTGCAATGTGCGGAGGTGCGCCATCTTGCATAAAAATTATCCCATCCATACATCCACGTTGTTGCGCAAAAGACGCTGATATCGCTTACCAGTGACGGTACGAGTAACAGGAACGGAAGCACCTGTCTCTTCGAAAAAATATGGCCCTATGATAAATGATCCCGTAAACCCGCATCACGCATTGACCTTATCATGATGAAGTGGTACTGACTGATTTGCTTGTGGATTTTTCGTTGCCCATATTCGACAATTCTGTGTATTGACGTACCCTATCAGATGCAAGTGGGCTTCGTCTGTCCATCAAATCTTCCACAGCCAATCACTGTTCTCTTGCATGCAAGCGAGAAATTCTAAAGCAAATGTCTCTCTTGCTGGCAGGTCAACAGGAAGCAACTCGTGTACATGGGTAATTTTGAATGGATAGCAAAGAAGGTTGTTTCGTAGGATTTTACGCACAGTGCTCGCGGGTATGTCTAGTGTTCGGGAAATTCTCCGCGCACTACACGTTTGCACAATACCATTTGTCTCCTCCTGCATTGATATGCCCACTGCTTCCACTGACGTCGAATCAAGTCCTTTCCTTCCTCTACCAGGTTTCACACCAAAAGAACCCGTCTTTTCGAATTTTCGAATCATTTTCTCCAAACCCACGGCAGTCATCGGACCAACGCCTGTTTTCAAACCCTTTTAGTGTCCGGAACTTCTGCAGAGCGACGTGTGCGCAGTCATCATGCGTGTAATACAGCTTTACAAGCAGAGAGCGATCCTGCATTGAGACAGTCATGGCGGACGTCGCAGACGCGAAAGGAGGAAAAGCCCTGTACCCGGTGTGTTTATACAAACTTCACTGGGTCGTCCGCGTGACAGGTGTTTTCATTTACGTATCTTGTCACATACAGCGCCATCTATTGATCAATTTTCACACTATTTTTTTCTTCTGCCATAAGTTATTCCCCTTTTCGAATAATATTTCGTTGCAATTTGATGTCACTCTATCCAGTGGTTTTATTTTTACAGCGTTTTGAAAGTTCAACATTAATTATAATCACCGTGTACATTAAGTTGATTCTCAATCAAAATGCGTTCTAATACTTTATTGTCATACCTGCCCACATATTTATGTTAATTATCACAGTACTAGTAGTTCGATTTTTCAACATTTTATGGGAGGGACGCAACATTTCGGTGTGACGTGTCAAAAATTTCCAATATCTCCTTTCGCTGATTGTACAACCTGAAACTGTAGTTATTCGAAGAAAAAGTGAAAAAATTTAAACTAATTACACAGCACCGAGCGATTACGAGATCTTGAAATGCAACTTACATACCAAAAATGCCGTCGGCCCCATCTTTAGTTGCGCTGCTCCCCACATTAGTTGGGACAATTACATCGTGCATTATTAAACAGCTTCGGAACATGTTTAGTGACTGAAGGTGGAAGCCACCTCACGACCCGAGAATCATTTCCGCTGTGAGCATTCGTTTCACACAATACTTTGAATACAACAGTTGACCATGGGAGTAAATTATATGGTGTTTAAGATTTTCAATGATTGCTTTTCCAATTCTCTAGCGTAATGTCTTACCACTACTCTCTAGAGCTTTGTAGGAATATATTACAGCTTTTCACTATTTCAATGTTTTAGAAATATTGATCTTTCTATCCAGATAAGATAGCTTTCGTCTAGTAAACGGGTACGTGGTCAACAATGAATTGTTGCAGCAGTCTATGGGTCTATAGAATAAGGGGAATATGAACTAGGAAGGTTAGATCACACATTTATAGCTTCAGTCCTGTTGAGTATTAATTTCGCATTTTACTGGTGCCACTTTCTGTATCACCGGAAACTTTCCGAACTTATACTTTGGCTTTGATATCTGACGTTACATCCGTACAGATGTACGAGTAACGAACGCACATCAGAAAATTCTTTCTTCGGTTGCTTTCTTTGAATTACGCGGACTGGTAAGCAAATCGCTCGCAAGGCTAACTGTCGAAGGCAGAGCTTTGATGACTTATTCAGGCGCCTGTCAGGGCGACTGTGGTGTTTGCTGAAGCATCATAATGCAGATCCGCCTGTCACGGCTGGACACGAGAGCAAAGAAAGTGAGGGATGAGAGGCACGTGAGTGACGCTAATGGCCTGAGACTGTCTCTTCTATAAACTACATATCGACGCTGTGACTCGGCGCAATACCTCGAACCACATCAGAAATCTTATGACATCGAGTCAAAAATTACTTTTACGGATAAAACACACAAGTGTGTCTCTTTAACTGAAACGGAAAATATGTCTTTGATGTAGATATTATCGCATGTGCATTCGTTTGGTAAATGAACTGCGTCCGAAATAAGCGAATCGCCCAGTCTATACCGTACGATCTAGAATTAAAGTGTTTGGTACTGATTTATTAGACAGAGGTTTTAGTTTAAGAACCGTCTGTCTTTCAGTGAAGTAAAACTACAACTTTATTGATGTTAGCGTCACTACGGAAAGTGGACAGGTCAATCATATACCAATGCAGCTGTAGACAACATAATATTATTTAAAGACGAGCTGTCGTAAAGGTCACATACTAGTATGCCCCATTAATTTGGACTTTAGTATTGCTAACAATGGACACGTGCTGTAGCGGTACGGAACATAGTCGTATCATTACTTGTCTTTCAGCAGCAACGATATATGGAAAGTCTAATTCATGTTGAAATGTTATTATGACTTATGATTTTATGTTAATTTGCTGTTCATATGTAACTCAAAAGGTGTTAATTTTTTTCGTTGCATGAGCGGAACAGCAAGAAATTGCCTCAAATCCAAGACAGCAGTTAACGCCACCGGAAATTTTGAAATTAAATCGGCGGTTAGAGATGGCAATAGCATCATATTCTTGCTACGCCCGCTTTTGTTAACAATAAAAAAATAAAAGGGATATAATTGGTATTGTTAACTTTTCAGTCTGTCTTGAGATCTGGAAATTCCAGCGTTGTTACCTGATTTTGTAATTAAAAGTTATTAAGTGATACGACGCTGTATGCAAGTGTTGAAATAAAACCTTTGCGAAGCGTTGAAATTCATTAGAAAATTTTTACGTCCTGATTTGCGTGATAATTTTGAGAAAAGAATATTGGGAAAAGTGATACTGAGAAGAATAATGCCATTTTAGAAAACACATAATGAAATACGAGCTTCTTATTGGCGCTAAAGAAAAAGTAAAAGATACCTTTGGTTGATAAAAACTTGCTAGTGCGTAATAGCACTTACTTGAACTGATTTGTAGTAGATCAATGCAAGATGATAACTGATATTGAAATATTCGTTATTTAGAACATTTTAAGGTTCAGTAAAGTGAATGAGGAAATATAAAGGCATTTCGCATTGAATTTGAAAAGGTGGAAATTACGTATCAGAGACAATATTATTCAACTGCGCACAGTTAAAAAAAAAAAAAAAAAAAGAAGAAGAAGAAGAAGAAAGGTGTCATTACGTCACAAACTTCAAGTCGATGTCCGCCGTCTTAACTAGCTCATAACATTAGGTCCAACACACTAAAGATGAAAGGAATCACATTTCGTTCGTAAGTGGAGCAATTCAAGCAATATTTTCTTTTGTATACATGAATTATTGTTGCACTCTTTGCTTGTGCTGTAGTGGTTTTACTTCTGTCATTTGACTTTAGAATTGCATTACTTTAGTAAGTGTCCGTTCTTTCTCAGCTTTCCTGTGTGTTTCATTGCCTTCCAAATTGCAAACGCTACGACAACCGACAACAGTCTCGAGACCGCACAATCACGGCTACGTAACCGCGCTGATTGTTGCGGCTGCATCTGATGCCCTACATTCCTCGCGCCGATAATTATTATTCGTTGTTCACATTTCCTCTCCCTCTGAAAGAGATTCTGGATAGAACAGCCGGAGACAGGAGTCATGTGTGCGTGAGTTTCGAGTGTATGATAGTATGAATGTGTATGTGTGCTGTGCTTCCTTTCTGAAGCAGGCTTCGGCTGAACATTTATGCAGACACCCTTTTCGCCGTGCCTGCCTTGTGCTCGACTTGTCAGTAGCAATCTATCCGATTCACAGTATAGTTATTTCCTCATGAAGTTTGTTATAAATAATCCACTCCACTGCAGCAGGAACAATGATGTGCATAATTACAATACCACAGGAAAAAGACATTCATTACGCCACATTAAGGTTGTCTGTAGTACAAACAGGGGTTCACATTACTGAACCAAACGTTTTCATCACTTACGCGTTGATATAAAATGCCTGACACACAGCAAAGTAAAATTTGAAATAAAACTGAAAACGTTTCTCTTTGATAACTCATCCTATTGCGTGGAAGATTATCTATTACAGTAATGTGTAAATAGTGATGAGTTGGAATTACTGACTAACATCTGACTGTCTTTAATTAAAAAACGTAAAAACTAATCAATGATCAGCATGGAGGCATATTAACAAAAATTTTGATGTCAATATATACTGACTTGTTCCATATCGTTATGATTTATCGTGCAAAAGATACATGGAACATGAAACGAAGTAACTAACTATTGACATATCACAAAGCTTGGTGTAGCCTTGTATACTTCAAAATGAAATTCAAAAGTAAAATCAAGCAGTTGATCAAAGCAGAAGCACATTCCAATTGTGCTATGTTTAGTTATTCCTGAGAACTGCCAGAGTTAATGGTGAGATATACACCGGGAAAAGAAGCAAACAAGCTGCTGTTGTGAAGGTAGGCCTATATCTTACACAGGTTATGTTATCATTACTAAAAATTTACTCACATACAGGTTAAAGCAAAATATCTATTTTATAGGGTCTTCGTTTGAGACCATTCTCTTAATCATATTTATAGCATTACACAACGCTGGAATATGTTTAAAAATTTATAACGTTTTTATAACCTGTAAGTTGCTATTATTGGCCACACGCTGAATGACGCCTCATAGGTAAGATTTCAAAGTGAGAAAATGGATAAACTGCAGTGATGCTAATGCACTGACAGTCAAAAATAAAAGAAGAACTCTATTCTGCATGGATGTATATCTTTATGCAGTTCTGTTTCCATCATATTTCAATAATCATTCACTTTGTTGACATGCGCAGGATACAATAGCATGTCTTGCTTCTCTCCTTACTTCACACGTTTATGGGTTAGCAAAGAACACGTAGGTAAGTTTTTTTTTTTTTTTTGCAAACGTGAACACTAAAAATGTTGGTCATACTAATTGAAAGCTGAAAATGTAACGTACAACAAGCAGTACCGATACCAGTAACCATAGAAACTTTGGTCTCGGAGTTCCAGTTTCATTTGCTATAAACACAAATACAGTAAAAGTGGAATAATTGATTATGAAAGCATGCTTTTCACATCACTTCCTTCTATTTCTGGTTATACGAAATATAGCACAAAAAACAAGTTGTGTTAACTAGGTCAAATGTGTCGTATTACTAGAGCAAATACGTATTCAAAAACATAGAAACGTTCGAAATTGCCTTCCTGACACAATGTTATTCATCTTGCGCAAAGACGACAGAAATAATTAATAACAAGCAATAGTAAATAGTAGTCTGATAATGTTTTGGACATCTTAAAATGGCGGCAGGCCACGACCACTCTAGCTTCAAAACAACATACAGCGTAAATATTCCATTTATTTTACAGCTTCTGTAAAAGATCGCCAATCTTGGGGATTTTGCGTCTGCTTATATTTGGAATGTTTGTTTCGTTGTTTCTGCAACAGTGTTCTAACCCGATTTGTGTACCAAGGAGGATCAGCTCCGCCATTTGTTAATTTATTTGGTATAAATCTCTCAATTGCTGTTGATACTACTTCTTTGAATTCAAGCCACATCTGGTCTACACTTATATTATTAATTTGAAATGAGTGGAGACTGTCCCTTAGGAAGGCGTCAAGCGAATTTTTATCTGCTTTTTTGAATAGGTATATTTTTCGCTTATTCTTCGAGGATTTGGGGATTACAATATTCAGTCTCACTACAACAACTCTCTGTTCACTAATCCCTGAATCGGTTTTGATGCTCGTTATTAATTCAGAATTATTTGTTGCTAAGAGGTCAAGTGTGTTTTCACAACAGTTAACTATTCACGTGGGCTCATTAACTAACTGCTCGAAATAATTGCCAGAGAATGCGTTTAGCACAATTTCAGATGATATTTTATGCATACCTCCGGAATTAAACACGTATTTTCGCCAACATATCGAGGGTAAATTAAAGTCATCACCAACTATTATCGTATGAGTCGGGTACGTGTTTGAAATCAAATTCAAGTTTTCTTTGAACCTTTCAGCAACTGTATCGTCTGAATTGGGAGGTCGGTAAAAGGAACCAATTATTATTTTATTCCGGTTGCCAACAATGACCTCTGTCCATACTAACTCACAGGAAGTATCTACTTCAATTTCGCTACAAGATAAACTACTTCTGACAGTAACAAACACGCCACCGCCAACCATGGTCGGCCTATCCTTTCGGAACACCGTTACGTTCTTCGCAAAAATTTCGGCTGAGCTTATATCCAGCTTTAGCCAGCTTTCAGTGCCTATAACGATTTGGGCATCAGTGCTTTCTATTAGCACTTGGAGCTCTGGTACTTTCCTAACACAGCTACGACAATTTACAACTGTTATACCAATGGTTCCTGTATCTACGTTCTTCCCGTGTTCAACATGCACCCTTTGTGACTGAAGCCCTTCTTGTGTTTTCCCGAGACTCTCTAACCTAAAAAACCGCCCAGTCAACGCCACACAACCCCTGCTACCCCTGTAGCCGCCTCCTGCATATAGTGGACACCTGATCTTTTCAGCGAAACCCGAAACCCAACTACCCTTTGGCGCAATTCGAGGAATCTGCAGCCTACTCGGTCGCAGAACCGTTTGAGCCTCTGGTTCAGACCTTCCACTCGGCTCTGTACCTGAGGTCCGCAATCGATCCTGTCGACTATGCTGCAAATGGTCAGCTCTGCTTTCATCTTGTAAGTAAGACTTGCAGCCTTTACTTCTTCTGTTAGCCACTCGAAACCAGAGAGAATCTCTTCTGATCCAAAGTGACACACATCATTTATGGCGACGTGAGCAACCACCTGCAGTTGGGTGCACCCTGTGCTCTTCATGGCATCCGGGAGGACCCCTTCCACATATGGAATGAGCCCACCCGGTATGCACACGGAGTGCACATTGGCTTTCTTACCCTTATTTTGAGCCAAGTCCCTAAGGGGCCCCATAAGTGGGTTTAATTCGCAATATTAGATACCTACTGCCGGCTGAGTAAGAGGTTCGTGCCACTAGAGTGCGTTTCGGGTTCGATCTCAGTGACCACTTGAGATTTTCCTGTGGGGAAAAGTCTGAAACTGGGTCCACAGTACTTCTTGAGTCCAAATTAGAAATGGCGTGAATAAATAAGCAGCTAAATTGTCAAACCAACAACCCAAGGGGCGTCAAATCGTAAAGCTTGCTCCAGGCTTGGAGCCATACCTGCAAGAATGTCACCAACAGTAGCACTCTGCCACTTTGATGGCATTTATCACAAAATTAATGTGTGTGAATCCTTGACAGGTCTCCACAAACAACTAACCGTTTCGACTTCGATATTTCATTTTCCCATAAAAAGCCTTCCATCAGGAATCATCAAAAAACTTCCATTTGAGGGCGTTGCTGCAGCGTATATGACACGCAGCACGATTCCAATGCGGGTATAAGCACCGACATGCTGGCAAGGAATTAGTGTGGCATTCGTGTGTTTCTGATGTGCATCCGGTAAAAGCGGAAACGTGAACAATGGTGACGTTACTACCAAATGCGTCCGAAAAGGACCATCGAGATGTTGTTCTTTCTTTGGCTGCCGAAGGATGAACACCGTTAAAGAACCATCAGAGGATGAAGAATGTGTGTGGATCAGCATATGAGTCGTAAACCACTGTTATGGACAAGGGGTGCTCCTGCTTCATGAAAACGCTCCTCCCCACATGTAAATGTAGTAATGCAGCAGTTACGTCAACTCAAGTGGCAGATACTTGAGCTCCTGCCCTATGGTTCTGGTCGCCCCACAAGCCTTTGGTCCCTCAAAAAAGGTGTTTAAGTGCCGATGATTGCCGCCAGACGAGGATGTGCAGCAGGCAGTTATGGCCTTCTTCACGGAGCACGACACAGTGTTTTACCAAACTGGTGCATGTCTGCGATGATTGCCTCGATGCTCATGGTGATTTTGCCTGATTGGCATACCGATTCTGGTCTGTACAGCCTTTGAATGGAAAATTTTTGGTCGCTCCTTATATAATACAAAAATTGTAAACTTCTCATACTTAGTATAGGACAAAATGATGCCTAATAGAAAATTTGAACGTGGTATCAACGAAATAGTCAATGTGATGAGGTTTCTCCTTCTTCCTTTCTTTACAGACTCAAATACCAATCCCTAAAGGCTTCGATAAGACGGACTTTTAATTCGGCAATCAACTGATGTGATACGCACTTTGTAGACACCTTACTGAAGTGCAATAATTTTGAACAGTATTCTGCGCTGAACCAATGCTTCTCTTCAGACTCCTCGGTATTTGGTTCAGAGATACGCGTCTCATCTCCTTTACAAGCTCTTGCACTAACGCAATGTTCTCGTCCTTCACTACACAGTGAGCTTTCCCTAGTCTTGGGGCATCCTCCACGGAAGTTACACCACTTTTAAATTTCCTACACCACTTGTACATTTGTTCCGACGACAAACATGAATCACTGTAGCGTACTGTTATTCTGTGATGTATTTCGATTGATTTGACAAATTCCCTACACAAAAAACGCCGTCACTGATCGCTGCTTAGTAGCGGTGCATGTTAACAGCGGGTCGGCCATATTGTTGAGGGCGCTGCTATCTTATCCTGCGTTGTAGCATCACTCTGCCCCCTGGTGATCACCCTCTGAACCTCAAGGAACACTGTTACCACCTACCAACGTCGCCACACAACTTCTGAAAATTTTATGGAATCTGTAAGGTTTTCATTTTAATTAGCTTCTTAAAAGGCAAAATCCGACGGCAGTTTCTCACTATATCTACTGATAATGCCGTACAGTGCTGTTCACAACATTGACCCTCGAGTACAGGTAAGATTAATGAATGACAACCGACACGCTGACCATTTGTTATAAAGAATATCCTATTTGCTAAAAATCAATTGTTATGCTAATTATTGCTTGTGTATCTCTTTGTGCACTTTTTCTTATTTTCAATAAAACCCCATATCATTTCAAGCATGTGCATTAATTTTTAGCACTCTACTTACATTATTCCATGTTGAGAGGTAATGGGTCATCATCTATCTACAAAGAAAACTTTTTCGAACAAACAAATTTTTATTTATGTAGATCACCGACAGCCATCCCACATCAAACTACAAGAGTTATTTATCTTCTGTAGTCAATGGTATTAACGCGCGCTAGAATTATGGAGGTCTCCCACTTTAGGCGAAATGCAAAGCAAGATTGGTAAGATTAACAGTGCGATGGGAACTCCACTGTTAAACGCTGCGGAGAGAGCAGATAGGCGGAATTAGTACAGAGGGCATTGAAATAAAAACAAGACAGATGGAAAAATCAAGTAAACCGTTTATTATTTCAAAAGTATTCGCGATAACTGTTAATACATTTACACCACTGTGAGACAAGACTATCAGTGCCTTTATGAAAAATTGTTGCGGTTGCCTAAGGAACCATGATTGCACCCTTCTGTACACCTCTTCATCAAAGGCAAATTGACAGCCGCCAGTGTCCTTCTTCAGAACTCCAAAAATATGGAAATCCGTCTGAGAGGGGTCGGGTCTGCATGGATGGTGTGTAAGGGCTTCTCAGCAAAACTTCTGCACTGTAGTCGAAATAACGTTGGCAACACGTGTGCGGCCAAGGCGGTACTGAAGAACCTGGATCGAAACCCGACGTCGCTCTTCCGTCACCACCGCACCACGTTCGTGTGAATAGGCGGCCGGCTGGAGGCTGTGGGAGGAGTGGGAGGAAGCGATATAAAGGCGGCGCCCAGGAGGGAAAAAAAACAACGTTGGCAACACCAGCAGCTCCAGCCGAGGTTTTTGGTAATTTCCTTTCGTCGTAAGGCAAATTCCGGATCTGTACCTTTTAATCCCATCCAAATAAATTAGTAATCTCCCCCCCCCCCCTATCCCAGAGAAGCTTGACAAGCTTCTGTACTGAAAGGAGTGCCTCTTTGTTTGTCTTGTCTTCCTGCTGAGATGACGAGAGATTACGAAGGTTTTTCGTTACATCAGAGTTCCAGCCGCCAATCGAATCACCAGAAGAGCCAGCCTGGCTGACGGGATCTGGTACAATCGACGCAGACTCTCCGAAAATTCAAGAGAACTCTTCTCACTCCACCTGCAGTTTGGACCCGCACACTCCCCTGACTCGCGAGAATGCATAGATTCAGTAGTCCCGTCTCAAGCCAATAGAGAATGGCAGCCGGGCACCTGCACACAAACTGCTAATTACGAACGCCTCAGAGAAATGTCATCAATTACACAAAGAAAATAATTGACGATACTACCTTCTCTGTACTAAGGAAGGGGCTAAATTTCACATCGACACTGAGGACCATACCAACAGAGGAATTTATCAGCGTGGTTAAACAAGTCGCTCTTGTTCTTCCATGGGACACTGAAGCGGAAATATCACGTAAAACATGTCGTACACTTACCAGGGCTGTTCGAACGAAGCCACAAATCTCCAAAGAACACAGGGATGCCCTTAAGCTAGTACAAGAAGATTCTGAGACAGTCATCTTTCCAGTAGACAAAGAGAATTGTACTGTCCTGCTACAACGTCTGCAAGCAAAAAATATACGACCTATTAAAGGACCACATCCACAGGAGAACCTAAGACGAACCTACCAACCAAGTGGAAAAGAAGACCATCGAGCTTCTCTAGCTCTCATTCCCCAATAAGAGGACGGTAAAGAAACTTCGTCCACGAGCAGCTGCACCACCTAGACTTCATGGACTATATGAAGCTGGTAAGGATGGAATCCCATTCCGCCCAGTTGTTAAGAGCACTGGTGCAGCAACGCAAGAGAGACCAACCTGTGGCGAACTGCCCCTTTGGGGGCAATCACCAACACCATACACGGAATTTGGCGCAATGCATCCAAAGCTCCAGATGTTCTGATAGGGGCAATGAGGCCTCATTGTGAACTTTGACTTGATATCTGTTTTTACAAGGATACCTCTAACAGATTTGCTACGCTTACGTCTGCCAACTTAGTATCCGATGGAAATTACTACACTCATACAGATGACGTAGCTGTGGGCTGCCCGATATCAGAAGTTGTGGCCAGTATGTCTATGGAGGAATCTGAAGAAGTAGTCCCGTAGTCGACAATCTACAAGCCCTCACGCTTTTTATATATGTAGATGGTACTGTGCGTTCATAATCTGGTCGCATGGATGACATCAGCGACAAGACTTGCTGATAGACTTCACTGCACCATAACGTATAATTCATGTTGAAAATAGAAGGAAACAATCATCTTTCCATTTCCAGACACCCTCCTCAAGCGAAGACCAGATGGCATACTAGAATACAGCATCTGCCGTAAACCAACACACACACACACTTGTTATTTTCATGCCTCCAGTTGTCGTACACCTTTACAACGAGAAGATGTCCTAAGCACACTAGTGCAAAAGCAAGCGAAATCTCGGGCGGTGACAGTGTAACAGCCGAACTGCGCAGGCCGTGTTCTGCACAGACCGTTACAGCAACCACCAGATTCAGAGCGCCTTGAGACCGAAGAAGGTGAGACTACAGTCTTCTAACGATGAAGTGATGTCTCTTATCACAGCAGTTATACCATATGTTGGGAGCTAATCAGCCAAAATCGGAAGAATAATCCGGAAACATAGCGCCAATTGCGTATTCCACCCACAAGCCAAGATGAAAGTCTTGCTGGGATCAGTCAAGGATGACCTAGGTCTCCGGAAACCGGAAGTCTATGGGATCACTTGCTAGTGCTAGTGTATGTAGGTCAAACTATCCGAGCAGTACAGGGGAAATGCACTGAGCATCAACGCCTCACAGACACTGCAACGCCTCCTGGTAATGTATGATAAAGAGGCTGTAGAGATTCTACTAATAAACAAAGACAGCGTCTTCAATTATGCAAAACCTGGCTCCCAGCTTTGCGGTAAGCACTGCAGCAATCTACGAGGAAATCTGCTCTCATCATAACAGCTGAAGAAGACGAGGACGTACTGTTGCCACGCCGGCAGAAACTTGTGTCCAACACCGGCCGCGGAGCTTCAGAGGCCCCTAGATCGACACCCGATGCTTTTCCCACCATCGCGCCAGCTAGGTGCCGAGAGGCGGCCAACTGTAAGCAGTGGGAAGTGGATAGAGGATATAAAGGCGGCGTCCTGCAGAAAACAGTCAGTCATCAGGAATGCCTGAAGATGGCAAGACGTCAGCCTGACGAAATATCGCGGCTACTGGACGACGCCACCAGGCTGAATATTCAACATTTTCCTATTCTGGGAAAACCTAAAATAACATATTGTTCATTCAATGGAAAACCACGCAGTATTAACGATGTGTCTGATAGGTATGTGTGTTTTTCTGGCAGTTTGTAACAATCGTACGGAGGAGGAAAGCAGCTCCTAGGATCAAATGAAGAGAAAATGTTCTTATGCACGCATGTATAACAGTTTGTTAATAGTGATGCTCAGGCACTGCACGTATTCCTACCTAAGTGATTATTCACAGGTGGAAGCTACATTTGAACCGGATACAGATGACATCATAAAGTTACGCAACACTCACATATAGGCATGTCCTTATATTGATGATATTGTCATTTTTAATCGTGTACAGCTATTTTGAGCACAGTGTGTCGTAGCTTTATACATGGGTACCAGGTGAGCCTAAGTACGCATCACTGGCGACTATTGTAGTTGATCCTCTCGAGTAAAGTTGTGTCTGTAATAGCGGAATATGTGCCACAAACAATCACCAAGTCATTTAATTCATTTATTTGTAACGCCAGCGTCCTACAGTCTGAACATTTGGCGATATCTGCCGATATTTGGCGTAAACGCTGTCAAGGGAGTGGCGCAGTTGTTGATGTCTAGTTCGCTGGCCCGTATTTCTGCTGACCTGAAACCTCTTAACTTTTGGTTGTGACAGCGCGTCATAGTTTAAGGATTACCGCTGTTTGACCTACGCCACTCAGTGTTTAGGTGTTTTTGTTACAAATACATTGTTGAAGTAACGGATTGTATCTGTTCATATAACCACATTTCAAATATTTTCCATCTTTTCTACATATGTGAACTAAAGCCATCTTCACACCTCGTACACCGTCGAGAGACTGCGCTACGGAATGAGGACTAACATTAACCGCTTGAAATTGAGTTGCTCTAACGTCTTCAGAAAAAAAGGCAGACTTCTACTAAATGTACTGCTCATACCCTACCTTTCACTTTCCTTCTATTATATTTTCTGAATAAATTTTTATAAAAGTACAATTGACGTTAATGGTTGTAACCTTATTGTAAAGAATGACAAACAAGTTGATCAGCTGATCATCTGCTAGTATTCATTTACGAGAATGCTCTTGGTGCACAGGATACAGAAGCGTGGAGAGCTTCGTCAAACTTGTCTTCGGACTGAAGACCACAACAACAATTATGGTCTTGGAGACGAAACCACAGGAAAGCTCTGAAACTTTCCAAAAAATCTGTTTATTCAATATAATCTTCCACTTCTCTTGTGAAATGGAGCTATTCAACAATCATACATCATAACACATATCCGAAGCACTGTCTCAGCAGTTGAGGAATGAGTATATTAAAATAACAGGCTTTAAACGCATAACATAGAATGCTGTTTTGCAGTACTGTTGTTACTGCCAATACAGATACGAATCATAACCAATAAAATACAGAGAAATCAGCTCACAAATAATATCAGAAACCTTGCAAAACTGTTGAAACTGCTGCAAAGCTCAGAACAGAAGGAAGATTGGAGTTGAAAGTCTCCTATATTATGAGATCATACCAAACGGTACGACATCAGTGTAAAGGATTGACGGTTTAGAAATGACCTATTGACATGCTTTGCAGAAAAACGACATTTATCCTGTCATATACACTTCTGTATCAGCAAAGATCTACAAGGGTTACTTCTGGATGCGGAAGCGGTGGAAGTTTGTAAGCTACAGATGAAGAAACACTTCTCCTCACCTCCACCCTCCTTTTTTTTAGTTTCACATGATCCCAGTTTGCCAAACGCTCTCATGTGCAGTTTCCGTTTATGGAATGCTTCGCCATCAATCGAGCACGTTTTGTGCCCCACCTGGCTCCATTTGGTCTCACAGCATCGATCGGTCCCACGCTCAGCACTGTCTTCTATGCATAGATGATCCAAGCGGACAGCTCCACCACTGATTTGCAAAGAGTGATTGGGCGTTGCACCATTTGGATAACACATTCAGCTTTCATGCCAACTGTTTTATGTTTCCTAGATTTATTGAAGTTTTAGGATTTTTTTCTTATTTACAAAAAGAGTATTTAACGAAGCTGTAAAAGTAAAATTAAGTTAGTCGTACCGTATATATACCGTGTTCTCGAAGCAGTAAATAGTTACTTTCATTATTTGTTGTAATCCTGTACAATAAGGATGTTTTATTCAAGATGCATAAAGACGAGGTAGTTAGCAGCGTAAAAAATTCTGGTAGATTGTTTTGTTTTAAGTAGTCTACCAAAGGAAGTTTGCGTTTCGCTCGTAAATGCTCTTTTAAATTTGTAGGTGACCCTCCATTGAATAAATATAATAATCGACACAGCTCAAGCTCAGCTTGCTGCTCGTTTCCTTAGCTGAAAATTCTAGATTTCATTCTTTACCTTATCTTGATGGGTGGACTGAACTACGCAACAGCAAAAGATTGGTAAGAAACCACTAAGTCGGCGCACATTAACATTAAAATAGTCTAGCTGTTCCAAAATACAACTGTTCTCTACACCACTTTCATTACACAACAGTTACATTTTTTTTAAACAGACTGAAGTCTTTGCAAATAAGTAGTCAAGTCGATCTAATCGATGTCGGAGACGCGAGGAAGTTCCTCGCCAGCTCTTCCCTCAGTGATCCGAGCACGCGCGTACCGGGAAAGATCGGCCCTAACGAAATATACCGATTCGGCGTGAATGGCCCACGAACAGTGTTCAGGAAAGAAAACATGTGAATAACTAAACATTTCATGAAGTAATGAACAGGTACGTTGTCTTGTGGAATGTCTTTTACTCAGTGACGAATATACAATTTTTTGCAACAATCCTAGAATATATTCAAGCAATTTGGAGCAGACAACAGTGCCGGAAAAGCCTCAAATGGCTGTGAAATTAGCGCCTGACTATTTCCTTAACAGATCACAGCCTTCATTTGCAGTTTCTTGTTTGTTCTGTTCCATTCACAGATTTCTTATTTGTGTGTGAGTGTGTTTTGTTGGGGTACATCTTTGCACTGTTTATCGTAAAAAAATATAACTGTACCATTTTCACAGAGAGGATTTTGATAAACAGTAGGAAGGATTTGGAATGTCGGATCACAGAAAAATATTCATAAGTAAATATGTTTCAAGTATGCTTAATAGTGATTTAATTTATTTTCATACTTATGTGAAGTGTTATAAACAGTTATATCTACTGCATTCGTGAAAAGGTTCCTAGCATAGTGGTTGCTTTCCTTAGCCCCTGTATTGCATCACATAGGCGATTGTCAGCTTTGACAAATTATCACACCGGTAAATTTGTTGAATATTTGGCGCATATAGCACATATCACTAAAAAAAAAAAAACACACAAGAGTTAAGATGTGTGCGTATAATTAGACACCAGTAAATAAATACACCATAAGTAAACTTCTGGTGACGACTTCCTGTAGAAACACTGGAAATATTTTCTTCTATATCAGCTCGTACTTTCACGATTTAAAAGTTAGACATAACTCGTAGGCTAAGTCATTTACACAATTTTAACAGTCTGTTCATGATGTGTTACAAAACAATTGTTCAACAAATTTTATTGTAGGGTACAGTGTTTGCTGATGCATAAATTTACGTTGGCATGGCATTTCATGTAACAAATAGCAAGATAATTTAATTCTATACAATGAATATTTTTAAAGTGGAAGCAGAACGACAGTCATTTGGTAGCATCTGCATATCCTACCGCAGATGCTTGCAGGGCTTCCTCGCAACAATATTTTCAATTAACTGTCTCCAACCAGTCTCCTCTAATAATCAAACAATTATTTTAACCTACTCTGTTCGTCGTTGATACGCCATAGATATTTCACCAACTTTTATCTGCAAAAGCTATTTTGCAGAATGCAATTTCATATATACAGAACGAATGTATTGCAACTTATTTTACACCGCTTTATCTGTTGTCTTCTTCAAGAAGGAAATTGAAGTAGATCAGGAGCAGAACGTTCAAGATCATTAGTTTTACGTGTAAGAGTACATGGTGTGAAGTGAAGCCCTACCACAATCCACAGCCAACATTCAGCAGTAGTGTGTCCCTCACTTTATTTGGCCCTCGGTTTACCTTGTTTTCTTTCCAGATTACACAAAAACAGTTACATGTGCAGTCTTGACCTGCTTTTGAAGTCATCTTCATAGGTTCTGTGGTATTCATTACGATTAACAATACCTTCAATATCACCGAATGCATAACTTGTACCAAAACAGACTGCTATTTCTTAGAAGGTAGTGAATTTTGTAATCGTTTTAGGCGTTGTCCGAAGATGTTATTCTATACAAGCCGGAAATGACATACAGTAGACATTTTTGTAACATCTGATCTGAAAGAAAAATACATATATTACAAACGCAACCATCCATCCTCCAAGATAATAAGTTTTTAAAACGGACAAATTTCATTCCAACATGTGATTTGGACTAGCACTAATGATCTTTTTTTTTCGACGTTTAAAAAGAAATACTGAAATTTCTTTACTACCCGCTTGCTGCAAGTGGGAGAGGGATGTGTTGGGGGGAGGGGGGGTGGGGTGTACTGGTAGCAGTGGGACTGAATTGTCAAGCTGATCTTTCTTGCTATGTGTCTGAAGAATTTTCGTAGGAGAGGGACATGTTCAGGCATTGTTATATAGCGGTGTATTTTCATTGTCTCTCGGGCTATAGAGGGTCGGCAGGAATAGTAACAGAAACATATATATTTAAGAAATGTTAACGACTTTTTTTTCGTCATTACCACTTGTGGTGTCTAAGGTGCCCCACAGTTACTGGAAATCAGTGCATTAGAAACTTACCTTCTTTTACAAGAGAGCGAAAAATAAAAACCACCGGAAATTCATGCAAGATTTTTGCTACTTCGCATACCTGTTACTGTTCTCACTTTGTGTTGGCGTGACACTCAAGATACAACCAATACAGAAGCTAACACTAATTAATTACGTATTTTATATAGCCAACATTCAAATGAACACTTGCGCATGACTTCCTTTCTTTTGCTACAAGTTGCAATGTGTAAACCGTCTATCAATACAAAAAGATTTGATAGCGTTATGATCATTATCTTAGTACTAGTGAGGCGTATCCATCAGTATTTTCTACATAGTAAGGGAGTAGTTAGATACGTAAGAAGGATACTTACAACAGAACGCTGGACCAATTTTCAAAAATCTGACTCAAGTTTCCGACCTTTGATGAACTATTATCTACGCGTTATGCAATCACCCAATGGGTTTATTCTAACAGAGTACTGCCTGTGAGTTGGAGCTATTCAACAAAATTAGCGAAGATCGAGAGGCAGACTCTAGATGTCTAAAATTTTAGTACAAAAACTTACAAAAACAGGGAACGTGAACAGATAATGAGTTTGGCTTTTCAATAACAACACCGAGGCCTGTGAAGAGGAGCACAGACGTCCGCCGACAGTTATAGCATACATAAATTTCTGTTGTAACAGAAACAAGTTTTAGTTAATGGAATCATTGTTTCTTATTTAATTAATTCACGGATTTCACCACAATATTAAGTGGACCAGAGTTTTGTTTTGCTTTACAAGGCTAATGTTAATGTTGAAATTAAAAGAACAATGATAACCGCAATACATCCATTGACCGTTGAGTTTCTCTTCGTGTTCATACAACGTACTGTAATTGCTGCATGTTTTGGTGGAAATCGTGCTCTTATAAAATATACTATCTTAATTAATCGTTAGGGACAAATTAAGACTGTTTATCACTTCAGAACCAGATCTTGGCAATTCAGTTGAGACACTGACCCACGTCTAAAGACTCATCTCAAAATCTTGTCTTGCCATTGGCTCATTATCTCACCCAACGGGATAGCCGCACATGGATCACCAGTATTTTTTTTCTTTTCTCTGAGTAGAAACTTGATAAGTAAAATCTTTTCCTCTACCGACCTTACGCGGTAACTCCCTAACTAAAAGGGCAGCAAGCTGCCTTAACCTGAGGCATAGAGAAAACAGATAATGTAGAGGTGATGCGAGTGAAAGTTTAGCAATTGCAGGTTGTTGCTGCGTCTACACGTCTCGTGTGATGTGAGCTTTACTGAAATGCTACCTACGTAACTGTCAAACCTAGCGTAATTCGGAACAGAATATTCGGAAATTAAGGTGTGATCGGTTGTGAAATGTAAACCATAGTGGAAATCAAAAATGTTTTATTTGAAACAGATAGCTACAGCTTCCAGCTACTTCCCTACAGAGCCGTCGCACCAAATGATAAGTTTTACATAGAAGGAGTGGTTTATTACCCCTGCAGTGTGAGACCGAGAATTGTCATGAACAAGGAAATGCATGACAATTAGTCTGTGTGGGCTACATGGAAACAGGTTACATCTCTCGCAAGCACTCATGGTGGGGGACACTATTTTCTAGAGCATCTTTATGTGTTCACCGTGCGCTCAGAATTGAAAAAAGCGACTTGACGCCATGGGCGGGGACTCTGTCCAACACGTCTACGCAGAACGTCGTCAGATTTTCATTATGGTTTCCTTTCCGTGATCGATCGGACCGTACTTTCCAAATAGCCCTGAAATGGGAAAGTACGTTTCTAACGTGATCCCCCCCCCCCCTCGGTTCTACGTACACTAGCTATCGGCCTTGTACACTAACTGTACTCCGTACAAGAAATAAATTTCCTCTTAAAAGAGAACCGAATTTCGTAATTGCCAGCTCCCTAAAGGTTACCGTGCCAGAGCAACTGTTGAGCTGCTTTTTACGCATTGCAGTGTGAATCAATATGTGCAGTGAAGTAATGGAATCCAAAAGAGCAGGAAGGTCAGAGGAAAAATAGTGAGGTAAGCAATTGTGATTGCTGTTTCAGCGCAGGAATGCCCTGGACACCAGCGTGTTGTCGGTGGCGGGCTTCTGCTGCCTCTTCTGGTGCCCATGCTTGGCGGCAACCAGCCTATGCAGCAGCACCTCGAATAGCAGCGCCGCCAGGGATGCGGCGACGCCGTAGCACACCATGAGCAGTGCGGGAGAGACCTCAGTGAGGCCCACCTCGGCGTAGCCGCTGTCGCGGTTCAGGCAGCGCGGCTTCTGCGCCACCCAGCGTGTCCACTCGCGCTTCAGCAGGCCCGTCTCCCTCAGCCATGTCAGCCTGTCGTATAACAAGACATCCCTTCAGGCCCACCATATGACAGACAAGCTAGTGAGAAACCAAACAAAACACACACACACACACACACACACACACACTAGGCTTTAATGCACTACTAGCCATTAAAACTGCTACACCAAGAAGAAATGCAGACGATAAACAGGTATTCATTGGACAAATATATTATACTAGAACTGACATGTGATTACATTTTCACGCAATTTGGGTGCATAGATCCTGAGAAATCAGTACCCAGAACAACCACCTCTGGTCGTAATAACGGCCTTGATACGCCTGACCATTGAGTCAAACAGAGCTTGGATGGCGTGTACGGGTACAGCTTCCCATGCAGCTTCAACACGATACCACAGTTCATCAAGAGTAGTGACTGTCCTAATGTGACGAGCCAGTTGCTCGGCCACCACTGACAAGACGTTTTCAATTGGTAAAAGATCTGAGAATGTGCTGGCCAGGGCAGCAGTCGAACATTTTCTGTATCCAGGAAGGCCCGTACAGGACCTGCAACACGCTTTCGTGCATTATCCTGCTGAAATGTAGGGTTTCACAGGGATCGAATGAAGGGTAGAGCCACGGGTCGTAAGACATCTGAAATGTAGCGTCCACTGTTCAGAATGTCGTCAGTGCGAACAAGAGGTGACCGAGACGTGTAGTCAATGGCACTCCATACCATCACGCCGGATGATACGCCAGTATGGCGATGACGAATACACGCTTCCAATGTGCATTCACCGCGATGTCGCCAAATACGGATGCGACCATTTTTATGCTGTAAACAGAACCTGGATTCATCCGAAAAACTGACGTTTTGCCATTCCTGCACCCAGGTTCGTCGTTGAGTAAACCATCGCAGGCGCTCCTGTCTGTTATGCAGCGTCAAGGGTAACTGCAGCCTTGCTCTCCGAGCTGATAGTCCATGCTGCTGCAAACGTCGTCGAACTGTTCGTGCAGATGGTTGATGTCTTGCAAACGTTCCCATCTGTTGAGTCAGGGATAGAGACGTGGCTAGACGTTCCTTTACAGCCATGCGGATAAGATGTCTGTCATCTCGCCTGCTAGTGGTACGAGGCCGTTGGGATCCAGAACGGCGAGCAACAATGTCACGATACGATAAACCGCAATCGCGATAGGCTACAATCCGACCTTTATCAAAGTCGGAAACGTGATGGAACGCATTTCTCCTCCTTACACGAGGCAACACAACAACGTTTCACCGGGCAAAGCCGGTCAACTGCTGTTTGTGTTTGAGAAATCGGATGGAAACTGTGGTGTACAAAAGCTACAGTAAACCATCCGTTACCATGACCAAAAGAATCATTAATATCTAAACTAAAATTAAGACGACAACCATAAAAAACAGTGTCAAGAATGTGATGACAATACCAAATTCCAGGCATTAACTTTCCCCATGAGCAATGCAGTGGATGACGGCCTTCACTTAACGATAGAGAGCAGTGGCGTTTGTGTAGATTTGTCAGTGGTAGCAGACAAGCAACTCAGCGTGAAATAATTGCAGAAATCGGTATGGAATGTTTGACTAATTTATGTGTTAGGACAATATGGCGGAATGTGGTGTTAATGGACAGCTGAAGATTGACGCCAATGTCTTTGCTAACAGCACATTGTCTGCAGGGCACTCCTGAGTTTGTGGCCATATCATTTCGACCCTATAGGACTGAAAAAAATGGCCTTGGGCAGATAAGTACCTATTTCAGTTGGTAAGAGCTGGTTGTAGGGTTCAAATGTGATACAGGCCTCACGAAGCCATGGCCCAAATTGCCAACAAGACACTGTGCAAACTGGTGGTGGCTCCATAGTGATGTGGGCTGTGTTCATATCGAATGGACTGGGTCAAATGGTCCAACTGAGCCGATCATTGACTGTAAATGGTTATGCGACTACTTGGAGACCATTTGCAGCCATTCATAGGCTTCAAATTCCCAAACAATGGTGGGATTTTTATGTATGACAATATGCCAAGCTGTTGGGCTGCAGTTTTTGCCGACTTGTTTGAGGAACATTGCATACAAGTCGAGTGAAAGGCTTGGCCTTCCAGATCGCCTGACATCAATACCATCGAAAATTTATGGGACATGCACAGGTCATGCACAAAATCGTGCACCGGCAACTTTCGTAATTATGGACAACCATAGAGGTAGCACTGGTCGATATTTCGGCAGGGAACTTCCGACGGCTTATTAAGCCCGTGCCACTTCGACTTGCTGCACTATGCAGAGCAAAAGGAGGTATCCCATAACGTTTGTCACCTAACTGTATGAAGTGAATCACTGGAGCATAGAATTTTTTCAGACAGGTTAAAATATGTATTAATTAATCCATTTCATATGAAAAGTGATAAGACAGACTTAACAGTATTCGCCCAGTTTTATTACTGAAATCTTCTTTCCAAATTATTCGAAAAAGTAATGTAATCCAGAGTAATCACACACGTAAGGAGAAACAATTTACTTAACACCTATCACGGTTTCCAGAAATGTTGCTCAGCTGAGAATTCTATTTGTACATTCACTCACACAATAGTATAAGGCTTAAATAGTAGTATATCATCAGTCACTATTTTCTGCGATCTTTCCAGGACATTTGTCTGTGTAGATCATAATGCTCTCTTAGGACAACCCAAATTGTATGGTACTGATTTCTTTATACACGGCTAGTTTGAATCATGTTCAACAAACAAATCCAAAGAGCTGTGCTGAATAATTCAGACAATATTGGAAAGGTAGAAAATTTTAGTGATTAGGGAAAAGCAGACTCACAAAGGGAGTCCTACAAGGGTCAATTTTGGTTCCACTCCTATATGTGAGAAAACTTCCATTTAACATTCAACAAACAGAATTGGCACTTTTTGCAGGCGTTGCTATTGTTACAATAACCCCTATTAGAGAGAAAGCAACGGAACAGTTGGTAAACGATATTTTACGAAGAATTATTAACTGATTCTCAGAAAAAGGATTCTCCCTAAATTAAAAAAAACACGCTCCATTCAGTTTTGTACAATAAATAGTCATGCCAACAACTGATACAGCACATGACCAGGGGTCAGTGAAATAAATGAAATGATCGTATGGCATGGTTGGCCGGGAGGTCCCATTCGGGTTCCGCAGCCGAGTGCAAGTCGTACTTCAGTCGGCGCCACATTGGGCGACTTGCGGCCGATAGCAGGAGCCAGTAAGTGGGGTAGAACGCTCCAAATTAATGGTATACATACTGATCAAAACTTGAGCTTATGGATCATCTCACACAATTAAACACAGCTACTTCTGATCTTCATGCAATTGGTAATCTTGGAAATAAACGTATCAGGCTCTTGACATATTTTGCATATTTCCGCTCAACAATAGCTTAGGGAATAATTTTCTACATTAATTCATAACAGAGAAAGAAAGTATTGATTGCACAAAACGAGCATTGAGAATCATATATAGTGTTCACCCACGGACGCCTTATAGGTAGCTCTTCACGGAGCTAGGCATTTTAACTGTGCATACATATTTCTCTAATGAAATTCGCCGTAAGAGCCAATTACATGAGAAGAACAATGATGCACATACCTACAACACTAGACGGACAAATGATCTTCATCACAGATTGTTACAGCTGTCAGTGGTTCTGAATGGAGTTCAATATGGAGCAACAAAAATTTTTGATCATTTGCCGAGTAACATAAAATGTCTGATACGTAACGTAGGTCATTCGAAGGTTGGCGTTTATTTCCAGGAAACCCCTATTTGTCATGTCGGATTTGCAAATAGCGAAGAGAACTTTGAACTTTAAGTTTTAATTAACGTTTTTATTAGCAGAAATAAATACTTCACAAAGTATAAATGTTGTTTTGACATTTGCAAGACAAAACGAACATAAATGGAACGTAGATCATCGATTGAGTAAGTGCCCTCGCCTCTAATTCCTCGGGATGCCCCCTCCAGTTTGTATCTAAAATTATATTATGGTGTATCACTCCTCTATTAAGAGTTAACTCCTACTAGAACTAAAACCGTATTGGTTTATTTCACCTTCATTTAACCTTGTAATGATCTTGAATAATGTGTCATATATACGTAAAATTTGATTTGCCGCTCTCATCAAATCTCAATTCAAATATTAGGATACGTATTATTTTTTAAAAATCACTTAACATCTGTATGACCTTGAAGTTACGTTCAACATCATGGCCATTTGCTTCAATGAGTGACCTTCTTTGCCCCCTACAACTTTTATATAATACATTTTGTTGCATCTCATCTCAATCCCGAGTAATTCCGCATTATGGATTAAAATAGTGCCCCTGTGTAACTGGCTGAGTAGGACTACAAATAATGTGTTCATTGATGTTAACACTAATCATGTAGAAATATCCTATAAACTGACTCGTTCCACATCGATAAAAGAACCGTTCAAATAATCTATGGAGCATTTAAATAACACACACTAGTCTTTAATAAAGAGTGAAGCATCTAGAAGGAGACGAGAAAACAGTATGAAATGTAACGGATTGAGAGGGAATGCGAAGTGATTACAAAAATGGCTCTGAGCACTATGGGACTTAACATCTGAGGTCATCAGTCCCCTAGAACTTAGAACTACTTAAACCTAACTAACCTAATGACATCACACACATCCATGCCCAAGGCAGGATTCGAACGAGCGACCGTAGCGGTCGCGCGGTTCCAGACTGAAGTGGCTAGAGCCGCTCGGCAACAACGGCCGGCCAGTGATTACAAAATCGAGCCAAATTTACAAACAAGTTGGCTGTACGAACCCACTTATCAGCATGACGTTTCACGCCGTCGGCTCTGCTGCATGCACCGTCTCTTTTCGGAAGGGTCTGCTTCACGAATGCTGTGCAGCGAGCTACCTTAATTTAAGTATTAACTGTATTTTTCTTACTTGTCACTTCTTCTTCCGTGAGTTTTTGCTTTTAGGAGGCTTTAATTGTCGAGTGCTATTAATAGTGATCCATAGATTTCGTGTTTGTTTTGAATACAGTCAGAGAGAGTCCCTTTAGACAACCATAGTGCCATTAGTGCTAGTGTTTGGTTTCAATACAATCCAGAGACAGGTAGTGCTATTTTCATTGTTTTCTACAAGAAGAGGCTAGCAATCACAGTTTAGTCAATAATCAGCCCCCTTTAGTGAATTAGCAGTCTAGTTAAAAGTTGATTAAGTCTCTTCAGTAAATTGATTCCTTAGGATGGATGGGATATGTGACTGCTGTGTACGGACGCAGGAGGAGCTGGCCACTCTTCGCGAACAGCTGATCGTGTTGATGGCCGCGGTCAGCCGTCTTCAGGCTGCTGCCTCGGAGTGTAGCGGCAGTGGGGAGTCTGGTGCGCCGCAAGGTACACCCCAGGTGTTACATGCTTCACCCACTGTCCCTGCTGTCGAGACATCTTCGCGGGTACCGGGCGCGGTTGGGTCACCGTCTCCCCAAGGGGAGTGGCGGGTTCAGCGGCGTTCGCGGCGCACGAGGCGGAGGGTTAATGTGGAGGCTGTACGTGTGGCATCGCCCGCTCTGCCTGTGAGTGGACATGTGACCACTCCTTCAGCAAGGTCCGAGCAGGCACACGGGGGGAGGGGTTTCTTAGTTACTGGGAGCTCCAACGTTAGGCGGGTGATGGAGCCCCTTAGGGAAATAGCGGAAAGGTCGGGGAAGGAGGCCAGTGTTCACTCTGCTTGCTAAGGGGTGTTATCCGAGGTGTGGAGGAGGCCCAACCGGGGGTGATAGAGAGCACTGGGTGCACCCGACTGCAAATTGTTGCTCATGCCGGCACCAATGACTCCAGCCGTCTTGGTTCAGAGGTCATCCTCAGTTCGTACAGGCGGTTGGCGGAGTTGGTGAAGGCGGAAAGCCTCGCTCGCGGGGTGGAATCAGAGCTAACTATTTGTAGTATCGTTCCCAGAACCGATCGCGGTCCTCTGGTTTGGAGCCGAGTGGAAGGCTTAAACCAGAGGCTCAGACGATTCTGCGGAGATCTGGGGTGCAAATTTTTCGATCCCCGCTATCGGGTGGAGAAATGTAGGGTCCCCCTGAATAGGTCAGGCGTGCACTACACGCCGGAAGCGGCTACAAGGGTAGCGGAGTACGTGTGGAGTGCACATGGGGGTTGTTTAGCTTAGAGAATTCCCTCCCTAGGCCCGACAAGACGCCTCCTGAGACGCGGCAAGGTAGGAGTAGGCAAAATGCAACAGGGAATAACAATATTAATGTGCTAATTGTAAACTGCAGGAGCGTCTATAGAAAGGTCCCAGAACTGCTCTCATTAATAAACGGTCACAACGCCCGTATAGTACTAGGGACAGAAAGTTGACTAAAACTAGACGTAAACAGTAATTAAATCCTAAACTCAGATTGGAATGTATACCGCAGTGTCAGGCTGGACAGTGAAGGGGGAGGCGTGTTTCTAGCGATAATAAATGCAATAGTATCGAAGGAAATTGACGGAGATCCGAAATGTGAGATGATTTGGGTGAAGGTCACGGTTAAAGCAGGCTCAGGCATGATAATTGGATGTCTCTATAGGCCCCCATGCTCAGCAGCTGTTGTGGCTGAGCACCTGAAGGATGATTTGGAAAATATTTCGAGTAGGTTTCCCCACCATGTTATAGTTCTGGGTGGAGATTTTAATTTGCCGGATATAGACTGGGAGACTCAAACGTTCATAACGGGTGGCAGGGACAAAGAATGCAGTGAAATTTTTTTAAGTGCTTTATCTGAAAACTACCTTGAGCAGTTAAACAGAGAACCGACTCGTGGCGATAACATATTAGACCTTCTGGTGACAAACAGACCCAAACTATTTGAAACAGTTAATGCAGAACAGGGAATCAGCGATCATAAAGCGGTTACTGCATCATTGATTTCAGCCGTAAATAGAAATATTAAAAAAGGTAGGAAGATTTTTCTGTTTAGCAAAAGTGACAAAAAGCAGGATGCGTATGTGCCAAGCAAGATCGTAAGAGATGGAAAAGAGCCACCGTGGTACAACAACCGTGTTAGAAACCTGCTGCGGAAGCGAAGGGAACTTCACAGCAAACATAAACATAGCCAAAGCCTTGCAGACAAACAAAAATTACGCGAAGCGAAATGTAGTGTGAGGAGGGCTATGCGAGAGGCGTTCAATGAATTCGAAAGTAGAGTTCTATGTACTGACTTAGCAGAAAATCCTAAGAAATTTTGGTCTTATGTCAAAGCGGTAGGTGGATCAAAACAAAATGTCCAGACACTTTGTGACCAAAATGGTACTGAAACAGAGGATGACAGACTAAAGGACGAAATACTAAATGGCTTTTTCCAAAGCTGTTTCACAGAGGAAGACTGCACTGTAGTTCCTTCTCTAGATTGTCGCACAGATGACAAAATGGTAGATATCGAAATAGACGACAGAGGGATAGAGAAACAATTAAAATCGCTCAAAAGAGGAAAGGCCGATGGACCTCATGGGATACCAGTTCGATTTTACACAGAGTACGCGAAGGAACTTGCCCCCTTCCTGCAGCGGTGTACCGTAGGTCTCTAGAAGAACGTAGCGTTCCAAAGGATTGGAAAAGGGCACAGGTCATCCCCGTTTTCAAGAAGGGACGTCGAACAGATGTGCAGAACTATAGACCTATATCTCTAACGTCGATCAGTTGTAGAATTTTGGAACACGTATTATGTTCGAGTATAATGTCTTTTCTGGAGACTAGAAATCTACTCTGTAGGAATCAGCATGGGTTTCGAAAAAGACGGTCGTGTGAAACCCAGCTCGCGCTATTCGCCCACGAGACTCAGAGGGCCTTAGACACGGGTTCACAGGTAGATGCCGTGTTTCTTGACTTCCGCAAGGCGTTTGACACAGTTCCCCACACTCGTTTAATGAACAAAGTAAGAGCATACGGACTATCAGATCAATTGTGTGATTGGAATGAGGAGTTCCTAGATAACAGAACGCAGCATGTCATTCTCAATGGAGAGAAGTCTTCCGAAGTAAGAGTGATTTCAGGTGTGCCGCAGGGGAGTGTCATAGGACCGTTGCCATTCACAATATACATAAATGACTTGGTGGATGACATCGGAAGTTCACTGAGGCTTTTTGCAGATGATGCTGTGGTGTATCGAGAGATTGTAACAATGGAAAATTGTACTGAAATGTAGGAGGATCTGCAGCGAATTGACACATGGTGCAGGGAATGGCAATTGGATCTCAATGTAGACAAGTGTAATGTGCTGCGAATACATAGAAAGATAGATTCCTTATCATTTAGCTACAATAGAGCAGGTCAGCAACTGGAAGCAGTTAATTCCATAAATTATCTGGGAGTACGCATAAGGAGTGATTTAAAATTGAATGATCACATAAAGTTGGTCGTCGGTAAAGCAGATGCCAGACTGAGATTCATTGGAAGAATCCTAAGGAAATGCAATCCGAAAACAAAGGAAGTAGGTTACAGTACGCTTATTCGCCCACTGCTTGAATACTGCTCAGCAGTGTGGGATCCGTACCAGATAGGGTTGATAGAAGAGATAGAGAAGATCCAACGGAGAGCAGTGCGCTTCGTTACAGGATCATTTAGTAATCGCGAAAGCGTTACGGAGATGATAGATAAACTCCAGTGGAAGGCTCTGCAGGAGAGACGCTCAGTAGCTCGGTACGGGCTTTTGTTAAAGTTTCGAGAACATACCTTCACCGAAGAGTCAAGCAGTATATTGCTCCCTCCTACGTATATCTCGCGAAGATGCCATAAGAATAAAATCATAGAGATTAGAGCCCACACAGAAGCATACCGACAATCCTTCTTTCCACGAACAATACGAGACTGGAATGGAAGGGAGAACCGATAGAGGTACTCAGGTTACCCCCCGCCACACACCGTCAGGTGGCTTGCGGAGTATGGGTGTAGATGTAGATGTAGGTGTAATAAGGCCGTGCAACCAATCCTGAGGCATGCTACCTTACAACTGTTGCAACTAGTCCTTGATATCCTGTATACTGTGACTTGGATGCAGTTGACATCCTAGGTGGTCCCACCATATTCTATCAGCGGCGGATTTGAGGATCTTTCTGGTCACGGAAGTAGTTCGACATGACACATGCAGCTCAAAGGGACACGTCGAATCCGTGAATGATCATTGTACTGTAGAGAAATGGCCCCACTATACTGTCCCATGAAAGGTAATACATGAAGACACAGGATGTCCGTGACATACTGTTGTGCCGTCAACAACTACCAGCCATGACCTAAGTCGTACCTGATGATTCCTAACATCATGATGTCAGGACTAACATTGCTGTGCTTCCCTAAAACATTAGAAGAATGAGATCTTTCCCTGGCTCGCCCCCACACTCACCGACAATGGTCATTCAGGGTAGCGCAGAACCGTGATTCATCGCCATTCGTCAGTAGTCCATTATTCGTGGTGTCGCCACCGCTCCAAACGCAGCCTTTTGTGTTGTGACCAACGCGAGTGACAGTAATTACCTATCTCGCTGCTGCTAGCCTTCGACCAATGATGCCAGATGACACGTAACCTTGCACTGTGTGATCTCGGATGGCAAGTGCAGCTGTGAAGGTGTTGCGGTATGCTTGTAGCACAATACGGCCGTCTTCCATTGTGATGGAGACGTAAGCGATGGAAACTTAAGACATATATGCCTGTCCTACGCTGCCATGCACTCCAAACGTCAGGATACTGCCACATCTGAATGTCATAAAAATCTGTATACTGCATGAGTCAGCTAGCCGAGTAGAGATCCATAATGAGGCCCCTTTCAAACTCTTCCAGGTGCTGATAATACAAGGATGACTGTGTTCACGTTTCTTCTCTACCGTTTCAGGCCTGGTAACAATACTGATCACTACTGATAACTTACGCACTCTAATGGCCGTCATTCTTATCACATAGAACTGCAACTCTAATCATTTATACACCAGCCGATGATATGTATGTGGACGAAGCTACTTTGACATCGAACAATGTGTTCTGGGTGCTTAACTTTGTTTGTCAGGCGGTACATTCCAGAAAGTCTATTCAAGCATGCTCTTAGATTCTTTCGTGGCTTCCTAACTGCACAAAATCCTCACGCCAGACGATATTCGACTGCGGGTCAGTAATGATGCAACAACTCGTTCCCAGTGACGCCGTGGGGTCGTCCTCTAGACTGTGATGTATGCGGCAATTGGCGAGTTTGGACTTAACTCATCCTGGAGCTGATCGGATGGTCTTTCACTAATCCTCGTAAATCAGGTTATGTTTGGGGCCTACAAAGCTGCCTTCAGGGCTAGTGACTGTCCCATAATGCTGGTGCTTTCCAGCACCTGTTCGGAATAAAATTGAGAAAGTTACTGTCAGAAGGCAGCATTTCCCAGAGGAGCGGTATTAGTTGGAGAAGCGAATAACCAATGATAATTCTTGTTAGTTTTCTGTTACTGAGAATCACTGGCTGAGATGCCAGAAATTCGAATACTTTCGGGAGTTGCTGTGAGCTTGTGGGGTTGGTAGTCAGGCAGCAGCCCCTCTGGGTGAAGGAGGCAAGTCGTGTACCCTCTGGACTCGACGTGGAGCTTAAATGGTTCAAATGGCTATGTGCACTATGGGCCTTAACATCTGAGGTCATCAGTCCTCTAGAACTTAGAACTACTCAAACCTAACTAAGCTAACGATATCACACATATCCATGTGCGAGGCAGAATTCGAACCTACGACCGTAGCAGGCGCGCGGTTCCGGACTGAAGCGTTTAGAACCGCTCGGCCACCTCAGCCGGCCCGATGTAGAGCTTAACATTGTTTAAGATTTATGATCCTTAGTTAATAACAAAACTATTTCTCCAATATGGAAAGCTTAAGTGAAATCAAAAACGCATTCATGCGCAGAGACATGTAAATCTGATCGGTCGCTCTCTGGTTTTCCAGGCGAGAGTTGTGTTTTAGAGTGCGTGTTCGTGCTCGGTAGGCAGATGGCTTGTACCAGGTCGTGGAAACAGACGGACTTGACAAAATGAAATAGTGAGAACACCGAAATCCCTAACCGATTAAGAAAACTGTGCCAAAATATGGCTAGAGATTTCTGTGGCCCACACGACGACTGCTACAGGCTGCTGTGCTTACGTCCTGGAGAAGGTCTCCTTGTACTGCGACTGCTTCCTGACGGCCATGATGATGCCCCTGAGCGGGAACATGGGCACCGCCTTGAGGCTGCACTTCTCCGACTCTAGGAAGGTGTCGCCGATCACCTTGTAGGCCGCCTCGTCCGCGTGGCACGCCACGCCGCCCTCTCGCATCTGCGCCACGCAGTCCTCCAGCGGGCGGAACGCTTTGCGCGGCTGCGAGTACACGCGCTCCCGGTAGAACGTCTTGATCAGCGGATCCTTCGTCTCCTGCAGACATCCACAACGCATTTGCTGTACAGTCTGAAAAGGTGCAGGTAGAAAGTCTATATTCATCAAGCAACACAGTTCCCAGCCTAAGAGGTTCTAAACATAACGTCCACTAAAAAGCTACTGCAAATAAATTTGTACAATACTAATTTTTGTTTAAATAATCGTAAATGGCATAAATACTAATGTCGCCATTGTAGATACACACAAGTTGCGTGAGAAAGACAGTGAGACTCACAACGCTGAGAGCGATCTGCTTGTGTAGACCACTGAATTCCTCAAAAATGGTTCAAATGGTTCAAATGGCTCTAAGCACTATGGGACTTAACATATGAGGTCATCAGTCCCCTAGAAATTAGAACTACTTAAACCTAACTAACCCAAGGACATCACACACATCGATGCCCGAAACAGGATTCGAACCTGCGACCTTAGCAGCAGCGCTGTTTCGGACGGAAGTGCTTGGAACCGCACGGTCACAGCGGCCGGCCACTGTATTCCTCTCTCCCAGACACTCAGTCTGAGTTTCAGCTCCGTGCAGCCAACACGTGATTGTTCAAAAAATGTTCAAATGTATGTGAAATCTTACGGGACTTAACAGCTAAGGTCATCAGTCCCTACGTTTACACACTACTTAACCTAAATTGTCCTAAGAACAAACACACACACACCCATGGCCGAGTGAGGACTCGAATCTCCGCCGGGACCACGTGATTGTTGAGAGCGCCATCAGTGAAACTGTGTTTTTGTTGTGTGCTACGGAAATGGAACAACGGAATGTAGAGCAACATTATACCATCAAGGGTTGTGCTAAACCTGGAGAATCTGCGAGTGTAACCTTCTAAAAGTTGACACAGGCCTTAGGGGAACATTCATCATCAACCGCCCAAGTTTTTCGCTCGCACAAATCGTTTCTGGAAGGCCTAGAAAATGTTGCAGATGAACCTCGCTCAGTGAGACCCTCACCTTCAACAACTGACGAAACACTTGAACGTGTGCGTGCTGCTGTGAGATAACATCGACATTTAAGGATGATGAGTGATCTCTAAAAATTAAACAATTTCACTGCACATCGAATTTTGAGCGAAAATTCGCACAGGAGAGTCCGCAGGTCGTGGTCGTGCGGTAGCGTTCTCGCTTCCCGCGCCGGGTTCCCGGGATCGATTCCCAGCGGGGTCAGGGATTTTCTCTGCCTCCTGATGACTGGGTGTTGTGTGATGTCCTTAGGTTAGTTACGTTTAAGTAGTTCTAAGTTCTAGGGGTCTGATGACCATAGCTGTTAAGTCCCATGGTGCTCAGAGCCATTTGCACAAGAGAAAAGTTTGTACCAAAGAGGTGCTGGAAAACCTAACAATTGATCAGAAGGACAAATGAAGAAACATGTGCGTTGATCCTGAGAAGATTGCTAATGACCAATTCGTTTGTGATCATAGGTGATGAGTCCTGGATTTCTGTGTACGATCGTGAGACAAAGAGGGAGTGTCACAGTGAGACATTCCTCGACCGAAAGAAAGCTCGAATGAGCAAACTAAAGATCAAAACATTGCAGCTTTGCTTTTTAGACAGTAGAGATCTCATGCAGAAAGAATTCTGTCCTCAAGGATAAATTGCCAACCAAGTGTTTTACAAAGATATCCTTCAAAGGCTCGGGAAAAAGACTGAATCGAGTTAGACCGGATAGCGAACAATTAAATGATAATTAAATCAAGACCCAAAACTGTCGACATGTGTTCATATACACCAACTGGGTCAGTTGAAAATGTGTGCCCCGTTCGGGACTCGAACCCAGGATCTCCCGCTTTTATGGCAGTAGCTCTATCCATCTGAGACACCGAGGGCACGGAAGGCAGTGCGACTGCAGGGATTTATGCCTTGCACGCTCCCCGTGAGACCCACATTCCAAACTTAATGTTCACACACTACATTCGTAGTGCCCCTGCCCATTACACTCAATACTCGCAACACATAATCTTACCGAGTCCCGTAAGAGTTCGGGCAATGCGTGTGCATCCAGCACAGAAGGTCAATAGCCGGTTAGCCTTAACTATATGAAGATAGTGAACAACTGGATGCTGCATCATGACAACGCCCCATGTCACATGCCCACTTCCACCACGGAATGCTTTAAAGGCATTGCTGTTGTTCCACAGACCCCCTATTCACCTGATCTCTTTCCTTACGAATTTTTTTCTTTTTCTGAAAATGAAAAAGTGTTGAAGGACATTATTTTTGGACTCTGGAGAACATTGAAAACAGTGTAACCAACATGTTAAAGACCCTACCAGTTGAAACTTTTCCGCACTGATTCCAAGAATAGAAATAACAACACCACCGGTGTATGCCTGCCGATAGGAACTGCTTCGAACGGGACAATATTGTAGTATCAAAAAAAAGTAAAAGCTTTAGTAGATAAAAATTCAACGTCTATACTATTCTCACACATCTCGTATTAATTACTGATGTGCAAACACGTGGCGACCATTGTCCACAGCGAGAAGCAATGCCACCTGGGGCAGCTGTCTACTCCGCAGCAAACAACCCTTACGTGTTTCCATATAGTCCCAGACATCGTCGTAGTCACCGTCATCATAACCGACATCTTCAGTAAAAAAAGGCAGATCGCACTAGACCATCCCGATTGAGCAATGGATCAATGGAAATGTGTCGACTGGTCGGATGAACAATGTTTCTTGTTACACCATATCAATGGTCGTGTCCTAATACGCTGTCCTCCAGACGAACGATTCCTCGAAAACATTTACGGCGTCGCAGACTCAAGCTTGTGGGGACAGTATTATGCTGCGGGGAAAATTACCAGAGTTTCCGTGGTATCTTTGGTAATAATCGAAAGCAGATGACAGCTGTAGACTACACGAACGTCGGCTGTGGTGACCGAGCGGTTCTAGGCGCTTCAGTCTGGAACCGCGCAACCGCTAAGGTCGCAGGTGCGAATCCTGCCTCGGGCATGGATGTGTGTGATGTCCTTAGGTTAGTTAGGTTTTAGTTCTAAGTTCTAGGGGACTGATGACCTCAGCTGTTAAGTCCCATAGTGCTCAGAGCTATTTGAACCATTTGAAGTACATGAACACTACTTGTCCCTTCTATGACGGCGATGGTATCTTCCTAGAGGATAACTGTCTTTGTTACAAGGTGAAAATGTACTACAGTGATTCGAGGAGCATATTAGTGAACTCACATGGGTGTCGTGCCCACGAAATTTGCCAGATCTGAACCTGGTGGAATACAAAAGGGGTGCTATCGGGTGTCAGTTCTGTGTCCATAAGCCACCATCACGTAATTTATAGGAATTACGTTACCTACGCGTGCACATCTGATGCCGGACACCTCTGGCAATGGCACGCAAAATTCTTGATGTGTCGAGTTTTAAAAGTAACACGCTATTATTTAGGTGTTATAATGTTTTGGCACCTTGGTGTAAGTAAACGGTAAACCACGCACTCTGTTGTACAAATGCTTCATGTGTATCTGAGGTATGAAAGCTGATTTACGTGGCACATTTGGTGCAGATAGATGACAGCCGTTGTCTGGGGCAGTTGGACGCTAGGCATCCTTGAACCACATCCTGCACATATTGGAAAGTCTAGATATGGATATGTAAAGGACACGATAGGAATATAGGGACTTGTGGTATCTTGTATCAAGTACCGTACAGTGTTCAAATGTTAAGTGTGGCCATTGTTTCTTTATTGGTTGTGCTAAGTACCAAAAGTCCACACCCCTTACACAATCAGTTGATTTGGACCACAATGGTCATTTTCAAGTGATGAAATATGCATTCACATAGTACATGCGTACAGATATGGTCGGACGGCAGGAGTTAATAAATCATGGAAGTATAAACCAGTCATCATTGTTTCTTGGATGAATACAAGAAGTAATCGATTGTTAAGTAGTAATGAGTATTAAAAAGTAATTAGTGCTATCGACAGGGGGTCACAACTTGATTCCATATTTCTAGATTTTCAGAATGCTTTTTGACACCATTCCTCACAACAGACTTCTAACCATATTATACGTCTAAGGAGAATCGTCTCAGTTTGCGACTGGATTCGTGATGTCCCACCAGGAAGGTCACAGTATGTGATAATCGACGGAAAATCATCGATTAAAACAGAAGTGATATACAGCGTACCCTAAGGAAGGGTTACAGATCCTCTGTGTTTCCTAATCTACATAGTCGATTTAGAAGACAATCTGAGTAGCCCTCTTAGATTGTTTGCAGTTGGTGCTGTTATATACCGTCTCATAAAGTCATCAGGACCAATTGCGTAACGGTTTAGAAAACTATCTGTATGGTGCCTAAAGTGGCAATTGTCTCTGAATAAGAAAAAGTGTGAGGTCGCCCACATGAGTAGGAAAAAATGGTTCAAATGGCTTTGAGCACTATGGGACTTAACATCTGAGGTCATCAGTCCCTTAGAACTTAGAACTACTTAAACCTAACTAACCTAACGACATCACACACATCCATGTCCGAGGCAGGATTCGAGCCTGCGACCGTAGCGGTCGTGGGGTTCCAGACTGAAGCGCCTAGAACCGTTCGGCTACAACAGCCGGCATGAATAGGAAAAGACGTCCGTTAAATTTCGGTTGCACGATAAATCATACAAATCCAAAGGCAGTCTGTTCGATTAAATACATAGGAATTAAAATTACGAACAACTTAAATATGTTCCATTAAGTTTCGGGTGTGCAGCTGCAAGAATTCTCCTTCTTCTTCTTCTTCTTCTTATTCTAACATTTCGGCTGTATAACGCTCAGCCATCTTCAAAGTGAGCCGCAAGACTGCCACTCCTGTTTTTGTTTTTTTTTTCTTTATTGTTATTTTCAAACCTGTTTACAGGCAGGCCAGCAGCAGCATACTACGCCGCTCTTCGGCCGCAGAGAAACATACAAGATACAAATGAAGACAATCTGAGAGAAAAAAATATGGTGAACATGTAAATGGAGACAAACACTTTTTAAAATACATGGAGCCTTTCACGGGCGTAGAGTCCAAGATAAAAGTTGTTCAGACACTTGGACACAGACATAGACGAAAATCGTCACACGTGAACGTAGGTGCACAAAACGAATTACACTGAACCTCTGAAGCACAAAACGACGGCACACAGAGAAACCCAAGGCGTCGATCTCCGGCGCGAGAATGTTCACTAACCGTGTACGAGTTCGAGGACTGGCCAAGAGAGGAGGAGGGGGGGAGGGGGGAGAGGGAGAGGGAGAAGGAGAGGGGAGAAACGATGCCATGGGCAGGGGAGATAGGGGTAAGGGAGAACAGGGGGGAGCCCGGGGGGAGAGGGGTGGAGGAAGGGGACGGGGGAAAAGGAAAGAGAAGGGAAGGAGGGTGCCAAGAGGAGAGGACACAGGAAGTGGGCGTGGGGAGGATCAAAGTTGATAGGAGGGGCAGATGGAGGGGAGGATGACATCATCAGGGAGGGGGAGCTGGCGGAAGCCACCTTGGGAGAGGTTAAGGAGGGTGGAGAGATGGAGACCGGGTGGGACGTGGGAATACAGGCGCGGCAGCGGGTGGGGGTGGGTGAGGATGGGCGAGACAAGCAGGTGGGGAGGGTCGAGTTTACGGGAGGTGTACAGGATCCGTATCCTTTCAAGGAAAAGGAGGAGTTGGGTGAGAGGAATGAGATCATACAGGATCCGCGTGGGGGGGGGGGGGGGGGGGGGGAGACGGATGCGATATGCGAGGCGGAAAGCATGGCTTTCAAGGATTTGAAGGGATTTATAAAAGGTAGGGGGGGTGGAGATCCAAGCCGGATGGGTGTAGCAAAGGATAGGGCGGATAAGGGATTTATAGGTGTGGAGGATGGTAGAAGGGTCCAGACCCCACGTACGGCCCGAAAGGAGCTTGAGGAGACGGAGGCGGG
Source organism: Schistocerca gregaria (assembly GCF_023897955.1). Classification (NCBI taxonomy): domain Eukaryota; kingdom Metazoa; phylum Arthropoda; class Insecta; order Orthoptera; family Acrididae; genus Schistocerca; species Schistocerca gregaria. Next base: position 381,482,852 of record NC_064921.1, on the reverse strand, counting down.
AGTGTGCCTAGGCTTGGATTGTCTGGAGGTGGGGGGTCCAGGAGAGGCGACGGTCGAGGGTGACGCCAAGGTACTTGAGGGTGGGAGTGAGGGCGATAGGACGGTCATAGATGGTGAGATATAAATCAAGGAGGCGGAAGGAAGGGGTGGTTTTGCCTACAACGATCGCCTGGGTTTTGGAGGGATCCCGCTCCAGTGCCCGCTTCGTCCCTTTATACTTTTGTCCCGCGCAACTGCTCATGCGGCCACAGACGCAAATGAGCCAGAGACGTTGGTAGGCGGCAGAGACATGCACAATGCGCGAGTTACATCTATGACTCCGCAGTCGATCTGTGATGGCATGTCGATATATCATTGTGAGCTGCACTGTGACCACGTCTTTGTGAGTTTATTACAACAAGTGCCGGATTCCATGATTTATCAAGGTTGAAACCACCATCTCTGTTAATTAAATTGGTCGTCAAGCGAAACTCAATTGCCTCCTTCACTATCGAATCCCAAAAAGATGATGTAGTTGCCAAAATTTCGACGTTGTCATACAACATAATGTGACCAGTGTCAATACAGTGCTCTGCCACTGCCGACTTTTTACGTTGTAAAAGTTGGGTGTATCTCCGGTGTTCTGTACATCTTTCTTGGAAAGTACAAGTTGTTTGTTCAATGTAAGAAAGGCCACATTCACATGGAATTTTGTAAACTGCAGATTTTCGGAGCAGCAAATCATGTTTGACGGAGCCCACGAGTGCAACTGTCTTGAGGGAGGACGAAAAATCACTTTTACTTTGTGTCTGCTGAGAATCTGTCCGATTTTTGATGAGAGGCTACTAACATATGGCAGGAAGGCCGTCGATTTAAAGGTTTCTTCGTCTTCTTCTGCTTTCTTTGTGGCCTCTTTCGGTTTCATTTTCAGTGCCTTCTGTATTTGCTGTGGGGAGTACTTAAATATGAAAGATCACATAGAGAATGTTGTGGGGAAGGCACAGGAAAGACTGCGTTTTATTGGCAGAACGCTTAGAAGAAGCACAGATCTACTGAAGAGACTGTTTACGTTACACTTGTTCTTCCTCTGCTACAGTATTGCTGTGCTGTATGGGTATTGTCAAAAAAGGGCAGCTCTTCTGTATTATCGCGAAACAGGGGAGAGAGTGTTTCACGGTTGTGATAAGCTATATGGGATGGCAACCGTTAGAAGAAAGGCATTTTTCGTTGCGGTGGGATCTTTTCAAGAAATTTCAATTACCAACTTTCTCACTGAATGTGGTGCCAACCTACATGATAAAATAAGAGAAATCAGAGTTCACACAGAAAGCTTTCAGTGTCTATTTCCCGCGCGCACTCTTCGAGAGTGGAACGGTAGAGAAATAGTCCGGTGGACGGTTCGAAGAACTTTCTGCCGTGCTCTTAAATGTGAATTTCAGACTAATCACGTAGATGTAGATTAAATGGTGGGTGTAATACTACACTGACTTAGCCAGTCATATTTACCTGTAATAACACAATGATGAATATAATCAATCATCATTCACTTCTTCTAACACCAGCTGGTGTCAAGAATTTAAACACCAGAAGAGCGCTGCAACGTGAACCTCGCCTAGCTACACTCTCTTTATTGCTCGCGTGGTTAAATGAGGAGCCACTGTCAGATTTTGCTCATACTTCACTGGCGGTCGCTGTCCTGTCCCGGCAGGGCTAAGTTAAGGTCTTCCTGTCGTGGTCCAAGTCATAACGTAGAGATGCTACTGGTGCAACACCATCAAACGGGCACAAACACTTCATAGCCCACATGAGTAGCAATTCTGTGGAACGAAGAGTATGCCTCCCACGTCATTACCATCATTCGAAACCCATCGAATAAGCGAAGTGGTTATGACACCAAACCACCTTTCGGAACTAGTGTTGTTTAAATCATTGTCCGACCTTCAAGATTTGTATTTTTCCGTTATTTCTCAAAAATCTATTCTCCCGAATTCCTGGGTAATCCCTTGAAAAAGTAGAAGGCTGATCATCTTCCCATTCTTGATCTATTCGACATTATGCTCTGTCTCTGATGACCTTGTTATCGACTGAGCGTTAAACTCAAAGTTTCTTTATTACATAGTAGATACTGCGCTTTTCCTAGCTCTGTACCACGCTCTGATGACATAAATGGTTCCCTCGCAACTTGCTTCATTAGGTGGTTATGTGCCCAGAGGTCAGCGACTGCAGGGCATATTTTTCTGTGTGTTCTACAATGTGCACAACTTTGCTTCCGCCGTTTGTCAATAGGTCGCGACAACGGTAAGTAGCAATCGAAAGAAACAGATCGCAGACGTCAGGCAGTTAGCTTGGACCTCGCTCAACATAACCTCTTTCAAACATTAGTCGATTTGCGTGTGCATCATCAAGATGTTCTTCATTGAAAATGTCAGTTTACACAAATAATTCTCGTCATTTGTGGTAGGTGTTACTGTTTCGTTTCTATATGAAGAAAACAGCGGCCGAGTCTCATCGATTGCTATCAGGTACTTATGGTAAGGACGCTATTAGTGAAAGAACGTGTCGTGGTTCAACGCTTCAAGAACGGTGATTTTAACGTCGTAGACCAGCATAGTGGTAGAATGTTTTCGAAGATGCAGAATTGGAGACATTTCTGAGTGAAGACTCTCGTCAAACACAAGAATAATTTACACGATTAGTAGGAGTGACACAGCAAACAATTTCAAAACGTCCCAAGGCATTGGGCGCGACTCAGAAAGATTGGTTCAAATGGCTCTGAGCACTATGGGACTCATCAGTCCCCTAGAACTTAAAACTACTTAAACCTAACTAACCTAAGGACATCACACACATCCATGCCCGAGGCAGGATTCGAACCTGCGACCGTAGCAGTCGCACAGTTCCGGACTGCGCGCCTAGAACCGCGAGAGCACCGCGGCCGGCGATTCAGAAAGAAGGAACTTGTGTCCCGTGTGAGCTGAAACCAGAAGACGTTGAGCGGCGTCTGTGAGTTTGTGAGCAGTTGGTTCAGAGGCAAAAACTGAACGGATTTCTGCATCGCATAGTGACCGGGGACGAAAAATGGGTTTATTACGATAAGCCTAAACGTAAAAAGTGATGGGGATTTCCCGGCCATGCTTCCACGTCGACATTCAAACCGAATATTGACGGCTCCATGATCATGCTCTGCATTTGGTGGGACCAGCTCGGCGTCGTGTACTAAAAAGTCTTAAAACCAAGTGAAACAATCACAGGTGCTCATTATAGAAAGCAATTAATGCGACTGAGTAGAGCATTAAAAGACAAACCGCCGCAATACAGCGAGAGGCACGAAAAAGTGATTTTGCAGCACGACAATGCTCGACCCTACGTTGGAAAAGAGGTCAAAACGTACTTGGAAACGTAAAAATGGGAAGTCCTACCCCACCCGCCGTATTCTCCAGACATTGCTCCCTCTGACTATCACCTGTTTAGATCAATGGCTCATGGCCTGGCTGACCAACACTTCCGATCTCATGAAGAAGTCACAAACTGGATCGATTCGTGGATCTCTTCAAAAGATGAACAATTTTTTCGATGCGGGATTCGTTCACTGCCAGAAAGGTGGGAGAAAGTAGTGACCAGCGATGGAAAATACTTTGAATGATACATGTGTAACCAATTTGTTTTATTAAAGCTTCAAATGTTGGGGAAAAACGGCAAAAGCAAAGTTGAACACCTTGTACAACGCATTTTCACCGGTGTCTTTTGTTCAAATGGTTCAAATGGTTCTGAGCACTGTGGGACTTAACTGTTGAGGTCATCAGTCCCCTAGGGCTTAGAACTACTTAAACCTAACTAACCTAAGGACATCACTCACATCCATGCCCGAGGCAGGATTCGAAAATGCGACCGTAGCGGACACGCGGTTCCAGACTGTAGCGCCTAGAACCGCTCGGCCACTCCGGGCGGCGGTGTCTTTTGTGTCTGCATTTATTGTTAAGAGACACAATGTATGTCTCGCCTTACGTTTCCGTAGTTGATGTTGTAGGGCAGGTCATGGATGACGATGCGCATCTTGGAACTGAAGAGCGACTCCAGGGTCTTGATGGAGCTGCTGGGCAGCTGCAGCAGCGTCACGATGCAGGCAGAGTAGGCCGTCATGTGGAAGACGGCCAGCACCAGCAAGAACATGAGCAGGATGCGCGACGAGGCGTTCTGCGGCGGGTCCTGCATGCCTGTGGAGGCGTACGGTAAGTCATGTTAGAAATGGTACATCTGTTAACTGTTGCTGCCCTCTGCGCAGGAAGACACCCCAGCGTTATTTACGGCTTCAGTAAAGAAGTCAAAATCATTTGAGATCCAACAATTTGCAAGTTGCAAGTTTATAAACCGGATATCGTCTGATAGCAATTCACTCTGCAATCTGTACTAAGTGTTTGCAATTGACCTAAACTATGCTACAACCAAACTGGCATGATAAGGGATTTCTCTAAAAGAAAATATGATCGCGTAAGGATGGAATGGGTAGAAACTACAGCTATGATAAAGCTAACTTGCTAAAAAAGAAATACACTCAATGCGGTATCCAACAAGGAGAGAACAAGAACAATATCTTCATCACCAACAGCTTGTCAAATGGAGAAAATGGCAGTCCATAATGGTTTGTGCATATACAGTACTTCTCTTTACTGGGGAAGCCATTGCAGAGGGAGAAGGAGAGAGAGAAAGAAATGTAGTTACACCAGTGTTAGTTATGGGTGCTAACGGTGCTCATTTACCTGGTGAGGTAACCAAAGACCATTGACTTTATGATGAGTGATGAGTTACATATGACTAAGAAGTCAGGCAAATAAATCGAAGGTTTCTACGAAGTGATGGTCGTAAAAGTATTCTGTTCGGGACTAGGAAGTGGCTCTAGCTTTAATGCGCAAACAATGTTGATCGAGTGGGGTGTTGAAGAAGGAAACATTTAGGAAAACGTGATAACCACACTTTTGCAACTGGTATTGTAAGTCATCTCAAGCAGTAAATGATACGGCGTAAGGTCAGCACCGGTACGCCAGTCGGGAACGACAAAGAAGAGAAGGCTGTGAGAGGAAATCAGGCAAGCGTACGCTGACCGACCCCTCTCCAGTACAACGCGACAGCAGCGGCCCCTAGGTGAAGAGGACAGAAGCGCCGCGCCCTATTGGTGGTGGCCAACTTCAATAGCAGCTTCAACGTTAGCAACTTCGTTAGGAATCTCTATGTAGCACAGACTTGTGGTTATCTGTTCTAAAGAAGACTGATTATTTTGTAAGTCGCCCTTTGCTTGCGACACATCTATCAAAGTTACGTATTGTATTTGTCTTATTGTAATAAAAGTCATTAATATGAGTTTGATTGTTTATCTAGTGAACCAAGTATGCAGGATTCCTAGACACAAGAACATTGGTGACGAGGATGGACGAAAAACATTGTCGACAAGGTGAACGAATACTACAGCGACAATCTTCAAACATAGTCACCCGCTGTCGCAGACGTTTTGTTTTGTCGTGGGTTTTTGTGTTTTGCTGGCGCCTTAATTTTCCCTTGTCTTTTCTTTTCAGGGTGTGTGTTTACATACACTCCTGGAAATGGAAAAAACAACACATTGACACCGGTGCGTCAGACCCACCATACTTGCTCCGGACACTGCGAAAGGGCTGTACAAGAAATGATCACACGCACGGCACAGCGGACACACCAGGAACCGCGGTGTTGGCCGTCGAATGGCGCTAGCTGCGCAGCATTTGTGCAACGCCGCCGTCAGCGTCGGCCAGTTTGCCGTGGCATACGGAGCTCCATCGCAGTCTTTAACACTGGTAGCATGCCGCGACAGCGTGGACGTGAACCGTATGTGCAGTTGACGGACTTTGAGCGAGGGCGTATAGTGGGCATGCGGGAGGCCGGGTGGACGTACCGCCGAACTGCTCAACACGTGGGGCGTGAGGTCTCCACAGTACATCGATGTTGTCGCCAGTGGTCGGCGGAAGGTGCACGTGCCCGTCGACCTGGGACCGGACCGCAGCGACGCACGGATGCACGCCAAGACCGTAGGATCCTACGCAGTGCCGTAGGGGACCGCACCGCCACTTCCCAGCAAATTAGGGACACTGTTGCTCCTGGGGTATCGGCGAGGACCATTCGCAACCGTCTCCATGAACCTGGGCTACGGTCCCGCACACCGTTAGGCCGTCTTCCGCTCACGCCCCAACATCGTGCAGCCCGCCTCCAGTGGTGTCGCGACAGGCGTGAATGGAGGGACGAATGGAGACGTGTCGTCTTCAGCGATGAGAGTCGCTTCTGCCTTGGTGTCAATGATGGTCGTATGCGTGTTTGGCGCCGTGCAGGTGAGCGCCACAATCAGGACTACATACGACCGAGGCACACCAGGGCCAACACCCGGCATCATGGTGTGGGGAGCGATCTGCTACACTGGCCGTACACCTCTGGTGATCGTCGAGGGGACACTGAATAGTGCACGGTACATCCAAACCGTCATCGAACCCATCGTTCTACCATTCCTAGACCGGCAAGGGAACTTGCTGTTCCAACAGGACAATGCACGTCCGCATGTATCCCGTGCCACTCAACGTGCTCTAGAAGGTGTAAGTCAACTACCCTGGCCAGCAAGATCTCCGGATCTGTCCCCCATTGAGCATGTTTGTGACTGGATGAAGCATCGTCTCACGCGGTCTGCACGTGCAGCACGAACGCTGGTCCAACTGAGGTGCCAGGTGGAAATGGCATGGCAAGCCGTTCCACAGGACTACATCCAGCATCTCTACGATCGTCTCCATGGGAGACGATCGTCTGCATTGCTGCGAAAGGTGTATATACACTGTACTAGTGCCGACATTGTGCATGCTCTGTTGCCTGTGTCTATGTGCCTGTGGTTCTGTCAGTGTGATCATGTGATGTATCTGTCCCCAGGAATGTGTCAATAAAGTTTCCCCTTCCTGGGACAATGGATTCTCGGTGTTCTTATTTCAATTTCCAGGAGTGTATTTTAACAGTATCTCTTACAAGGTTTTTTCTACTCAGTGTCTTCAGAAGGATGTAGCTGAAATTTTCTTTGCTTCTGTGCTTATCTTTCTTGCTTTCATTGTCTATTTACTGCATTTGCCTATTCCAAAGTGAGTAGCCCACCGTTCCCACCCCCTGCTGAGGCGTCTCAGCTGCAAGCGATAGATACAACGCACCTAACACAGATGTTTCAGTTTCAGACGCAGCAGATCGCAACCCTTCTAAACACGGTACAGCAGTTACTAACAAACCAAGCAAAGAGCGCAACGCAACATGCAACAACTGTACCTCTGAGTGGCATACTGCCTTTTCGCCAGTTTAATGAAAGAGGATACGAATGACTCGAATGGTTGCGAAAGAGTGAAGCCCACATCATTGCTCACAAAATATCAGATACTGTGAAACTACATTACTTTTTGTCGACAGTAGGAAGTGTAGTCTTTCGCCTCATTCAGAAATTGTTCCCTAATTCCACTCCGAGTGAACTTCCCTATGATCAGGTTGTAGGTTCTCTGACTAATATGACCAACAAGTGAATGTGGTGGCGGATAGGTACCAATCTGTCATTGCAAGAAAAGGTCAGTACAAACTTATCGCGAGTGGGTAATACACTTGCTGGGTATGACTAGGAAAAGCAAATTCAGCTGTGCTTGTGTTACTTTATATTCAGATGTTATGTTGCATGATTCAGTCGCGTACAATGTAACTGATGTCAAACTTAGAGAACATATTTTGAAGCAGCCCGATCCATCGTTTCATCATATAGTGCAAATTCTATATCAGTATGATTCAGGTGCCGTAGCCGCCGATAAATTTCAGCAGCCACCAATTTGTTGGGTTGAGTTGCTCCTTGTTCATGGCTGACCCAGTAGGCAGAAAAGCACGTGCCGCGCCACGAAAACAGTTCTCTAAACAAGCGGCTACGTCAGTGAATGGAATTAAGTCACGCCCTTGGTGCTATTCACAGCACAAACGGCAAGATTGCCCGTCCAGACAAGCACAGTGTTACGCTTCTTGCAAGAAGGGTCAAATACAGTCCGTATATTTGCAACGGAACAAACATAAGAATTCTGCCCACTCACAAAAATCTAGTTCAAATAGTTCAAATGGCTGTAAGCACTATGGGACTTAACATCTGAAGTCATCAGTTCCCTAGACTTAGAACTAGTTAAACCTAACTATCCTAAGGGCGTCACACACATCCATGCCCGAGGCAGGGTTCAAATATGCGACCGTAGCAGCAGTGCGGTTCCGCACTGAAGCGCCTAGAACCGCTCGGTCACAGCGGCAAGCAAAATTCTAATAACAAGGCCCATATAATCAGTGCAGTTTATTCAACGTCTGCTGCAGGTATTAGCAAAACTAGCAAGCAAACAGTTTCTTCAGTGATACGCTCGTCCAACTAACTTTTTGTTCATTTTCAACTTAGTGGAAAATATGTGAAATTTCAGTTGGACACGGGTGCCTCTGTTACATTGCTGAAGCGTAACACACATGAACTGTTACGTTCCCCATGCCTGTCTAAAAGTAACACGCACCTGACACCTTATAATGGACGAGACATTCCCATTCTCAGAAAATGTACTTTGCATGCCAAGTATCGCTCACATCGCACTGTGACTTTCACTGTGCTATAATCACGCAATTGTGGGAACATGTTTGGCCTTGGTTTGTTTGATTTGTTTGGCTTTCAAATTCAGGACAATGTGTTGTCATTGACCACATTCAATTATAAAGACAGTGTAGCAGAAAGAATTCCCTGAACTCTTTTCCGAAGGTTTAGGCAAGTATAACAATTTTATTGCTCATATTACTATGAAAGACAATGCTCAGCAAAAATTTTGCAGCGTCAGAACTTTTCCCATTGAATTACGGTACAAATTGGCTGCTGAAATTAAAGAATTGCAAGATAGCGGAGCCCATACAAGCTAGTCAATGGGTAAGTTCACTGGTTTTGCTCTCCAAACTTCAGGTCGCATTCGCCTCTGTGTTGAGTTAAAGTCTACAGTCAACCCACAAACTATGATTGATATTTATCCCTTACCAGGCCCGGAGATTAGACGCTGGTCGCTACTTTACAAAAATTGATTTGCGTGACGCATATCTTCAAATACCACTGGTGAAGAATCATAAACCGTGTGTGTTGAAAACACTCATTTGAGCTTGTTTAAATACTTGCGTATGCCTTTCGGCAATGCTTCCGCACCCGCCATTTTCCAATGGTATTTGGAACAGCTGGCTGCTTAAGTATGAAACAGGTTCAAACTATTCCGGCAATATTGTCGTAGCACTCGTACATCTGAAGAACACATTGCAAATTTGTGTGCTTTGATTCGTGTGTTATCTGATGCAGGACTAAAGTGTAGACTGGACAAGTGTGATTTTTTTTTTTTTTAAATCTGAGCTGCAGTGTCTTGGTCATGTCATAAACAGTCGAGGTATACATCCTCTACAGTCACATTTGTTAAACATTACGTGACCTGCCAGTTCCTTGCAATGTCACAGAATTGAAGTCAGTCTTAGGGAAAATGAACTATTATATTCGATTCATACCGAATGCTCCACAAATCGGAGCTCCATTGCATTGCTTGTGTTGCGAGTACGTTCTCTTCGTTTGGACAGATGAGTGCCAAGATGTTTTTGAAAAGCTCGAAGATGCATTACTCAGTTATCGATGCTTGGTTCATTTTGATCCTAATAAACCAATTGTGTTGCAAGTTGGCGCTTCCTATTAAGGGATCGGTGCAGTGCTTTCGCACAGATTTGTTGATAAAGACAGGCCTATTGCTTTCGCATCGAAATGTTGTCCAAAGCCCAGTGTAGCAATTCACAAATAGAGAAAGAGGCATTGGTTGTTGTGTATGGTGTCACCAAATTCCACTACGATTTGTAAGGCAGTAAATTCTACTTAATAACGGATCACAAGCCACTGCAGTCCTTGTTTCATGCGATGAAAACGGTTCCAGTACAAACTGCCTAAAAATTGCAAAGATGAGCTTTGTTGTTGTCTCAATATCAGTATAAGACTCTGTATCGTCTGACTGCTCCACATGGCAATGTGGACGCTCTTTCATGTCTTCCATTTGGCCCTGATACAGACTTTGACGCTTCTGTTGCATCTTGTTATCACATCGATGCTCACAATTCTGAATTGCTTCAATCATTTCCTCTGAATTATAGGAAAATTGCACAGGCTACAGAAACTGATTTAGATTTGAACATTTTGCTAAAATACATTCCAACATCTCGGTGGTGGTGGTGCTCAGTTCCTATGGTACCAATCTGCTGAGTCGAACCACCTACGGGGAGAGCCGCGCGAACCATATCAAGGCACCTGAGACCACACGGCTACCACGTGTGGTTCGCATATCTTCGCCTCGCTCCTTGCATAGCACAAAGAACTCTGTAGTGCGCACGTCAGCATAGCCTCGCTATACAAAAATGAGATTCTTGTTCGAAATGGCAGTGGACAGTTGCGTGTGTTCATCCCCAAAGCTTTGTAAAAAGAAATGTTGCAGTTACTTCACCAATGACACCGGAGGATTGTTTGTACGAAACAGTTAGCGCGTCGACACAGTATTTGGCAGGATAAGGACAAATAAAGCAGATGAATTCAGTGGCAAGTATGTGCAGAAAATCAGTCTGCTCCACCACATAAATTCTCTGCTTGGCGTAAGTCGCAATCATCATGGTGACATGTGTACATAGACCTTGTGAGTCCTTTTCGGAACATTCATTGGTTGATTGCGGTAGACTCCTATAGCAAGTTTCCTTTTGCCGTGCCATTGAACTCGACGTCACGTGGCACAGTTCAGGCGTTGTTCTCTATTTTTTTCCTTCGGAGGTTTGCCTGAAGTCAGTGTCGGTCAACTGCCCTCAGTTCAAATCATATGAATTTGAAACATTCTTTGAAGGCAATGGCATACGGCATCTAACTAGTGCACCGTTCCATCCACAGTCAAACGGCGAAGTTTAATGTTTTGTCAGAATCTTCAAGCAGCAGATGGCCAAACTTCGCACCGCACGCGCCTGGGATCAAGCATTGCAACTGTTTCTCGCTTCCTAACGTTCGCATCTACGAGGTGGACCATCGCCGACGGAACTGCTTCACGGCCTCCGCCATCCAACACTGCTCCACCTGCTCCACCCTCCTCAACATCTGGCACCGAAGGAATGCTGCAGGTATCGCTTCGCGCCCATGATCTTGTGTTTTTCAGCGTTTTCAGTGGCAGCAGATATGGGCGCGAGGCGAGATCCTTCGTGCACTTGGAAAAAGCATGTATCTCATTTCAGGCCCAGACGGATCGCACGCGGATCGACCTCTCTCCTGGACAACAACGCGACAGCAGCAGCCCTTCGGTGAAGATGACATAAGCGCCGCGTCCTACTGATGGCAGCCCATCTTTATGTAGCGCAGACTTGTGGTTGTCTGTCCTGCAGAAGACTGATTATTTTGTAAGTCACCCTTTGCTTGCGACACATCTATCATAGTTTAGTATTGTAATTGTCTTACTGTAATAAAATTCATTAATACGAGTTGTTTGATTGTTTGTCTAGCGAACCGAGTATGCAGGATTCCTAGACACAACAGTAAAAATGTTAACTGTCGTTTGTCTTACCGTATGACATGTGAAGCCAGACCACTCAGATAGAGATAACCCACGGAAAGGAGTGCTGAACATTGATGGAAAGAAGAGGATATCACATCTGTTACAGACTTTAAAATACCAGGGGAAAGTTCGAGAATTCTGTAATGGGTGTCAGCTAGACGCTTCTGAACGAGAAGCACTGGTTAGTAAATCCGTTTTGGAAATTCTCATAAAGAGCCTTATAGATAAATATCTTCACTTCCGCAATAGTTTCAAGTTCCTGCTTTGTGCAGCTCCGTCAGACTTACAGCTAATCTTGTCCACTGTCCAGCATCACATAATATCTCCACCCTGTGTGCTGTCCCATTTCTGATGACCTTTGCATCGACGGAATGTTGTACCCTAATCTTCCTAAATTTTGTGTTATCCATATGTACCACAGAAGCAGCATACCCTTTTTCTCACGGATATGCATTGAAGACGTAGTCATGTTACCTGATATTCACTAGCTTCCAGACGAATCTAGGATGTCAGAACTGAATAGCTGCAGGTCTGCATATCCACTCAGTACTCTCACCCGACAACAAACATGATATCTTGTTGATTTAAAATATCCTGGCGCTGTTATGTCCTCTATGTGACAAAAGAAAGATTCCGACATCATCTGGAATCAAGCACTGAAGTAAATCTAATGGCGACAAGTCAAAGTTTTATGCGGGACCGGTACTCTAATCCGGCTTTTCCACTTATACCAGTGGTCTGCTTAACCTCTTGGGCTATCAGACTACGCTTCCCAGAATTTCTCATTCGTCTTGTATATGTGGCTGCGTGTTGGTGATTGGTGATTTCAGAACAGACACCTAACATATATATACACTCCATACAGGGTGTTACAAAAAGGTACGGCCAAACTTTCAGGAAACGTTCCTCACATACAAAGAAAGAAAATATGTTATGTAGACATGTGTCCGGAAACGCTTACTTTCCATGTCAGAGCTCATTTTATTACTTCTCTTCAAATCACATTAATCATGGGATGGAAACACACAGCAACAGAACGTACCAGCGTGACTTCAAACACTTTGTTACAGGAAATGTTCAAAATGTCCTCCGTTAGCGAGGATACATGCATCCATCCTCCGTCACATGGAATCCTTGATGTGCTGATGCAGCCCTGGAGAATGGCGTATTGTATCACAGCCGTCCACAATACGAGCACGAAGAGTCTCGACATTTGGTACCGGGGTTGCGTAGACAAGAGCTTTCAAATGCTTCCATAAATGAAAGTCAAGAGGGTTGAGGTCAGGAGAGCGTGGAGGCCATGGAATTGGTCCGCCTCTACCGATCCATCGGTCACCGAATCTGTTGTTGAGAAGCGTACGAACACTTCGACTGAAATGCGCAGGAGCTCCATCGTGCATGAAGCACATGTTGTCTCGTACTTGTAAAGGCACATGTTCTAGCAGCACAGGTAGAGTATCCCGTATGAAATCATGATAAAGTGCTCCATTGAGCGTAGGTGGACGAAACTAAAATGAGCTCTAACATGGAAATTAAGCGTTTCCGGACACATGTCCACATAACACCTTTTCTTTATTAGTGTGTGAGGAATGTTTCCTGAAAGTTTGGCCGTACCTCTTGACGTCAAATAATAACTTTGGTACAGATGCACTCGTCGTCCGACCTCTTCTGGGAAGCATGTGAGGCTGTGAGCAGAGAGGGTAATGGACAGGGGACGCTATTTGTATAGTGTACAACATAGGGAATTTCTTTTGGATGGGAAGCGTGCTGGGATAGCCGAAGTGCTTAAGGCGAACGCTCTTGGTAAACGAGAAATCCGGGTTAGAGGCCCAGTCCACTACAAATATTCACTTACCGCCAGTGGAGTTATTCCACTGGCCCTTTGCACCTAATGTCAGAATTCCTCTTTCGTCATGTACAAACGGCTGCAGTAACATGAATGGTGTCTGTTCTTTCGGACATGTCCGAAGGAACAGTTACCACACATATAAATGGATGTTATCTGCCTGCAGTGGTCGCAAAGAGTCGATACGGTTGCTCAACCAAAGTTATGAATACAATATAAGGCCATTATACTATAATAACGACAATAGCACTCGTTGGTTCTAGTCTACAGCATGGTATAAGTGCATCAAAAAGCACTTGAAGGATCTCTGCTACCGTATAACAGAATGCGTTTGAGTGGTGATGGTGTTCTTATTATGTGGGATTATGCGATGCCATACAGTGCGATAGTCTCACTTACACCAGCGACCCTCTGATGAGAATGGCACAGCGAAAGTTGCTTGCCCTCGAGTACCCTTCCGATCAATTACAGGGTTATATAAAATATGATCAGCAAGATCGAAGACCTTTAGTCTTTCAAGAACTTTGGAGTACAGTCGATAGGTAAAGGTCTGGATGGATTCCGATATTGTCTTTGCGAACCTGCACCGACCCGAATATCTACAGATCTGCTTTTAATAATTAGTTTATGGGCAAAAGGTAAAAGGCAAAAGACAGTGTCCATTTAGTAGTTTTTTTCTATTTTTTGAGTACAAGCAATCGAAAACAACACTTAATATTTTTAACATATTACCGCTCACTAGGGACAAATGCCGCTACTGGTTATTGGCTTGAGTGCGCAGTATCCTGAAAAAGATAGCTGTGTTTTGACACATGCAAGGCCTGCAAATGAGGACGCAGTTAACCTTCAGATTTTCCGCTCAAATCTATGTACCTCTTGCTTGCGTCGTATGAACAGCTACTTCACACCTGAGCCGTTCCCTTTTATATTAACATAGGTCACTTACGCAATTATAAAAGCGACATTAAGGCTCTTCTAGCGTACTCCATCCATTGGAATCTTCGCTCCATGGTCTTTCTCCTATTTGTTCACTTCCTATGACATTAACACGTTTTGTATCCCTTCGCATGAAGATCGTCCAATAAATAACGCTTCCACAATCTTTTTCTCATGACATAACCATTCTTAAGAGTTAGAATTTGGTGGACATATCTACATTTCTTTTACATTTAATATTTGTCTACGTAGTCTCTATCACATCCTATGGCCAGAGTTGTGTAAGAGCGTGTGGAAAAGTGCCTGCCTATTCAATGGATCGTTCATTTCCTCATCACCTATTTCACATTCCTCAAGATCTATAATATTTATTTTATAACTATCTCTGTCGGCCTTGGGAGAGCCAGTCCTGACAAAACTCTACGATCTGGTGATCAAGATGTATGAGACAGGCGAAATACCCGCAGACTTCAAGAAGAATATAGTAATTCCAATCCCAAAGAAAGCAGGTGCTGACAGATGTGAAAATTACAGAACAATCAGTTTAATAAGTCACGGATGCAAAATACTAACGCGAATTCTGTACAGACGAATGGAAAAACTGGTAGGAGCTGACCTCGGGGAAGATCAGTTTGGATTCCGTAGAAATATTGGAACACGGGAGGCAATACTGACCCCACGACTTATCTTAGAAGCTAGATTTAGGAAAGGCAAACCTACGTTTCTAGCACTTGTAGACTTAGAGAAAGCTTTTGACAGTGTTGTCTGGAATACTCTCTTTCAAATTCTGGAGGTGGCAGGAGTAAAATACAGTAAGCGAAAGGCTATTTACAATTTGTACAAAAACCAGATGGCAGTTATAAGAGTCGAGGGGCATGAAAGGGAAACAGCGGTTGGGAAGGGAGTGAGACAGAGTTATAGCCTGTCCCCGATGTTTTTCAATGTGTATATTGAACAAGCAGTGACGGAAACAAAAGAAAAATTCGGAGTAGGTATTAAAAATCAAGGAGAAGAAATAAAAACTTTGAGGTTCGTCGATGACATTGTAATTCTGTCGGGCACATCAAAGGACTTGGAAGAGCAGTTGAACGGAATGGATAGTGTGTTGAAAGGAGGATATAAGATGAACAACAACAAAAGCAAAAAGAGGATCATGGAATATAGTCGAGTTAACTCGGATGATGCTGAGAGAATTAGATTAGGGAATGAGACACTTAAAGTAGTAAAGGAGTTTTGCTATTTGGGGAGCAAAATACCTGATGATGGTCGAAGTAGAGAGGATATCAAATGTAGACTGGCAATGGCAAGGAAAGCGTTTCTGAAGAAGAGAAATTTTTTAACATCGAGTATAGATTTAAGTGTCAAGAAGTCGTTTCCGAAAGTACACTCCTGGAAATTGAAATAAGAACACCGTGAATTCATTGTCCCAGGAAGGGGAAACTTTATTGACACATTCCTGGGGACAGATACATCATATGATCACACTGACAGAACCACAGGCACATAGACACAGGCAACAGAGCATGTACAATGTCGGCACTAGTACAGTGTATATACACCTTTCGCAGCAATGCAGACGATCGTCTCCCATGGAGACGATCGTAGAGATGCTGGATGTAGTCCTGTGGAACGGCTTGCCATGCCATTTCCACCTGGTGCCTCAGTTGGACCAGCGTTCGTGCTGGACGTGCAGACCGCGTGAGACGACGCTTCATCCAGTCCCAAACATGCTCAATGGGGGACAGATCCGGAGATCTTGCTGGCCAGGGTAGTTGACTTACACCTTCTAGAGCACGTTGGGTGGCACGGGATACATGCGGATGTGCATTGTCCTGTTGGAACAGCAAGTTCCCTTGCCGGTCTAGGAATGGTAGAACGATGGGTTCGATGACGATTTGGATGTACCGTGCACTATTCAGTGTCCCCTCGACGATCACCAGAGGTGTACGGCCAGTGTAGGAGATCGCTCCCCACACCATGATGCAGGTGTTGGCCCTGTGTGCCTCGGTCGTATGCAGTCCTGATTGTGGCGCTCACATGCACGGCGCCAAACACGCATACGACCATCATTGGCACCAAGGCAGAAGCGACTCTCATCGCTGAAGACGACACGTCTCCATTCGTCCCTCCATTCACGCCTGTCGCGACACCACTGGAGGCGGGCTGCACGATGTTGGGGCGTGAGCGGAAGACGGCCTAACGGTGTGCGGGACCGTAGCCCAGGTTCATGGAGACGGTTGCGAATGGTCCTCGCCGATACCCCAGGAGCAACAGTGTCCCTAATTTGCTGGGAAGTGGCGGTGCGGTCCCCTACGGCACTGCGTACGATCCTACGGTCTTGGCGTGCATCCGTGCGTCGCTGCGGTCCGGTCCCAGTTCGATGGGCACGTGCACCTTCCGCCGACCACTGGCGACAACATCGATGTACTGTGGAGACCTCACGCCCCACGTGTTGAGCAATT
Organism: Schistocerca gregaria; assembly: GCF_023897955.1. NCBI lineage: Eukaryota > Metazoa > Arthropoda > Insecta > Orthoptera > Acrididae > Schistocerca > Schistocerca gregaria. Next base: position 381,465,993 of record NC_064921.1, on the reverse strand, counting down.
CGGCGGTACGTCCACCCGGCCTCCCGCATGCCCACTATACGCCCTCGCTCAAAGTCCGTCAACTGCACATACGGTTCACGTCCACGCTGTCGCGGCATGCTACCAGTGTTAAAGACTGCGATGGAGCTCCGTATGCCACGGCAAACTGGCTGACACTGACGGCGGCGGTGCACAAATGCTGTGCAGCTAGCGCCATTCGACGGCCAACACCGCGGTTCCTGGTGTGTCCGCTGTGCCGTGCGTGTGATCATTGCTTGTACAGCCCTCTCGCAGTGTCCGGAGCAAGTATTGGTGGGTCTGACACACCGGTGTCAATGTGTTCTTTTTTCCATTTCCAGGAGTGTATTTGTATGGAGTGTAGCCATGTGTGGAAGTGAAACATGGATGATAAATAGTTTGGACAAGAAGAGAATAGAAGCTTTTGAAATGTGGTGCTACAGAAGAATGCTGAAGATTAGATGGGTAGATCATGTAACTAATGAGGAGGAATTGAATAGGATTGGGGAGAAGAGGAGTTTGTGGCAGAACTTGACCAGAAGAAGGGATCGGTTGGTAGGGCATGTTCTGAGGCATCAAGGGATCACCAATTTAGTATTGGAGGGCAGCGTGGAGGGTAAAAATCGTAGAGGGAGACCAAGACATAAATACACTAAACAGATTCAGAAGGATGTAGGTTGCAGTAGGTACTGGGAGATGAAGAAGCTTGCACATGATAGAGTAGCATGGAGAGCTGCATCAAACCAGTCTCGGGACTGAAGACCACAACAACAACAACAACAACAACTATCACTGAGATGTTGACTTAAACGAACTTTTGTATATGCGTGCCGAAATACTTCCGCGTATTCAAGTGCAACAGAATAGTCTTGAGAAGGCTATGAATTATTAAATATTTGGAACTACATGGTCCGGTCACTATAACGTCATCATCACTTATGGTCGACGTCAACGTGCAGTAACCAATCACACCCGATAAGTGGCAGACTTGTGGTGGAGGGTATATAAAGCATGTCGGGGGCACGCGGAAAACAGTTGCCGTAATCCTGAAATGGAGCGATTTATCTGACGTCCAAAAAGGTATGATCATTGTCTTCCGGGCCGATACGGCTAAGTTTGTAAACTGTTCCCGTGCTGCCGTGCTTTAAGTATACCGCGCAATTCAGAATGACGGTATCCAAAACAGGTGCCGAAGCAACTGTAGCGCAACCTGGGGCATGATGGCAGGTGTGAACGACGGTTGTAGACATGTGTACGGTAGAACTGGCGTGCAGCTGTTCAGCAACTGATCGCCTACATAAACCAAGGAGCTACCAACAGTGACTCCTCAACGACCGTTCAGCGAATGTTGGTGCATAGGGGCCTCCACAACAGGCTCATGGTTCTTGCACCCATGCTGACAGCTGTTCATCAGCGACGAAGGCTGGAGATTGCACATTATTACCGCAACTGGACGTCCACTGAGTGGCGACAAGTGGTCTTTTCAGATGAATCATTTTTATGCTCCATCGGACAGATGGCCTTTGGCGTGTAAGGCTCTGCAATAGTCGTCGGAAGGGTCCAGGCCGGAGGAGAGAGCAGTATGGCCTGGGGTATGTTTTCGTGGCATTCTCTGGAAGATCTCATCGTTCTGGAAAGCACAATGGATCAATACAAGTATGCATATATCCTTGCGGATATACGCATACCCCTACATGCAGTTTGTCTTTCCTCGGCACGATAGCATCTACCAGCAGGACAATGCACGTGCCACACAGCTCTCAGTGTACGAGTGTGATTCGAAGAGCACCAGGAATAGTATTCCATACTCCTCTGGCCACTGAACTCCCCGGATTTAAACCCAACTGAGAATCTGTGGTACCATCTCGATCTGGCTATTCGCGCCATGGATCCTCAACCTGAAAACCTAACGCAGCTGGCCACGGCAGTGGGGTCGGCATGGCCTCGATATCCGTCGGTGGCTTCCAGAACCTCGCTGACTCTCGTCTTGTACGTCTCGCAGCACTACGCGCTGCAAAAGATAATTATTCGGGTTTTTGACAGGGGGTCGTCTTAATGTTACTAGACACTGTAGTTACTGCATCATTTCGCTTTACTATGTCTTCAATTCTTCCGTGTTATAGATGAAAGAAGTGCAAAGTCTGTTTTGTATAGACGATATAAGATTTCTTTTGCGACTGTAGACGCTTGGTTTTGTAAAGAGTTATTTAGGTAGGATTCTAATCACGCGGATATAATTTGTGAGCGGCGCAGTCTGAGGCGCACGTGTCACGGATTGCGCGGCCCCTTACCGCCGGAGATTCGAGTCCTCCCTCGTGCATGTGTGTGTGTGTGTGTGTGTGTGTATGTGTGTGTGTGTGTGTGTTGTTTTTAGCATAATTTAGTTTAAGTAATGTGTAAGACAGTTTGGTCCCTTAAGAATTGACACACATTTGAACATTTATAATTTGTGTTTATGCGTATGAGAAATATATTGGTAAATTTATATTCAACAACGAGTGTTTCTGAATGAATTACCACAGAGATCATTCCTTGTATTCGAGATTTACTTAAATGTGCCTCAAACACGATGCCACCATTCTGTAGTAGTGATCTTAGACAAACTGACAGCTGTGGTGAAAGCCTTTCTGATGATTAAGTTCGCACACTGTGAACCGTGATTTGAGGCTAACGATAAAATTAAGTACAATCTCTTTGCATCCTATCGAGTTTTTAGGAACTAAATAAGGGAAGACGACGTGCGTTGATCTGTCGCTGGTGTGTTACGTATGGTAACCCTATCAAACTAAATTAATGATAGATAAACTCCAGTGGAAGACTCTTGAGGAGAGACGCTCAGTAGCTCGGTATGGGCTTTTGTTAAAGTTTCGAGAACATACCTTCACCGAGGAGTCAAGCAGTATATGAGGATAAAATTAGAGAGATGAGAGCCCACACAAAAGCATACCGAGAATCCTTCTTTCCAGGAACAATACGAGACTGGAATAGAAGGGATAACCGATAGAGGTACTCAGGGTACCCTCCGCCACACACCGTCAGGTGGCTTGCGCAGTATGAATGTAGATGTAGATGTAGATGTAGATTATCATTTCATGTGCGAAACATAATGCAGCGCTATTAAATGATTTTTCATACAGTTAACCTCTGCATTCACTCTGAAAAAAATGTTCAAACGTGTGTGAAATCCTATGGGACTTAACTGCTAAGGTCATCAGTTCCTAAGCTTACGCACTACTTAACCTAAATTATCCTAAGGCCAAACACACCCATGCCCACGGGAGGACTCGAACCTCCGCAGGGACCAGCTGCCCAGTCCATGACTGCAGCGCCTGAGACCACACGGCAAATTCCGCGCGACTTTCACTCTGAACTTACGAGTATATGATTGGGGAAAATGCTCCACGGCACAGCTGATCGCTGTGACACTACTTTAGAGGTGGTTATTCCAGTCGGGTAGTGATAGAAAAATTGGATGGCAGTTACATATTTCGTTTTGCATATCACCACAATATCAGGGCTTGCGCGCCACTACCCGTAAACACTTTCCAATGCATTCCTTGTTAGTAAAAACTGTTTTCCTAAGCCAGCAGCCATTGCATGAAAGCCGGTCTGAGTGACCGTGCTGTTCTAAGCGCTACAGTCTGAAATCGAGCGACCGCTACGGTCGCAGGTTCGAATCCTGCCTGGGGCATGGATGTTTGTCATGTCCTTAGGTTCGTTAGGTTGAAGTATTTCTAAGTTCTAGGTGACTGATGTCCTCAGAAGTTAAATCGCATAGTGCTCAGAGCCACTTTGAACCATTGCATGAATTACAATCTCTTTTCCTTCAAAGTGTGTCCCACATATAGGATTCTTAAATGGCTGAAGTATACAGACGTCCGAAGGCCCTAGGTCTTGGCTATAGGGTGGATGAGGAAATGATGTCAAATCCAATTTGATGATGCCTTCCCAGGTTCTGGGACTTATGTGAGGGTGAGCATTATCGCGTTGGAGAGAAATTTCTTTTGGGTTCTTCTCAGACCGAACAGGTCAGACACGCTTCTTGAATTTCTTCGGAGTGTTCACACGTGCCTCTGACTCAGTGATTATCCCTTTTGCCAACACATCCATGGGAATGATGCCATCACTATCTCTAAACACTCGCGTTATGACTTTGCCATCAGTGGGCGGTGCTACTGCAGTGACTAACTCTTATTTGCAACGCAAAGCGATGCACCCAAGCTTTATCAAACTCAGTGATCCGTGACAGCCTCTCTGTTGGCCTCAAACGGCTCTAACTGCTTTCTTTGAACCTTCTGGTCTGTTACGAGCGTTCGTCGAACCTATCTTGAGCACTGCGTTCAATATCCAAGAGACTCAATGGTTTTACACGCCACTCTAGTGCTCACCGATTGCTGTCAAGCCAATTATCGACATGTGTTGTGTCGATGTGCACGGATAACGGCATCCTCGCGACTCACCATATTGGAAGTGTTGACTGCGACGAGATGCCCCCAACGTGCCCGATCATGGGTCTCAGTTTCCCCACTTTATAACGCTTTAACTCTCTTTATCCAGCGCCCATAGTACTATTATCTATTACATCATTGTCACAAACCACACACAAACGTTGCTGAATTCTCAACACGGTTTCTTTCTCCGTAATTCACTTACAAGTCGATGCTTGTCACAAACGTTTTACGCGAACGCAATTTTGATGGTTCACTACGGCTCTTCCATGTGCTGGAGTTGTTCAAAACTTTGCAGACTTGAAAAAGAAGATCCTATTTCAAGCACCAAAAAAAGGTTTCCTGTAATTATTAAGAGCTGTAAAAAAAATCATGGCAGTATTTATTTAACCACCCACGTAAGCTTAGAAATGTATACATTAACATGCTTTAATATAATGGTGAATAAACGCACATTTGATAAATCAGGTAACTGGATAATACTTAACAATGTGCAAGATGCGACAGCAGCTTGTGAAATTGCATTTGAGTTCCCAATGCTGAGGAAATATGCTGGAAAGAAAATCGCGAAGTCCGTTACAACAGTATAAATCTAATTTAAGTAAATGTATACAATATGACAGAAGGCGCTGATGAACTCAGCAGTTAGTGCCCTAAAATACCAATCGCGTAACATCACAACATGACTGAGTGTGTTGTATTAAATTGTGGTCATGCTTGGTCTATACGTTCTTAGTCTATTGGATTTGGAATAAGAGGTCAGCTGATAAAAATCAAGACCAAGTGCTAGCCTACCACCAAAAATCCAGTTTACGGAACGAATAATCAAATGAAACTACATATTTCCAGAGACCATCCCAAGTATCTAGCATCTGTGACGTATGTATGAAGACTGAGCAAAGAACGAAAATTTATACCAAGGTCAGGATTCATACCAGTGTCACCTGCTCACAAGGCAGATGCTCTAACCACTATGCCACCCTGCACAGTCGCTTTGAACAATTGCACAGACTGCCCTAGCACGCCTCCCTCCTGAATACAAGTTCCCATTCACGCCTCAGCCCACTTGGTATTCCCCTTAAAGTCGAACAGCTTTGCAGAGGATCTCCAGCTGCGTTGGAATAGCACCATAGAGTCGAACGAAATGGGGGAGTCTGCCTGAAATTAAGGTATAGGTGCTTTAATCAGATGAAACTGTTTGATTCCACAGACTTTTCCAAGTCTCTCACATCTATTATGTATATATACAGGCTGAAGTAAAGAATAAAAATTTATACGAAGGTGTGGATTCGAATCCAGGTCTCCTGATAATTAGGCAGATACACCAACCACTACGCCACCCTGCCACAGTGGCTTTGCACAAGTGCACGGACTACCCAAGCAAGCCCCCCTCCTCAATCCAAATTCCCATTGACGCCTCAGCTTACATAGTATCCTCCATAAACTCGATCGAATAATATTTGTTTACAGTATTCTAATGGACTTTTGGACACTGAGAGCATTTTTCTTATCCCGGAAATCTGCAGGCGATTCCGCATTTTCGCACTCTGCATAAATTGAGGGTAGCTGTTGAGAAGGTACGGTCAACAGCAGGGTGGAGGCTCGCTTGCAGAATGAATTCGCTGTACAGTGAAGTGTGCAGTGACCTAGAAATTCCTGGTGTATTAAAACAGCGAATCTGATTGGCACTCGAACGTGAGCCCCACGCCTATAGTAGGAAAGTGCTCACTGACTGAGCTATTCAAGATAGGAGAGAAATACTGGTGGAGTAATGTTGTGGGCCAGGTCGTGATTCGTGCTTGCATGTTCAGTCGGTATAGCAATTGCTTGCGAAAGACGAAGCTACAAGTTCCGAGTTTGCTGCAGGCAGGGTGACGTGACTAATCATTTTTCTCATCCTGTAGTACTATGTTTCCAGACTGACACATCATAGAAAAGAGTAACAGCCTTCAGCATTCTCATTTGAATCGAATATCGTTACTCGATTAGAGTTGTTATTGTCAGTGAGCACCGAGCTGCAAAGCGCCACAGGTGAGTCACGCACCTTCCTCGCAGACGATGCTGAAGGCGACGAGCGGTACGTCGACCCAGGGCGGCGCGACGGCGGGGTCAGCAGTGGCAGAGAGCACGCCCTGCGCCCTGGCCAGCAGCCGCTGCGAGGTGACCACCAGCAGGGCGAGCAGCAGCGCCGACAGCGAGTAGCTGAGCCAGACGCCGCGCGAGAAGGGCCGCGTGTACACGTTGCTCACCGCCGCCAGCGACGGCTCCCGGAACATGAACGCCGGCCTGCACCGGCGACAAAGCCAACTACTCAGTCTGGAACGTTACTATTTTATTGCGGCTGCAGGTCGATCTCGGCAGCACGAAAATGGATACTGTACGCATCCCCCGAACCTCAGAACTCATTTTATACTCTCCACTGAAAAACGGAATAAGATTCTATGAGGCGAGAAACGTCATGCAGCAAACTCCTCTCTGGCCGGACATGGGGTTGAACCCCTCTACCGTCCTTCACACCTACAAATCCTTAATCCATCCCATCCTCTGTTATGCCAGGCCCACCTGGATATCCACCTCCTCCCCGCAAATTCTATAAGTCCCTTCAGATCCTCGAGTACCATGCACTCTGCCTTGCCTTCCATATATGTGCCTCCCGTCCCCCATGAGGATCCTCTACGACCTGATTCCTTTCCCCCATCTGCTCCTTTTTCTCGAACATATCCGCACCCTCTACACCTCCTGCCGCCTTGATCCCCCTGATACCCTGGTTGCTAATCTCCTCTCTAACCCCCATTCTCTGCCACACCTTCACCGTTGTGTCCCCCTACCGTGCCCCCCTACCCTCCTCCACTACACCCTTCCTTTCCCAAGGTAGCTTCCATTGACTCCCTGTCCTAGATGATGCCCTCTCTATCTCCATTTACCGCTCCTATCAACTCTGATCCTCACCTGCCCCTTCCCTCCTCTGTCCTTTTCCCAGCCTCCCTCTCCCCCCCTTCCATCCTATTTTTTATCCACCTAACCCGTCCCTGCCTCCCTTCTCTCCCCCGAGTCCTTTTTGCTCTCCCCTCCACTGCCTTTCCCACTCCTTCTCGCATCCGCCCAGCCCCTTCTTTTTACTCTGTCCCCTCCCTCCATCAGCTCCCCCTTTTTTTTTCCTTACCTCTCCTCCCCCCTTTTTCCCCTTCATTGATCCGGGTCCTCCCCCCCCCCCCCCCAAATCTGCCGCTGTGTCGCCTCTACAGTGCTGTTTTAAGTGAGTGTTCAGTGTTGTGAACAACTACCATACTGTCGCTAGTTTTGTTTTTATCTCGTGCGAACAGAAACCAGACTGTCGCCGTGTTTTTTTATTGTACATGTCTCCTTCCTGTGTATCTTCATCCACATTGTCAACGCCGTGTTTTTGTATTTTAAGTTAGACAACTTTCCGCCATTTTACTGTTATTAACTAAGTCACCATTTTATCGCCTTTTTATATTGTTTGTTCTCTCACCATTGCTTGTTTAATTTTTCTTTCGGCTGCAGAGCAGCGTATTAAACTGCTGTCAGCCCGCCCCTACCCAGGGGGGGAATTGAAAATCAATAAAGAAATAGAAACATGGGGCAGCGACATGCGCATATACAGATGTCAGTAGTATTACATACACAGGTTACAAAATCGCATGTGCTTGGAGAGGCATCATTTGTACTTAGGTGATTCATGTAAAAAGTTTGTGACATGATTATGGGCACACGACGTGAATTACCAGACCCTGAACGCAGAATGTTAGTTGCAGCTAGACGAACCGGACATCCTATTTAGAAAATCGTTAGGGAATTCCATAGTGTCAAGAGTGTGCTGAGAATACGGAACTTCAAACTTTACCTCTTAGCATGGACAACGCTATTGCGGACAGTCTTCACTTAACAGAGCAGAGGCGTTTCTGTAGAGTTGTCAGACAAGAAACACTAAGTAAAATAACCACAGTTATCTACGAAGTCCTAAATCATCGACTGCACACACACCAATGCAGTGTCCCGAAACGGCATCAAGAAGTCACTGACCCGCGCGCCAATAGAAAGAGCGTGCAATGGCACAACTCGAGGAAGTGTCCCCTGTTAACGCTGATTTAACCAGTCACCCATCGCAAGTCGACCCAGTTCTGTCACATTATTGCTGAGTAATAAGAAGGCGTTAGTTAGCCTGCGTTCTGCAAATAGTAATAGAGAGCAAAGTACTTGTATACAGGAGGCAAAGGAAGCAGAGAAATCAAGATAAGTTTCTTTTGTTTTTAGAAAAAAGTTTTCTATTAATTAGAAAGTGTTTTGCATTTATGATTCTAGATCCCTGCCAACGGCCATGGCAATTTCTCTCGTTCCTTTTTTGTGTCCATGCTGACATCCACAGTACCCGACACAACAACATCAATGTGATACATATGACGAACGTATCGTATAGAATATTGCCTCTTCTGAGGTCGTCACCGTATCGGTTGGACACTAGGCGTCTGGAAGCCCGTGGACTGGTCAGATGAGCCCAGATTTCAGTTGGTAAGAGGTGATGGTAGGGTTCGAGTTTGGCGCAGTCCCCACGAAACCACAGACCCAAGTCGTCAATAAGGCATTGTGCAGATCGGTGGTGACTCCATAATTGAGTGGACTGTGGTTTACATTGAATCGACTAGCTCCTATGGTCCACCTGAACCATCATTGGCTGAAAAGGGTTATGCTCGGCTAGTTGAAGATCATTTGCAGCCATTCATGGGCCTCATGTTCCCAAAGAACGATGGAATTTTTATGGATGACAATGCGCCCTATCACCGGGCCACAGTTGTTCGTGATTGGTCTGAGAATATTCTGGACGATTCGAGCCCATGATTTGGCCACCCAGGTCACGCAGCATCGATCCCATCGAACATTTACGAGGCATGATCTAGAGGTCAGTTCGTGCACAAAATCCTTCACCTGCATCAATCATAGGTGGATGTAGAGACAGCATCGCTCACTATTTGTGCAGGGGTCATCCAACTTGTTGAGTCCATGTCACATCAAGCAGCTGCACTACACAGAGCAGAAGGAGGTCTTACCCGACATTAGGAGGTACCCCACGACTTTTGTCACCTCACCGTATAGTCTCTATTGCAAAACGGAATAAGATTATCTTTCAGATCAGTTTGTGGAATAACAGTACTGTTACTAACAAAGATCTACTCAGTGCTAAGAGTCATCGATTCCGCGTTGCTCTAACGCAATTATACTCCCTGGTTTAATCTGCGAATTTGAAGAGGCAGCTACCTCAAGAACAAGTTATGCAGGCTGAGATATCCTCATTGAGTTCATTAGCAGGTGGAATGTATAACTGATGGAATTTAGGTACTCAGTGCTAAGAGTCATCGATTCCGCGTTGCTCTAACGCAATTATACTCCCTGGTTTAATCTGCGAATTTGAAGAGGCAGCTACCTCAAGAACAAGTTATGCAGGCTGAGATATCCTCATTGAGTTCATTAGCAGGTGGAATGTATAACTGATGGAATTTAGGTAGTCAAAAAGCTCACTTCCTACTATAACTGAAAAAACAAAATGTTAAACATGTTTACAGTCTACACAGCAAACAGTAGTACAATTCCAATTAAGCAAACCTTTAAACACTCAATAATATTATCCTTAATTATTTGCATTTGTAAGGGATTACGTTTGGTATCACGAACATTATGTCACATTTAACAAGTTACACGGAATTTTAGTAAAATTTCTCCTTCAGTAATATCTATTGTTAGTTATCCAAAGGAAATCCAAATTTACATGAAATATATTGTATTTGCAAATATGGATAAACATCGACTACACAATGTAATGACGACATTGCAAATTTGTGCTTGACTTAGACTCTAATCTGCATTTCCCACTTAAAACGGTTAAAATGGCTCTGGGCCCTATGGGACTTAGCATCTGTGGTCATCAGTCCCCTAGAACTTAGAACTACTTAAAGCTAACTAACCTAGGGACATCACACACATCCATGCCCGAGGCAGGATTCGAACCTGCGACCGCAGCAGCAGCGCGATTCCGGACTGAAGTGCCTAGAAGCGATCGGTCACATCGGCTGGCTTTCCCACTTACCGCGTGCGATTGCCTTACCATTAGTCTATGCAAGTACGACTGATGGCTAAACTCAAACTTCCCTATGTCATCAGCAAAGTGCGTAAGACCTGCACTGGTACATTCATTATGTATATTCCTGTACAGGTGAGACATTTTAATTGAAAGTCGTTCCCCCTGTTTCGGCGAATAAATACGATACTGTAGTGCCTGTGTTGTACAGAAATACGATTCAAAGTTCCTTCTGACATACATGCATGGATCTTCTTGTCGTCATTTGATTGTACAGCTGATGGTTGCCCATATTCGAATGTGGATGAGGACACATTTTATGTATTTCTTAACGGCCGTGGTCGCCGCCGTGCCTGTTCCTTTGACCCTGCATGTATGTCCGAAGGAACCTTGCTTCGCACTTCTGGACAACACAGGCAGAGGACTATGGTACATCCAAATCTGCTTCCTTCATTTATAATTTCAAGTTAAACATTTTTGCTGTTTTTATCTATAGTATTAAGTTCTGCCTATTCCACTTTCCTTGCTATATGCTTTAGCACACTCTGGAAGACGCAGAGTAGGAACTAGATTACGGCAGATCCAGCCACAGGTGATCACAGATAGTACGCATTGCAAAACACAACACAGTCGTCGCATATTGTGAGGCGGGCCAGCCAGGTCAAGTGTGTAAATAGTTGACAGAGCAACGGCTAAGTGGATGAAAGTAGAAGCCCTTCCACACAAGCAACTGCAGAAGTGTTTAGCGTACGTCACTGACAGACCGGACATCATGTACACATTCTCGGGACCAACTGGGTGTCTCAGTCACACTGCCGCTGCTTGCAGTAAGCTATGGTAGCGAGCTGGAATAAAGAAATTTGGAAACCACAAAATTTCTCTGACTCCAGCCTCTTCAATGCATACCTTATTTGTACAATTCGGTATCTGACAATCACTTTTCGATGTATGTTAATAAATCATATGCTTGCATTTATTTAACTCTTCTGACTCAACAAATTTAACATATTCTGTTCCATCGACAAAAAGCTTTAATCAATTATTCATAAGCACATGTATTTCCAAATACCCTTTCTACTACTTCTTATCTAGAACTGTTTTTAACTTTTCTCTGGTAGATTGATAATCTTTTTGTCGCTAAAAATTACTTTATAAACTTGAAATTCTGTTGTTTATATGTATTTTTGAAATAAAATTTGAATGTAATTGTCTCTTCTGAAAGAAGTGTCACAGTTTAGAAAAATGATCTGTAAGTAAACAAAATACAGAAACACCCGTTTAGCGCTTATTGCAATTCAGAAGAAAAATATTTTTAAGAACAATTTTTGTTTTTGTAGATGGTTGTAGCATAAGGTGGATAATTTTTTGTTTAAGGAGTACAAAAATACTTGCTACTTTATTAACAGAACATAATAAAACTATATCATATGATTTACACCTAAATTAAGGAGTGAATGTGAAGCTCTCCTTACATATATTAGGTGCTTTCCTATCCTACCCTTTAATGCATCACTATTATTATTCTTTTTTAAGTATAGAATTTTCATTCCGTAACTTGTTAACTCGATATTTTATTCTTAACAGCATTTGACTTAGTTATTTCCAATTTTTGCTCCTAAATTTAAATTGAAAATTCTCCTACACACTATTTTCATTCTATTATTGATTATTAGAGACTCTATTGTATGTTTAACACACTGTTGTTTTTGAAAAACCAGTAACGTTAATACCTATTGATATATTAACCATACTTTTGTGAAAACGGTTCATATTATTAATTGATCATAATAAGGATTAAATATCAACCCTTCACCCAAAAATGCTTGTCTGTGGTTATTAATTCTTCTTCACTTGCTGCTTCAGTTGTGCTGATCATGTAAATAAGAATAAATATTGTCCACATTCGCAAATGAAGATTCGTTTTGTTCTCAATCAATCAGGTTAAACCTGTTCATATCTGCTGTGATTAGTGGTTTACAAAATAAAAGATAATTGTTGAACTATACATATTGTGTAATCAAGCAAACATCTTCCTAGATTTGTGATAATTTCATTTGAATTCCAGTTTATTTTCAACCATTACAGAATTCATAAGAAATCATTTTTTCAGATCAAAGCAAAGATAACAATCATAAATTTAAGTGATTTCAAAGATTAGTTTCCAAATCATCTGAAAAATGTCCAGTGAAAGCGAAAGTAAAATTTCAGTAATCGATTTGACCAAAAACACAAAGAAGTTTTGATCGTAAGGAAATTCCATAAGCAGATCGAAATAAACTATTAAATTGCTCGGTGACCATACTGGCATCGAAACAGAAGATGACAGATGTAATACCAAAATGATGAATTTGGTCTTCCGATATTCTTTCACAGCGGAAGATCTTAATACAGTTCTTTCAATCATGACACGATTCTTGAGTATCGATATTTCTCATCGGTCTGGGACCCTTACCAAATTGGATTAATAGAAGAGATGGAGATGATCCGAACAATGTGTTCCGTCATGGGATCGTTTACTACTCGTGAGATCGTTGCGGAGATACTCAACAAACTTCGGTAGCAGGCCCCAGAAGAGAGGCGCTGTACATCAGCGAGTAAACTGTTGATACTCCGAGACCGTACGTTCCAGCAAGAATCGGGTAACATATTACGTTCTCCCACGTACATCTCGCGGAATGATCACGACGAGGTTATCTGATAAATTTGAGCTTACCCAGAGGTTGACCAACAATCGTTCTTCCGATGCTCAATTCGAGTGGAAACGACTAAATGATGCTATCAAAAATCTTTCACCGCAAAATCGTAAGATGAGGTAAGGAATATAGATGCGGAAGTAGATGTGGATGTCGATATTTGCCTTACTTTCTAAAACAGTTTTATGTTCTAATTTTAAGCACATGTACTCTACATAGCATATACCGATTATACTAAATTCCTTTAAGAGAAAAATGAGTCACAGCGTCAACGTTGTATGTAACAGGTTTTTAAAACAATACAAAACATTTAAGAAAAGCTATCAGAAAAAAAAGAAATGCCTAACAAAGGTTGCCAACAATGTAAGAACGTAAGAAAATTTGATTCATTTCTGGGAACCTGGGGAATTCTGTGAGATTAAAAGTTGGTTCAAAATGGTTCAAATGGCTCTGAGCACTATGGGACTCAACATCAGTCCCCTAGACTTAGAACTAATTAAACCTAACTAACCTAAGGACATCACACACATCCATGCCCGAGTCAGGATTCGAACGAGCGACCGTAGCGGTCGCGCCGTTCCAGGCTGAAGCGCCTAGAACCGCTCGACCACTGCGGCCGGCTTAAAAGTTGGCATTGAGGTTACTTTTATACTGAAACAACTGATTTTGAAAAATTCTTGTTTTATTTCGGTACATAATAATACGCTGTTAGTAGACACATACTTACAGAATTCCTGCAAGTCTCTCTGACTGGATAAATATGTCACAACATTACTACTAATAATACACCATCCTACAAGTTATGAGCTAAACCACACCTCATAGTAAGGACAGATACCTTTAATTGTACTGTAATTTTGGAGGATATTATGATGAAACCAGCTGTATGCACAGAGGTCGTCAGGTTGTTGCACTTGTAAGGCGTGACATCATTGGGGACTCTCCACGAGTTTCGATTTGCACACCATGCGTCGCTTAATTTGGCAGTGGCACTGTCAATACAGGTTGAGCTTAGTTTTCATATGTATAAATTCCCATCGCACATGTAATGAAAGCATTTTTGTTTAGAAGAAATGTCATCCATGATCATTTGCTCAGACATGAGACATTTAAAGTGTGGGTTGTAAAGATCTCTTTTCATATAGTTAAATGAAATTCCTTGACGAATGAGTCATCCACGATGAGACACAATTCCATCAAAATGTTCCACCGCTTAAGATCAATCTCAATAATAAGTCAAATGTATTCATCTTCTAGTAGGGTAAAATTTATGCTGACAGTTCTCCTGCAGATAGTTGCTTGTAACGATGTGGGATGTGTCAGACACGACGGAACACTTTTCCAGATTTTCTTCACTGACGACAAATGTACAACGGAGTCTGCGTCAATCATAAAACGTTGAGTTCCACTATCCTCGAGTTCTAGTACTCATTCTGCTACGGTCGCAGGTTCGAATCCTGCCTCGGGCATGGATGTGTGTGATGTCCTTAGGTTAGTTAGCTTTAAGTAGTTCTAAGTTCTAGGGGACTGATGACCACAGATGTTCAGTCCCATAGTGCTCAGAGCCCTTTTTTCCTAGTACTCATTACAGCTGCAGAGCCTGCATGGGAAATTAAAGCCTGCGGAATCGAAATGTCGAAAGTTTATGTAGGCAAAAAAAGTCTCCAGTTCATATTTCTCACGGTGGCCTGCCATTTTACTGTTCCTCCAATAACAAAAATCTTCCTAACTTGCATCGAAATCATGCAAACGGACTACAATGTATTTTAGTTGGTAGCTGAATTCTAAATGCATCTCCCCTGTTCTTTCAATGATTTTTAGGTTTCGTGGAACTTAAAAAAATCGAAAATTCTTAAACAAAATTAGCACAAAACGTCTAATTAAACGTTACGTGGCTGCTAGTTCAGAATCACTACGAAAAGAACAATCTGTTGCAGATCACTTTTTCCAGACGAGAAGAAGGCATCTGGAAGGACCCAACACGACTAGATAGTAATAATCTTTCAAGAACACAGAAATTCTACAGCACATTATTCACTGGGAGTCATCGAGGAACCGATAAAACCACCGCAGCAGTGTCCGAAGACGCCCTTACGAAAATGAAAGTTCATTGGGACTCATCCATATGAACATCGTTGTTGAACACTACTACATCACACTGACAGCATAACCTGCCATAGACATCTATATACTACGACCACGTCATGTCGGTAGAGGAGTATATGTATGATCTCCAAAAGCACACACCAATTTTAATGTAACTTACGCCACCACAAGAATAAATACTTAAGCTGCATGAGGCACGGGAAATGCCTATGCAGGTAACGATGAACTCCCTCGACTATCGAAATCACCCTCACCCATGTACTACTGTCGTCGCCAAATTCGACATAAGAATTAGGGCAGACTAGGTAAAACGATGATCAACGACACATGTCCCCTACTACAGAAGCATGAAGGTTCTTCTAAAATTTCTGACCCGCCCTGTGTCATGGAGCTCTATAAGTCACTGAGTTTGTTCATTCTCTACAACAACGACTGTGTCAGATCGAGACGAATTTGGACAGAACACTCTGCTTCAAGACTGCTTGTGTCGCAGTCATATGTTATTCTACACTTTCTTAGAGTTGTCGAAGCTCTACGACTGGTTGGTTAGGAAGGAGTGTAAGTTTGTGATGTCTGAAGATGGATGTAATCCCGATACGCGGTAACATGTTCTAATAGAAGAGTCAATTGAACATCTCATGACTTTATTGCGATTGTACAGCATTGGTTGCCAACTATCAATAGGAATCTTCTGTAGTCGTCGTTTGTTTTTATGTAGTTTTCCTTGGAGTTTTGTTTGAATACTCGTATTTGGTTGTCTATCGTACGGTTCGGTTCTGGAGATTGTTGCTGGCTGTTGCGAGAGCATTTTTGATTTTGGTAGTTATGGGTTTCTTATTTGTTTGTGGTTCTTGAGGTGTCAGTTTTCGTTTGCAGGTTGTTAGTTTTTTAGTTTGCTTGCTGTGTGTTTGCCGTTTGTTTGTAGGTACGGACTCGACTGTGAAATTAACTTCTATGGCACTTGATGCAGCCATGGCCCAAGATATGCTTTGTATTGTTTTGTCTTGCAACTGATTGGGCTTATTGGTGGATGTGTGAGGTGCCAACAACGCGGGAAAATAATAAAGTTGTCGAGACTTCCTCCGTCTCAGATGATGAACCTTTATATGTGGAGATCGCTAAGAAGAGATTCCTGGTTCGAGAAATCTAGGCTAATCTGTGAAGTGCGAGTGACGTATTGGTGGTGTTACCAGTATCCGTTGTAGTTGTGTACACACATGACTGGCGTGAGTAGGAGGTGTGTGTTAGACTGGTATTCGTTCTATCGAGAGGTATACAGTGAATTTATTACTTATTCGGGGTCTTTGGGGCCCCAGGTGTATGCGCTGAAACTGATGAGTCACAGTCTGGTAAGAGGAAAATTGGGAGGGAAGACCGGCCTAAAAGAACATAATGTTTCATAGATAGGGTGTTTTGACATTATTTTTAGGGTTTTGTCGGTGAAGTACACGGATTTTGGTGGTACTAATTGAGCAGTATGTTGAGGAGGGTCTACAACTATTTCGGAGTTGTTATAGGGGTTTGGGGCATAAAGGTTCTACTCATTTGACGATTAATCATAATTTGGAATTTAAAGATTTCGAAACGGGAGCATGTTCTAACCTGATAGTTGGTATTTGAGGGGCCATAAAATCTGTTATACAGAGGGAAAAGAGGGGCATTTCGACTCTGCAGTCTCATCTTGATGACTATTGTTGGAGGGGAAGTGAATCTGATAATTTTTGTGCGTTAAAGCTTTCAAGAAATCGTTTTGCAAAGTCTTTAGGCTGAAGGTGGTTAATTTTTGAGTGGAAGCGGTGGGGCGGTCGGGGGCAGGATTGGTTTGGGTTAATGGGGTTTAGGATTTATTTTTTATAATGAGTAGATTTTAGAAGGGGAGGAAAGTTATAGGTTTGTGTGTGTGTTGGTCATTTTTTTGTGTGTGATGTGTTTTGAAGTTATGAATGTCGTGCATTTTCATTATTTGGTTTTTCCATCTAGCTGTTTTGTTGAAGATGCATATTGGTGTGTGGGTATTGACTAGGAAGGTGTGGTTTGAGTGGTCCATGTTTTTGAGGTGATTGTGTGTGTGTGTGTGTGTGTGTGTGTGTGTGTGTGTGTGTGTGTGTGTGTGTGTGTGTGTGTGTGCACCGTGGTTTGTAATACGTTTTGTGGCCAGCCTAGATTGATCTGAAGCTGACTACGAATGGTAAGACCTTTTTTTTATTTTCTGCGAGATTCCAATTGTGTGGTTTTTATATTTTTTGTTTGGTTTCTTCTGGAGGTATATGTGCGTGTTATTTTTCGATTATGTGCTTCTTATGTAATGGTATTAGTCACGCTGTTGTATTTTTAAGTTGGTCCTCTCCCATAAAGAGCAGACGAGTGGCAGAGGATCATGCGCTGGTCCCATATTGTCAAGATCTCGAATTACTATTGTCAACATCATTATCATGAACATTTTCGAGCTAGACGTCGTAAGTACGATTCAGGGAACGCTCCTGAACACAACCAGAAAAGAGACAATATTTAAATTCTCTAATACTCTGTAACTACTACCACAAAACAAATAATCGACAGACTTAATGCGACGAGTTTATTGCACGTGTGAAGTGATAACTGCGGGATATGTAATGTTTGAGACGTCCATTCACCTTCAGGTTACTTTACCTAACCATTTTGTGGGCGGTGGGCAATCATCACATTTCATAATCGGTTGCAGAGTTCATATTTTCCTATGGCGGTAACGCGTCTGTTAATCAGAAACACACAGATATCAACGTGGACAGAGCTATAGGAAATGTTATATTGAGTACCCTCAGCGACAGAAGTATTACATAGGAATTAAGGTACAGTAAATGTATAGTAATTGAAAATAAGCATGATAGCATTAACAGAATATGGTTTACATATTTTTCACTTGCCTCTTAAAATTAGTATATTACCAATTGTCATTTTTTTTCTAGAGCCGAATCATCTTCTTATACTGTCGCCTGAAAGCATTATATTCAGGTCACATCCTTATAACCACACAGTCTTTCGTGACGGTTTAGTTCTACTGGATGTTCTAGGTGTACTTGCCAAGTTAAATCTTCATAAAAATCGGAATTCTCGATATTATCCTCCATTGTCGTCGCCAAGAATAAAACTGAATGTCAACGAAATAACGGTATCACTGAAACCAGAGGCCGCTTTGGCGTTAGCGGTGAAACGTCACTGGCAGTGTCTTCCAGCACTACCAGTAATACGGAACATATTCCTCAGGGGGAAAAGGGCACTGTGTATGAGCAGACCCGAGATTATCCCCTATTCTGCGCAATACGTCGCTGTGTAAAACTCTGCTCAGTATACACGAGCTTTTTTTGTTCGCTCTCTTTGAATAACAACAATCTGAAAATTAGAGATTACGTATCACAACTTTCCCAAAGCTTCGCAAACATGTGATATGTCGGTTCAGCTCAGCGGAAGAAGTGATGGGCTTAATATTAGAAACGCTGCTATCTGTAGCATACATTTTAAAAACGACGATTATTTACGATCTCCAAGCCTCATAATTGAAACCTCTGTGAAAGAAGACTTTAAAACCAGTTGCAGTGCCTACATTGCTTCTTCAAGCCACTTACGCTGCTCTTCCAGCCACTGTCCAACAGGTATCGCAATGAACTGATAGCAAGAATGTTCGTTATCCTTTCATGTTAAATGTCACCGAAGAAGAAAAACTTGCATCAAAGCACAGGAACAAAAAAAGTCGGTACTGCGGAAAACATTAAGAAATATGAGAAAGAACTAACACTAGTAAGAGCAAAAATTCAGCCTTTAATGACAAAACACACTGAAAAACAAAAGCAACAATACTAGCTCATGCTTTACGTAGTCAGGGGAAGCGATGACAAAGTAGTTTCGTCACGGTGTTAAACTAATAACTAAAGTACACCACAATTTATGAAAACTCTTTATAGATCCACAAATTAAATGCCACGCCAAATGGAAGAACAATGCCGTTGGGAGTCGGGAAGATATAAGCAAAACCTCGTTTTTACGCTCTCTGCCCATGAGTCTATATATTTATGGGAAAACTAAGAAACATGATCAGTATACCGTTACTAGTATTTCCAGTCTTATAACAATGGGTATCTAATTCTTTTCAATGTCATGCTCCTGGATTGACTAGTGTCAAGATTTTGCATAATTATGGCCTTTTCTTATTACTTCATATCAGCAAGAAAAACATGTTACAATTGTCGACTGTTCACGCACAAAATGTGTCGACGACAAAGAAAAGCCTTACGATTGTTGGATATGCAGCACTATTGAAGGTAATCGACTACCCTATATGTGATCAACAGAAGTAATAATCTGTAATATTCCTCTTTTCATTATGCACTGTGGTGACGAAAGCCATGGGATGGTTATGTACACATATACAGTTGGCGGTAGTATCACTTACAGAATCTATAAAAGCCCAGTGCTTTGGCAGGGGTGTCACTTGTACTCTGGTTAGCCATGTGAAAAGTTTCTGACGTGGTTATGGTCGTAAGACAGGCATTAACAAACTTTGAGCAACCAGTGGTATTTGGAGCTAGACGCATGGAACATTCCATTTCGGAAATCGTTAGGGAAATCAATACTTCGAAATCCACAGTATCAAGAACATGCCGAAAACATCAAATTTCCGCGTTGCGTTAAATAACCACAGAATCAATGTGAGACGTACGACTAAAGTATCCGATAGACCACTGCGGCGCAATTTGCCATTAATGTGCTACGGCAGAAGACCACCGATGCAATGAGTTCGGTAACAGCACGACATCGCTTGCAGCGTTTCTCCTGGTCTCGTGACCATACTGATTGAACTCGAGATGACTGGTAAACCGTGCTCTGGTCAGATGAGTCCCGATTTCAGTTGTTAAGAGCTGATGGTAGGGTTCGAGTGTGACGCAGACTCCATGAAGACAAGTATCCAAGGTGTAAACAAGCCACTGTGCAAATTGGTGGTGGCTCCACAACGGTGTCAACTGTTTTTGCATGTAATGGACTGGGTCCTCTCGTCCAACTGAACCGATCTTTCACTGGAAATGGTTATGTTCAGTTACTTGGAGATCATTTGCAACCATTCATGGTCTTCGCATTCACAAACTACACAGAAATTTTAGGGATGAGAATGCACCCTGTCACCGGGCCATAGTTGTTCGCGATAGGTTTGGAGAACATTCTGGACAATTCGAGCGCATGATTTGGCCAACCAGATCGCCCGAATTGAATCCCATCGAACATTTACAGGACATAATCGAGATATCAGTTTGTGCACAAAATCCAACACCGCCAACACTTTCGCAATTATGTACGGCTGTAGAGGCAGCATGGCTTACTATTACTGCAGGGGACTTCCAACGACTTGTTGAGTCCATGCCAAGTCGAATTACTGCACTACGTCGGGCAAAAGGAGGTCCGACACAACGTATGAGGTATCCCGTGACTTTTGTTACCTCATTGTATAGAAAGCGACATATGAATTGCATCGCCATAGGAACTAATAACATACATCCGTATATATGTATGGTCCTATCGTCCGCGAGATTCATTACACTACTCTGCTCTTCAGTTTTCGTAAATTAACGTTAGTTTAAGTGAAATAGAGCCATACCGGATCGTGAGAACACGTCTCGCGGTGCTACCGCTTCTTGACAGCGACGTCACGCGGAAACGCCTGGTCGCTGTCGGAGGCATCGGCCCAACGATCTGCGTAGTAATCCTGCTTATTGCTACGTAGTCTTTCGATATCACGTTCAGGCACAACTCTCTGCCGAGCATGAATCTCTACTAAATCTGTTCACACATATTTGATTTTATAATTTCCATAGCCTCTTTGATAAGTGAGTCTCAGAAACTTGCAGTGAGGAGCTAAATCTCTGTCGTATCAAACAAGATTTGTACTTCTTAAGGCTGTGTTAGCAAACTATTTTTTTTTATTGCTGTACACGAAGTGTGCTACTGATATTCGGAGCAGCGCAGGGATACGGTTTGAGTTTAGACGCACCAGTTACTGTCACTTTCACTTAGAATATTATAAATATCTAGGGCTACTTCGTTACAAATGAAAATATTGCATGTCGTGTAGGATAGTAACGGCACCAGAGTCCCAAATATACACAATAATCCATGTTAATATGACAAAAGTAGCGTGGCAAGGTCTATTAAAACCGTTTCCCAGAGCTTTTCCGAATATCTGCTATACGTAAAGACACTGAAATTTCTGGTTGGAACAAAACATTTCCTGTAGAAGACATACGCTATGCTACCAGCAGGTGGGTTTTCTGCAGACTTATACATTCTTCCGTCCTTACATGGTAGAACGATTTCATATTTATCAAAGAAAACACAAACTGTAGATGCTCTATAATATCAATTTACAATTGGAGAGGTCAGTGTAAGAAAGTGCTGCCCTCAATTAAACAAGCATTAGTCTGTCTTCAAGTTCAGCTCGTGTTGGTAACAATCATTACCATCTGTACCTCTACAAAGGACTGTCCTCTGTGGGAACTGGACCTTATCTTATTTTATTTCTGTTCCATTCCTTGAATTCACCCAACTACAGCGTAACATAACGTATAGTAACTCAAAATGAATCTCGTAGGCTACCACTTTCTTCTGCACACCCCATCCTTTATTTTCTGATGATGGGCTTGTAAGAGGAAAACCAGTTCACGAAATAAATTAAAGCTGTACAGCAGCCATAGTTTGTGCTTTTTGTTGATACATATTTCAGAGACCTTACATAATCGCTTAAGAAACGGATTTGGCTTGCTGATGAAACAATGGACAAAGTGTGCTGACATACATTATTTGATCAAAAGTATCGGTATACCTATCAGTGGACATTAATAAGGGATGTGTGCACACGTCACCCTTATCACGGCTTGAACTCTGCTGGTGACACTTTCAACAAATTTTATGAATATATGTGATGCTTTGGCAGGCCATTCTTCCTCAAAAACGGAAACCAGAGAAGGCAGTGATGTTTGACGCTGGTGTCTGAAACGAAGTCAACGCTGTATCTCATCTAAAGTGTGTTCAGTTTGGTTCAGGTCGGGACTCTATGCACGCTAGTCCATTTGAGGACTGTTATGGTCCTCAAACCATTGTCTCACAGATGGTGTGTTATGATAGATTTCACTGTCACATTGATACAGTTATTTTCTCCAGACTTTACCTCTACTGTACACAGTACACAATGCTGTAAAATTTGTTCGTATCCTTCCATAGTTAGCGTGTTCTTAAGCCCAACAAGGGGGCCACACCTTACCACGAAAAAACCCCATACCGTAACACCTGACACCAGGTAATTTTATCTTGGCATCCGCAGAACACAGGCATTTCCATCCGATTACCACGTAGTGCGGTGCGATTTACCACTCCAAATCCTTCGTTTCCAGTTATCCACTGTCCAGTGGAGTCCCTCTTTATACCATCTCAAGTGTTAACCACACTGACTACAGAAATGCGAGGCTTACGAGGAGCTGTTTTATCCTTGTACCCCATTGTTTTTGACTCCGTACGCAGACTACGGATAGCACTTTGGAATTGGTGAGTGATTCTTTCCACTGATTGTACGCGATTTTTTACAGTCACCCTGATCAATGTTCAGTGGTCCCTGTCCTTCGGTACATGAAGTCGGTTTGATCTTGGTTTAGCTGTAGAGATTCCTGCGAGGTTTCCACCTCACAGTCAAATCCATGCCTCCGGCATGGATGTGTGTGATGTCCTTAGGTTAGTTAGGTTTAAGTAGTTCTAAGTTCTAGGGGACTGATGACCACATACGTTAAGTCCCATAGGAAGGATTGAAAGGTCTCTGATGAATTTATTACTCATGTGACATCCATTGACTAGTGCACGTTACATGCCACTGAGCGCTCCTGATCGACCCATTCTGAAGTCAGTATTTCGCTACTGACAGTACAATATTCTCCGTCTTATTTTACCCTGGTTGGTCCGACTGTCGTGCCATCTAGTGATCAATTCCGCATTACATATGGGTGGCTGGATACTTTTGATCAGATAGTGCAAAACGGACTACATTTGAAAGAAAGCGCATTTTTTTACCTAAGAAACACAAGGCAAGAAATCTTCACCTTCCTTTCGATTTTGATTGTGGTTATCGATATACATCCCTCCTTGAACGATAGTTTACTATACACCATAATAACAGACCCAGCAGCAGTTCTGACCGTAAAATAGTACAGAAGTTAGTAGCATGATGTTGTAAGTCAATTCCTCCAAAACCCAGACAATACTGATGGGACGAACACCGGTACCTTCCGTCTCCAAGGGTTCTACCATACCATTTACGACCGTCCTCTCCAGTTACGCGAGACTGCTACGGTCGCAGGTTCGAATCCTGCCTCCGGCATGGATGTGTGTGATGTCCTTAGGTTAGTTAGGTTTAAGTAGTTCTAAGTTCTAGGGGACTGATGACCACATACGTTAAGTCCCATAGTGCTCAGAGCCATTTGAACCATTTGAACCTCTCCAGTTAACTAACACATTAAAATACCTTGGACTAACCCTCGACTGGTAACTAATGTGCAAACCTCACACACTATCCATCCATCAGGATGCACAGAAAAGACTAAAACAAGTAAAATGACTAATGGGCCGTACTTGTGGGCTACACACTTCCACTATTCTCCACACTTACAGAACCACAATCCGATTCATCCTGTGCTACGTAAATGTTGCATGGACCTGAGCCCCACTGAAGCTCTATAAATCCTTCAGATCCTTCAAGTCCCCAAATGCCTAGCACTTCGTCTCGCTTTCCACTTCCGTTTAGCTTCCTCCACATGAATCTTCTACCATCTCATGAAATTCCCATCCCCCATGCCACATCGAGCATCACTTCATCTTCTGTACTAACCACAAACTAGATTCCAGTAATTCCATTGTGTCCCCCCTGATCATCAACCCTGCTCCGCTGTGGCACCTTCACACGCAAATACCTCCACTCCTACACCTTCACACCTTATATCTTATCCCAATGCAACCTCAACCAACTCCTACTCCCCGGCTATGCGATTTGACCCAATATTTACGTTAACTCTTTCCCACCTATCCACCAAACCCCTCCCTGCTCTCCCTCTTTCCCAACTTGCGTCTTCCCAATGTCCACCTCAATACCTACACTGACCTTCACTGTTTCCCCTGTAACTCAACCCTATGGAACACATTCCCTCCTACCAAAATACTTCTCTAGCAGTACAAGTTCTTCACATTGTAAGTGAAAGTTCATTGCCTATTTCTCCTAAAATAATTTCAACATTCTGTAATATATTTCTAAAATGTGTATATTTTCGCTTTTTAGACGACAGCCTTTGATTATTTAATTTAGAATAGTAAATCAGTCCTCTTGTTCTTTATATCATTCTTGCTACATTTTTAAAACTGCTCTTGGCTCAAGAGCGGCCAAGAGCGGAGTGCTCTACCGCTGACAGCCTACACCCTGCCCATATGGGGAGGGGGTTGGGGGATGAAACAAACAATAAAGGGAAAAAAAGGTGTCGTGAGCCAGACTTACTGGAAGAGGCCAGTGGGCGTGGTGTAGTCGATGGCGTCGCTGCGCTCGGCCCGCAGGGCGACGCCGCCGACCGCGACGTCCACCTCGCCCCTCTGTATCTGGCCCACCTGCCCGTTGAACATGTCCTTGGTGACGCGCGTGCCCCACTGGTCGGCGAACACGATATTGTGCCTGCACACAACAAGCACAGAACGTATAGTAGGCCAACACATTCTAGACAGCAACACTGGGTACACGCTGCTTCTGGACTTCACTTCAAACTTTGACGATGGACTGCTTCCAGGAAGTGGATCATTTTCCTGTTAAGCGACATATATCGAGGTAACAAAACTCAGGAGATAGCGATACGCACGTATACAGATGACGGTAGTATTGAGTACGCAGGGTATAAAGGGGCAGTGCGTTGCAGGAGCTGTGATTAGTACTCAGGTCATTCATGTGAAAGAGTTTCCGATATGATTATGGCGACACGACGAAAATTAAAAGACTTTTAACGATTAGTAGCAATTAGGACTAGAACATAGGACATTCCACTTCGGAAATCGTTAGGGAATTCGATATTCAGAAAGCCATAGGGCCAAGAGCGTGCCAAGAATACGAAATTTCAGGCATTACCTCTCACCATGGAAAACGCAATGGCCGACAACGTTCACTTAACAACTGAGAGCAGCGGCGTTTGCCAAGAGTTGTCAGTACTAACAGAGAAGCAACACTGCGTAAAATAACCCCAGAAATCAACGTGAGATGTACGAAGAACGTATCCGTTTGAACAGGAACCTAGACGACCGGAAACCTGTGAACTGCTGAGAAGAGTCCCGATTTCAGTCCTTAAAAACTGATGGTAGGGTTCAAGTGTGGTGCAGACCCCACGATGCCATGAATCGAAGTTGTCAGCAACACACTTTGCAAGCTGTTAGTGCCTCCATAACGTTGTGAGCTGTGTTTACATGGAATGGTCGGGATTCTGTTACTGGAAATGGTTATATTCAACTCTTGGAGACCATTTGCTGCTATTCATGGACTTCATGTTCCCAGACAACGACGGAATTTTTATGCATGACAATTCGCCATGTCACTGGCCCACATATGTTTGCAATTGGTTTGAAAAATATTCTGGACAATTCGAGCGAATGGTTTAGCTACCCATATCGCCCTACATGAATCCCACGAACATATGTGGGACATAATTGATAGGTCAGTTCATGTACAAACTCTTCCACCAGGAACACTTTCGCAATTATGGAGAGCTATAGAGGTAGCATGGCTCAGTATTTCTGTAGGGGACTTGCGACTTGTTGAGTCCATGCTACAGGTAGTTGCTGTACTAAGCTGGACAGAAGGAGGTCCGACACTATCTTAGGAGGTATCCCACGACTATCGTCACCTCAGAGTATTGTTACTAAGTTGTGTGTATGAGACATCTGTAAGATTTTCAGAGTGAGTGACAAAAACTCTAGATAAATTATTTTTTACTGTCGCCGTGTCTGAATAAATGTGTAACGTGCTTTGTTAGAGCTTTCATTCCTTCGCAACAATGAGTATTCAATTTTTTGGCGCATGCTAAAGAGTCTCTTTCATGTTCTGAAATACATCACTGATTTGGGCAGTCAGCCAGATCTGGTGACATTAGTAATGTACACCAACTGTGGGTCACAAAACAAGAACTTAATCATCCTCAAAGTCGACCAGTAGAGGAGTCCCCACAGGATAATGTGAGCAGCAGATGAGCAGATGGCAGGGCGTATGTGGGGAGAGCGGTAGTGGTGGGGGCTGCAGGCAGACGCTGTAGGGAAAATGCCGAGCGCTGGAGGGAAGGTGCCGTTCTAAACTGAAGTCTACGATCACATTTTTTTTTGTAATTATTAAGTGGGGCCCCTCCAAGCCCATATTTGCGTGTTGACCATTCAAAAAGATCTACTTTCACCTCTGTTTTGGTTAGTATCCAAAAAGGATTTCGCCGCAAACGCGGCGATTTATTTTCGCCTAGCTTGTTAACCATTCTTAACTTGCAGAGAACCGTCACGAGTGGCAAATTTTGAGTAAAACCAAGACATTTCTGTTGTTGCCATTTTAAAAAATGGGTCTATTACCAAAAAACAGAGGAGTGTAGACAGTCTGATCTCACTCACATGTCGTGCCAACGCAGCCGCGAGTGAATTCTGAAACAGTGGTTTATTAAGATTGGATCTGAGAAAAACTAAGTCCAGTATCTTATGGAAAAGCACATCCTCGGTACGAAATAGACGTGTAACATATTCACCTACATTATTCTAAAACCCACAGCACTTCTCATTTCACATTAAAAATACACTCCTGTAAATTGAAATAAGAACACCGTGAATTCATTGTCCCAGGAAGGGGAAACTTTATTGACACATTCCTGGGGTCAGATACATCACATGAGCACACTGACAGAACCACAGGCACATAGACACAGGCAACAGAGCATGCACAATGTCGGCACTAGTACAGTGTATATCCACCTTTCGCAGCAATGCCGGCTGCTATTATCCCATGGAGACGATCGTAGAGATGCTGGATGTAGTCCTGTGGAACGGCTTGCCATGCCATTTCCACCTGGCGCCTCAGTTGGACCATCGTTCGTGCTGGACGTGCAGACCGCGTGAGACGACGCTTCATCCAGTCCCAAACATGCTCAATGGGGGACAGATCCGGAGATCTTGCTGGCCAGGGTAGTTGACTCACACCTTCTAGAGCACGTTGGGTGGCACGGGATACATGCGGACGTGCATTGTCCTGTTGGAACAGCAAGTTCCCTTGCCGCTCTAGGAATGGTAGAACGATGGGTTTCTGGTGTGTCCGCTGTGCCGTGTGTGTGATCATTGCTTGTACAGCCCTCTCGCAGTGTCCGGAGCAAGTATGGTGGGTCTGACACACCGGTGTCAATGTGTTCTTTTTTCCATTTCCAGGAGTGTATATTCTTTCGTCGAAATGTATGTTGTTAGTGAAATAACATGATAGACAATGAAGTTTTGGGTAATAGCCATACGGCAAAATACTCTCCTCTTTGTGTGTTACCATTTGCCAAAATCTCATTTCGATATCTCAAACAGTTTATGAAATATAAGGAATGTTGTGGATATTTTACCCTGGCATTACCGCTGGCGCAGGGCGATCACAAATGAGTGTGCTGTGTCAGATCAATTTTCCACCTAGGTCTAAAGATAAATACAGTATGCTAACTAAATTTCATATGCAAACATATTACGTAATATGTACCAAGCGCAAAATCATAGCGACTGCTATTTTTCATTGAATTTTTTTTTTTTTAGAATTTCGCATAAGTGTCTTATCTCCACGTAAATATCACAATAACTACGACCATTAACGAAATGATTGGCATATCGTCATGAACCCGACATATAAAGTTACAAGTAAAGCAAGAATCAAAAATTTTACCAGATAGTCTCTGTAAAATCGTTTAAGAAAACTGGCAGGACGTGCGCCTCGATTCTGTCATCGCTGACGTCCTAAAAGTGTCAGACAATGTAGGCCTCCCCTTCCAAACAAACGAATGAACTCAACCAGCGCTTTGGACGAAAACTGTCACTGCACTCCGCTCGGGATTAGCCGAGCGGTCTCAGGCGATGCAGTCATGGAGTGTGCGGCTGATCCCGGCGGAGGTTCGAGTCCTCCCTCGGGCATGAGTGTGTGTGTTTGTCCTTAGGATAATTTAGGTTAAGTAGTGTGTAAGATTAGGGACTGATGACCTTAGCAGGTAAATCCCGTAAGATTTCACACACATTTATTTGTCACTGCACATCGGCCACCGTATCCTGCGCGGACTCCAGCTGTGTTCACGCATCAACACAGGTGAACTGTAGTTTTACCAGGCTGTGACTATAGGTTGCTGTGTAGAGTCAGCAGTACTTTCGTATGCGTGGCTTTAAGAATCTGGTGATAACACTTGTTTGTGAAGCATACCGCGTAAGTAGACTTCCTAGAAGAAGACTGTTAAATATTCCAGCACAAATAGCCACAGAAGACTTTGGCTGATGTGATCTAACAGCGACAGCCTGAGGATTCTCGTCACTTTATATTTTTCTTAGCTACTTTTAAATTGATCTCGACAGCCTTCAGTAAAGTTTGCTTTCTTCGAAGTGTTGAAAATAAATTAAATGTTATTTGAGTATATGGGCGGGTATTTATTACAAAGGCAATACCAAGACAGAGCAGAAAAGGAACAAGACTATTTCTATTACTCAGGCACTATTAACAGACCACACCCGGACATTCTGTTTCTATTAGTACGTATTAGTGCGTGGCTGTTTACCGACCTTGAACTGAGTTCATATGCCGTAACAAGTTCAAACATGAGCAGTTCAATGGCAGGAAAAGCAACCACTAAGGCAGTAGCGCTCTTGCACTCCTGTGGAAAATGTACGTGTGTGCTCTGACACAATACTCTAGAAGTTGAGTCAACGAGACAGTGAAGCTACAATGCGTATTCAGTATATACTGTCATTTTCAAAGTATGATTTATTTGAGTTCTCGCACATCTGAATTTGTTCCTCCTACCACTCAAAACATTTTTCACTCCTGCTGTTTCCCTTAAGGGTGCACGACAGAGACTCTGCTTTTGCCTCCCACCAGAGCGATAGAAAATATCAGTAAAAAACTATACGACATGGGCTCACTAACATGCTATGGCAACTATTTCCTGAGTAATGTTTGTAGTCTTGTTTCTTTTCAATCAGAATTCGATAGTAAAAGCAGTTGCACGTTTTGTGTGTAATCAAAAATTTCATAATAATTTTGGTGATAGCACAGAAACATGAAAAGAGTTACAAAGTTGTAGGCAGTCCAAATGCATTACTAAAACAGCTGCGATATACTGAACAGATGAGCCGCTCTTTCGGTTGACACACTAGTGAAGCTTCATAATTGAAAAAATAAATGGAGATTAGGACTTTACTTCATTGGCCTGGTCATTAGAGCGAAACACGTCTTCACATAGACAAGAAGTAAAGAAATCGGCTGTATGTCTAGCAGAACAATCTGTATAGCCGGAAAGGGATTTCAATCTAATTTCTACGTAATAAAAAATTCACTCTCTCTCAGCCCAGTAAAATGGTACAAGACCGAAAACAGGTGCTACTACAGTTTTATAGGTGGACATTCTTGTTATGGACAGGTGAGTAATACATGTAACTTGCGCATATATGTCAGATTCATTACCACAATTTTTATTCGTTTGTTGAGAGAAGCCTTTGGACACTTACGTGAAATTCAGCCGGGCAGCGGCCACTTTGGATATGGCGTAGTGTAGTTTGCTCCAAGTGTCCAGGTGTCGGTAACGTAGGTCGTCGTAGCGAGAGAAATCATCGTGCACTTTCTGTGAACAACAAAATATTTGTCAGGATCTAAATTCGCTGTGCACTACCTTTTTAGTTTTTCTTTTGTTTCCTTTCCTACTTTTGTTTTACCTTTTTATATTTATCGCTCGAATGGGAGAAATGTTCACGACGGATTCCTAGCAAAAAGAGCGAAGTTCTCTCTCACTGACTGGCTTTTCATACAAAGTCACCTAAATCAAAGGAATCAGTAACTCATCCTCCGTTTTACCTGTTTGCATTACTCCTAGCTAAGCCCAGATACCCAACATTTAAAATATGTAACACTTTGGAGAGCATTTCATTTAGACTGTGGTAAAAGGATGGAGGGTAACAGATAATTGTACTGACGCTCTCTGAATTCCTACTGTGCAAATAAAAATTGTTAGAGACACCTCTAATGCGAAACATGAATAGTATTAAAGAGCATACTATCAGAAACATAAAACTGAAACTGGAATAAATCGTATAATCTAAATCTGGAAAATCTAGGGGCAAAAAACTGACCCGTCATCTTGGAACCATATAATGAATAAATGCTACCAAAACATGGAATTTAAACAGTCTGCACTGGTTTCCTGCAGTGATACAAAGAAGTTGGCCCAGTATCTGACACATGGACTTATGCGTTCCTCAGCTGCAACATATAAACATTTGCAATTTTTGGTTATGCCTAAAAGAACGCTTTGTTCCCGACTGAACATCGACGCTCCTCAATAAACTGACAACATCTCTATAAATCGTCACTACGCAAAAATCTCTTAGCAAGCTGTTGCACATGAACTGGTCATTTTCCTCGTACTGAATGTCCTTCTACACATTTAAGTAATCTAGTAAATAGAAAATGAAGCGAATTTGTTCTTCCTCTTGGGAAAGTTATTACTCGACACCAGATTCAACCATAGGTGCACAACATAGTGAAAAATTACACAGGCAAAATGGTTCAGTTTTGAAAACTCTGTTATAATTTACCCTAGAACTCCGAAGTCTTTTTTTCTAACTTGGATGCCTAAGGGGGGGGGGGGGGGGGCGAGCCCACAGCTATTAAATAAGTTTACTTACGAAAAATGACAACTTTCAAAATGGTTACGTGTTTTAACTAAGGCATCGGTTTATAAATGTTGTTAATTGTTATAAATATTGGATTGAGTTAATACAAAATTGACATTTTACAATACAAAATACAGATGTGTTCATATACAATAGACTACTCTGAGTCCCCAACTTCAAGGCAACAGACACACTTCACAATTTTTTCTGAATGTGTGTTACACACATGTTTATGACACTGTCCACAATACTGTTTTGGTTTACTTAGATTGTTGAACTTCTTTGTTTTAGCTTTTCTTACACAAACATGGCACCGACCTTTTCCTGCAGGAGGCTGACGTGCTTCTGTTGTCACTTCTTTGATTTTCGTTTGTAGAAGAGTCTCCATTAATTGAACAATTTGGTTAGATAACCCTCTTGCATTGGCACTTATTTCTTCTACCTGCAATTTCATTAGTTCCATCCCAGCTTGCATAAGATAAAAATTCCGTTTGATGTGTTTCTTTTCATTCCACCCTGGATGTTGTTGGATGAATATGGTGATTGCATTGATAACACAAATGTTGATGAGAGAGTAAAATACAGATAAAGGCTATCTCTTTGTTCCCCTCTTGTAGGTGTACATAGGCTCCATTTGATAAATGGTATCAATTCTACCTTTAGTGGAATTATAATATGCATTTATCTCGGATATATTCTTCTCTCCTCCGACAGTGCCTTTATCTTGGTGCATTGTTGAAACATCAGTAAGTTCTTGCTTGGTTTCGTTTTTGTTGTGTAGGACACCAAAGTTACTGGAGGCCTACGTGTTGGGAACGGCATTAACTCACTGCAAGTTTACAAGATAAATAACTGCTGACTGACACCAACAATCACTTCCTCTGGAAGTAAACCGATTGTTGTGAATATCAAGAATACCAATCAACAATAAACTAACTTGCATTGTTGTGGAGATGAGAAATACGAAATCCTACTAAGGGAAATTTACTATAGCATGGAAGCCTAATTTCTATGAGATTCCGGACAAAGCGATGTTAGCCATTATACATTGCCTGACAAAAAAAACGGAAGCACCCAAAAATATGGGCTGATATCAGCGTAAATTTTTACACATATACATCGTCGACAGACATGTAAATGATAAGAACTGCAATTCTCTATGACAGGTATATGAGCCACCAGAATTCATTAGTGTCACTCGTTTTTACTGTTGTTACCAGGCATGGTACGGTCCTTTACAGGAGGCCTGAACAACATCAGATGTCGAGTAGTCACAGTAATTCCCAGAGATGTCGGTTACTCGTGTCACACAGTGTTACCAGAGCTTGACAGTGTTTGAATGGCCCCTCATTATAGGTCTTCATTTGGACGTTTGGTCGAGTTTTGCAATATCCAGATTTGTCAGGATGTGCCCAATCTTATTCTGCATAGGAATGTGAGGGCAGGTATAATCGTCGTCAAGGTTCCAGTCCACCACGTCTGACCACAAAATGCAGGACTGACATATTGTGCACCAAGCACATCGTAACCCCTCTCACATGTGCCTGCCATCCGAAAACAAGTAATGGACTCATCGCAACATTCTGTCACTACGTACTATTGGTCAGAGTCTGACAGCAGCCGGAATATGGAATTAACGCTCCGTATGTAGACTGACGTTAACGCCACATCTCAAGCGGCTGCGTTTGGATTTATATGTTGACCTGAAGCGTGGACTGTTGATGAATGGCGTCGCATTGTGTTCAGTGACGACCATCGTCGGTGAGTATGACGACAACCTAAAGAGGGGTCCCATCAGCGTAATGTTTTGGAGTGTCACAGCAGTGTTAGTCCTGGTATCATGGTATGGGAAGCTATCATGTACGACTCCAGGCTAGTTGTGATGAGGGACCTCTGACGGCAAAAAGGTACATCACAGACATTTTACATCATCATGTGATACCTCTCATGGGACAGCATCGTGCTGACATTTTTCAGCAGGATAATTCTCGTCCACGCTTTTTACATCTCTCCGTGAACTGTGTGCGTGGTGTTGAGGTACTCCTGTGGTCAGCGAGGCACTCAAATCTGTTCCCCTTAAAACATATGTAAGACTAGCTCGGACTTCATCTCAGTGCCAGTGCCTGTATCCAGGATATCAATGAGGAGTTACAATAGCTGTGGGCCAGCTAGCCTCAGGAGAGGATGTAACCGCTTTATGGGACGCTTCTCAACCGAATCGGTTCATATATCCAGGCCAGAGAAGGGGGGGGGGGGGGAGGGGGGGGGGCAACGTCGCACTGATAAGTCGGCTCATACTGACAATGTATTTGGAAATTTGGTTCGATATTGTTGTCATTGAAGTAATGTCACATCATTTCGTTTCTTCTTCTCCTTCTGGAATCTTCAGTTGTTTTGTCAGGCAAAGCAACAGTCCTTAATGATTAACTTCAAAAACTCTTCACCTGTGGTACATCGCACTTATCGTTTTAGAGAAAAATTTGTGTTTCCGTGTATGTGGGACAGTCGGTGTTTGAAAGTGTAAAGTGGTGGAGAAAAATTGGAAACACTATGAGAAGTGGTTGCTTGGACATGAATGCAGATTCTTCCCAAACCTGCAGAGAAAAAATTGTTGTTTCCGTGTATCTGGGACAGTCGGTGTTCGAATGTGTACAGTGGTGGAGAAAAATTGGAAGCACTATGAGAAGTGGTTGCTTGAACATGAATGCAGATGCTTCCCAAACCTGCAGGTCGCATGTTGTATTTGACCACGAACGGAACCTGTGGAATGTCCTCAGTATATCGCGAGTGTCAGTCCTGGTGAGGACAGTGTTCTATGTACTTGTGAGTGCGTTACGTCGGAACTATGTGGATTCGAAAGTGGGCAAACTGCTGGTACTCGTATGGTGGGTGTTTCCCTAACCTAGGTAGCCGATATGTTTGGTGTTTCAAGAGGCACCATATCGAAGATTTATACCGCATGTAAAGTAAACGGAAAGAAATCATCCTCAGAGACAAAAAGCGAACGAAAAGTGTGTGTTCAGTGAGCGTGACAGACGGTCGTTGAAGAGATTTGTGAAGAAAAATAAGAGAACAGCAGTGTAAAAAGTCAATCAGAGGTGAATGACACACCCACGAATCCTGTCAGCGTCAAAACAACGCGAACAGATCTCCATAAGATCGGAATTGCAGGATGAGCAGGAATTACAAAACCACACGTCAATGATTCAAATGCCCGTTACAGGAAAACGAGGTGCCGATGCCATTAAACCTGAACTACGAAGCAGTGGAAATAAGGCACTTGGCTGGATGTGCCTTGTCCACTCTGTTTCCAACTTCTGTTCAAGTTCGCGTCTGGAGTACACTATCTCAAACCTACGATTGCTTGCTGCCAAGAGTGAAACATGATAGCTGTTCGGTGATAATCTGGGCAGCCATGTCGTGGTAGTCAATGGGCCCCATGATTACTCTCGAAGGTGACATTACTGCCACGATTATGTGACCATTTTGGCTGATCAGGTCCTTCCCGTGGCACAAAATTTGTTCCCCATTGCTGTTGCACATTCCAAGACGACGGGGCCCCTGTTCACAGAGCTCGCATCATCCTAGACTTCGTTTTGTGAGTACCAAGATGAACTGTCGCGCCCCCACTGGCCGCCACAGTCACCAGGTCTCATTAGTATTGAATCTTTGTGGTCTACTTTGAAGAGAATGCTACGTGATCGCTGTCCACCACCATCAGAGTTACTTGAAATTGTCATTGTTTTGCAGAAAAAATTGTTATAACATTCCCTTCAGTACCACATAGGACCGCCATGTAACCATTCCGAGACGACTCTGAGTCACGTTGAGTGACAACGTTTTCCCTACACGGTATTAGGTTTGATAGTGTGCTTTGGTGTTTCCATATTCTTTGTTCACTGCCTGCAGAAGTAGAAAGGCGAACAGGGATAGCGACTTACGACGATGCCGGCCTTGATGGCGAGTCCCTGCAAGTTGTTCCTCGAGGGCGGGGCGGGCATGGGGCTGCCCGGTTGCCAGGCAACGGCTGGCGACACCACGAGACGAGTGCCCAGGCCGTAGGCGTCCCTCAGCAGCCAGGAGCCGGGAGCCGCCGTGTCTGGAGTCGCCAGAGTGACGCTCGAGTCCAGCCCGAGCTGCGGCAGCTGATCATAGTCCGGCTCGCCCAGCAGCAGCCAGTGGCGCTGAGCGCCCAGCAGCTGGCGGCCGGCAGCCTGCAGGGCAGCGCCTGGGTCAGTTTCCTGTACGTGGCTGCCTCGTACTAACGGGCACCCGTATTTGAAACCCAGGATAAAGACGGGATCCCTCTTTTATTTCACTGGTCACGTAATGAACAAGGGGTCATACTACGCAACTCACATAACGACTGAAACACTGTATCTTTGGCCATGTTTTGAAACGTAAAATAAACATAAAGTTTTCACTACGCTACTTTTGTGCATAGGAAAAAAAACTAGATTTATTACATCTACTGCAGGTTGTTCAATAGAAGAAAACCAATATGAGAATATCATAAAAAGTTGGAGTGAAGAAAACAATACACAGTAGAAACTAAAAATAAAACAGTGTGTTTGTCGTAGGGGCTATGGTAGCATTTCAAAACAGATTTTAGCTGTTAATGTGCAACTGAAAAGACCTATAGCGAAATACGAGGAGCAGACAATAAGTGATACAACACAGTTTTTCTGAAAGCACGTTGGTTCTATCCATGATTCCACTATACATATTATTCAGCGCTCTTTTGGACACAAAATCCTATTTTTCAACGTAATTGCCGTTCAGTGTGACGGCCTTTCGTCACGTTACAAAGAGGGCATGTGCCCGCATTGTGGCACTCCATTGGTCAACGACGCACCCAACGCTTTGCTGCAGCAGTAACCTCCCCATCGTCCACGTACTGCTTGCTGCGGAGCGCATCCTTCATTGGTCCAAACAGATGGAAGTCGGAAGGTGCGAGATCCGGACAGGTGGTTGGTGAGGAAGAACAGTCCATTGAAGTCATGGAGAAGGGGAAGTTTGTTTGCATTTTTGTGGCGGCGAACACCTGAACTCGTTTCTTCAATTTCCTGAGGGTCAGCCAGCTCACAGGAGCCGCCTTGTAATGATGATCCAGACGTAAGATTTTTTTTCCTTTCACTTCTGTTGTGAAACCTTCCTTCTTGCCAAATTTCTTGATTCTGGGTCAACGACTAATATACGAATACGATCGTTCATGAGAAAGTTCTAAATTAATGCGATAGTATTATGGTTGATTCCTATCAATGATTATAAGTGCACCGTGAATGCTCTGTCTGTCTCCTAAACCGCTCGACAACGCAACGCGCAGCCTACAGCAGGTGTTTAAATTGTCACGTGTTTAAGTTTTTATGGATAGGAAAAAGACTACAGATAAGTAACAGAGGAGCTGCAGTTGAATCAAAAATACGTATACTAATCTGAAACACATGGGTAAAAAGTGACTCGGTCGTCACCTTCTGGTAAAAGCCATGAATCCACAATTATGGACTGACACAAGCGAGCAAGCTATGGGAAATAGTGTAAAAAAGCACACAGTGATGGGAGTTCGTTGCAGCTCGTAGAGAAAAGTTAGTAGATCTATCGAGACAGAACTAATACGAAGGAAAGTGATAAAATAAACGACAGTAACATAAACGAGAACGAGAGCGCGTAGCTAACCACCGACTCATCGGCGTGGTGGTGGCAGGCTGTTTAAAGAACCAACTGCGAGTACTTGTTGTCATAGATATAGCGGATATCATGTGCGTCTTCTTTATATACAACCGTATTACTATGTTGGGTTTGCAGTACATGTCTGGCTCCCAGGTTATGAAGTTCGGCACTTGTTGGTAATAAGACGGCGGCAGACTTACACGCCAGTCTTCACGATGAACCGAAACCAAGTCACCGCGACCAGATTCTGATTCAGACTGCGCGGCAGAGTGTGTCTCCATCGATTTTATTTTCTTATTCGCTGTGCCACCTCTGCTAAACACAGTCCGCGCCGTTAACTTTACAGGGGAGGCGGCGGTGACCTCTTACGCTGTTTTATTGCTAAGCGGCGGGAGGGAATTAGTTCTGGCAAGGCCAGAGTGCCGCTAATCGAGAGACGCTAAAAAAAAGGCATGCTTCCACGACAGCGTGGTCAGAAAGAAAGTTTAATTGCAAATCTTCTTTTCTTATTTTTGAATGAACACACTATCTTGCAACTATTTTAATAAACTGATTTCTAGTAATCTCAGAATTATCCGAATCTCCGCAAAATGGTTCAAATGGGAGGTCATCAGTCCCCTAGAACATAGATCTACTTAAGTCTAACTAACCTAAGGACATCACACACATCCATGCCCGAGGCAGGACTCGAACCTGCGACCGTAGGGGTCGCGCGGTTCCAGACTGTAGCGCCTAGAACCGCTCGGCCACTCCAGCCGGCAAGTTCCTCAATCTGTGGTCCATTTCCTTGGCAGAAATTCGGTCAATTTTGAATCGCGGGGAAAATTATTTTTAAGATGGAATTTACCTATCAAAATTACTAGCTCGTTGATTATGTGACTGCAGTCATCTTGTTCGTAATCGCTTCTACAGTTCGAATTTCCGATTGGCTTCCGTGCTATGTTTGTTTTCACAGTATGTTTGTTAAAAACGTAAAAACCAATAGCAGAGGATTTTTTGAAGTTAACGTCACCATGTCAACTGCTTGATCCCGTCAGTGTCATATGCAGAACACATGAGTTGTACCATGTAGTTAATTTAACTTCAGTTACATAACTCAAAAGACTAGCGCTATGAATGTGAGACAATGCTTAGAAAATCTCTGGCTCGCTTTTAAAAGGAATGTAGTGTAATATAATTCTGTTTAATTCTTCGCTCTTCTCATCAAGTGCTGTAATCACCCTATCAATATATAACTGACTGAATAGAATATTTTTGTTCATAACTTAAATTTACACGTAATAAAAGTTGGCACTCATGTAATCTAAATTACACTTACGATTAAAGTATTAAATTCCTTGGAGTTAAGTTATTCCTAAAATTACTGACACTTATTGAAAGTCACTACCACCTCTTATTCGGAGTGACACGATAGGTTTCTTGAGTAACAGTTTCCATGAACTAATCTGACCAACGCTAATACAGGAACACCTCTCAGCTTATTTGTTAACACCTTATAAGACACCCTTTTGGGTGCAACTGAGATGTTTAAGCCGACGCAGGTGGTGGTAATACTTCGATTCATGTAACTAGTTTCAACAGATTAATTGAATTATATTATTGAAATACGAACATAAATGCATCAATACCTATGAAAATATATTGCCTTAAAAAACGTATCGTGATTACAGCTTGGTTGACCCCATACCGACGAAGATACGAGCCGTTATTGCAAAATCTTCAAGGAAATAACATGTAACTTCATATGTCGTATAGACGCTGTGGTAGGTTGCCACCGTAGAACTTTGTAACCAACAGGCACGTGTTACCGTATAAAGCCAGTTTGATACCAGCCCTGAGAACAGCAACGTCAGGAGGCTCACAAGGGTTAGAAAGAGAGCGAAAACGCCAAAAACTGTTGACCTAGCAGTCCCTACTCCGGGGAGCCCGAGGGGCGGGTCTAAATGACGTAACAATAATGTTGCAAGCCTTATTTGCCAGAGCAGTTACGTTTAGCTTTCAGCTGAACAATTTTGATACCAAATACGAGCTTAGGTAGTGCAACTGCATTAACATCCCTGCCTTAGGAGCAGTACAGGGGACGTAACTAAACAGTGCCCCCACGCGACTCTTTAAAACCCCTAGATTCCGCATTTTGGCAGAGTTCTCAGTCAGACGATGTGGGCGCCGAATCCGCGTCC
Organism: Schistocerca gregaria; assembly: GCF_023897955.1. Classification (NCBI taxonomy): domain Eukaryota; kingdom Metazoa; phylum Arthropoda; class Insecta; order Orthoptera; family Acrididae; genus Schistocerca; species Schistocerca gregaria. The sequence continues at coordinate 381,426,854 of NC_064921.1, read as the reverse complement.
GTCGACCCCAGCCTCAGTCCAGCCACGTGTATGTCTGCTCTCTCACGCGGAGTGCGTCAGTGAACAGTGTCACATTCAGTATGTTTTGTTTTGCAACTAAGTTGTTGCCTTGAGATGCTGCTAGTGTTTCCTACTGTGGTTAGCATCCACTCCTGGGACTTCTGCACTGACTTTTGTTGTAACAGTGTCATTCATGCCTTTTCTAACCCTAAAACTAGCCTCCAGTGTATTAGTTAGTCCTGTCTGGAATAAACAACTATTTCAAAACCCTGTTTGCCCAAGAGCCTCCGCAACTAGTTTCCTACCGTGTCCCACCACCTGCATTTCTAGTAAAGTAATAGAAGAAAACAATCAAATGCCTTCACTGTGAACTGTCCTTCTGCTTTCTGGTCTGTACCGCTCGGGAGCGCAGACTGACCAGTAACCCCTTTTCTCCGTCTCCCACCTATGTCAGGACACGACAGGAACACATTGAAAATGTTGTGGGGAATGCTAACCAAAGACTGCGTTTTATTGGCAGGACACTTAGAAAATGTAACAGATCTACAAAGGAGACTGCATACACTACGCTTGTCCATCCACTTTTAGAATACTGCTGCGCGGTGTGGGATCCTTACCAGATAGGACTGACGGAGTACATCGAAAAAGTTCAAAAAAGGGCAGCACGTTTTGTATAATCGCGAAATATGGGAGAAAGTGTCACAGAAATGATACAGGATTTAGGCTGGACATCATTAAAAGAAAGACGTTTTTCGATACGACGGAATCTTCTCACGAAATTCCAGTCAGCAACTTTCTCCTCCGAATGCGAAAATATTTTGTTGATACCGACCTAAATAGGGAGAAACTATCACTACGATAAAATCAGGGAAATCAGAGCTCGTACGGAAATATAGAGGTGTTCGTTCTTTTCACGTGCGCTGTACGAGATAGGAATAATAGAGAATTGTGGAGGTGGTTCGATGAACCCTCTGCCAGGCACTTAAATGTGATTTGCAGATTAGCCATATAGATGTAGATGTAAATATTGGCCACCAGGTCTAAATACGGCGCTGTTGAGCATCATCTCGACTTCTCCGGTGGTCATATTGAACAAATTCTGTAAGTCGCGGTAAATAATTAGATCAACATTATACCTTTCTTGCTTGTTTGTGCTTTCCTGCACCTGTCCCGTTCCTAATAGATTGTGTATGGAAACATTTCTATACGTCTTTCTTGCATTCACAGCGTCAGATTTACACCTGGTGGCCGAAATTGAAACTAATTTTCTTTCCAGCCTAAATCGGTTCTGCAAGCACTAACGTATCTATCAAGTTTCGCTGCCATACGATAGTGAGTAGCTGCTGTTCAATATTAAGCACCTAGTACATCTCAGGAGGCGGAAATGGAAAACAAGTGCTAGATGACATGAGAGTGCTGATGCATGTCTAGTGATGGAAAGCTTTCGTGTCAGCTGGTAGACGCAGGGAGAGACGCACCTTGCGGAAGATCTGCAGGGCGCCCGGACAGGAGAGCGCAGCGCAGACGGCGACGGCGCCCCTGGTCGTGCTGAGCAGCGCCCCCAGGTCTGGCCGCACCTCCATGGGAGCGTGGACGGAGGCGCGCAGACCACGCCGGCTCCAGGTCCGCATGGCCGAGAGGCCGCCTGCCGGACGAGCACAAGCTCCAGTTACGGTATTCCGAGTCCACGAATGTAAACGATGTAAACACTGACGCATTTACGCATGGTCCTGGTAAGCTCGGGACTACGGCCCCGAGAGACCTCTATCGGCGCTTGCCTTTTCAGCGGACATGCTCGCTAAAGGAAAAAATTGCTTTTAGGTCAAAAAATCCGAATATATGCGAGTGGAACACGCGCAACGAGGTTTCAGTACAAACGTAGTTATGTATATATACAGGGTGGTCCATCGACAGTGACCGAGCCAAATATCTCACCAAATAAGCATCAAACGAAAAAACAGCAAAGAACGAAACTTGTTTAGACAGAAGGGGGAAACCAGATGATGTTGTGGTTGGCCTGCTAGATGGCGCTGCAATAGGTCAAATGGACATCAAATGCGTTTTTTAAATAGGGACCCCCATTATTATTACATATTCGTGACGTACGTAAAGAAATATGAATGTTTTAGTTGGACCACTTATTTCACTTTGTGATACATGGCGCTGTAGTAGTCACAAACGTATAAGTACGCGCTATCACGTAACATTCCGCCAGTGCGGACGGTATTTGCTACGTGATACATTACCCGTGTTAAAATGGACCGTTTACCAATTGCAGAAAAGGTCGATATCGTGTTGATCTATGGCTATTGTGATCAAAATGCCCAACGGGAGTGTGCTATGTATGCTGCTCGGTATCCTGGACGACATCATCCAAGTGTCTGGACCATTCGTACGATAGCTACGTTATTTAAGGAAACGGGAAGTGTTCAGCCACATGTGAAACGTCAACTACGACCTGCAACAAATGATGACGCCCAACTAGGTGTTTTAGCAGCTGTCGCGGCTAATCCGCACATCAGTAGCAGACAAGTTGCGCGAGAATCGGGAATCTCAAAAACGTCGGTGTTGAGAATGCTACATTTTTTGCACGCGTTCTATTTAGCGATGATCCGTCATTCACCAACAGCGGTAACGTAAACCAGCATAATATGCACGATGGCTGCGACAGGTGGAACATCAGGGATCTTGGCGGGTTAATGTATGGTGCGGGATTATAGGAGGAAGGATAATTGGTCCACATTTTATCGATGGCAATCTAAATGGTGCAATGTATGCTGATTTCCTACGTAATGTTCTACCGATGTTACTACAAGATGTTTCACTGCATGACACAACGGCGATGTACTTCCAACATGATGGATGTCCGGCACATAGCTCGCGTGCAGTTGAAGCGGTATCGAATAGCACATTTCATGACAGGTGCATTGGTCGTCGAAGCACCTATTTCACAACCTATATGTCCCCTACAGTTGATCTATACGCAAACCAATTGGTTTGATTTTTGGAGAGTTGAACTCTAACACACACACATACACACACTCATGAACTGATTATACTGCTCAAAAGAATTAGAATAACACGATTTTGGGCGTCTGCAATATTTCATTGAACAAGAACTAAGGACTGGGTATGTTGCAAACTTATATCTTTATCTGTCACAAATTAAATACAGAACAAAACACCATCATATCTTCGATCATTTACATAAAATTAATTAAAATGTCCGACAGGTGTCGTGGAAAGAATCACTGATGCTGTCATCCTGGGTGCTCTTTAGGGCAGAGCTTCAGGAACTTGTATGCCATGCATCAGCGTTTCTCACTGCTTGACAGCTATTTGGCATGCTCTGTATGCGTCTACGGAGCTCACCCTGCAGCATTCGTTCCAGTTTTCAAGCAGAGCCCATGAGAGTTCTCGGACAGTCTGCGGTGGAACATGACGGCCACGAAGAAGTCTGTCAACCGTGTATCACATATGCACGATGGGGTTTAGGTCGGGACTTATACTGATCACTCCGTTCCTTCAATGTTCAGGTTTCGCAAGACATCCTTACTGACTCGTTTCGCCAGTGACGAAGTTGCTAGTCGACATGGGAACGACAGAAGTGAAAGCGAGCTTCCAGATGTTGTCGTGTTAAATAGGATACTCGAAAACGACGTCTAGATCATATGGGCCTTTCTCGTAACCTATTAATTACAGGCTGATCGGACACAGCTGGTTCAATGACTCTTCTGAAACCGCCTTGGAATGCCTGGCAGTACCCGTACGAAGCCGGAACGCGGAGGTAGCCAGATACTCGTCTTCATGTGGGGTTGTAATGCATCGGCAACCTTGTCCAACTAGCCTTCTGTATTAGCCTGTCTCCTTGTAGTGTCCGCCACCTATAGATGACGCTTAGAGAAGCATTGGCATATACAGCAACTCGACCGAAAGTCCATCATTTTTGGATCAAACAGACCACCCCTGCAACACGCACTGCAAGTGCCTGGTTGAATACAGTGTCCACAGATGACAACTGCCATCAGTGTACATCAGTAGCCGGCCGCGGTGGTCTAGCGGTTAAGGCGCTCAGTCAGGAATCGCGCGACTGCTACGGTCGCAGGTTCGAATCCTGCCTCGGGCATGGATGTGTGTGATGTCCTTAGGTTAGTTAGGTTTAAGTAGTTCTAAGTTCTAGGGGACTGATGACCACAGCAGTTAAGTCCCGTAGTGCTCAGAGCCATTTGAACCATTTGAACATCTGTAGAAAACTACTGGACACGGGTAATCACTTCCTTCTGAATGATCAGCCGATATTGTAATGCTTAACACAGCCAATAGTTGGCGAATGATTTTAATAGTTACCTACACTGAAAGCAAAGATCTCAAGCCATGGAATAAGATCACGGGTACTGCATTCCGGACGCTGATTGTGTGTTCCCCTAATTCTCTTGAACTGTGTATTTCTAAAAACTATTTCGTTTTTCAGTTATTGAATTATTCTACCTTATACAAAGATGAAAGTGGCAAACTGATTATGAACAACAATCATAAATGAAATTCACACTCATTGATGAATTCTAGCCAAATATTATCTTTTTATGCCGACAGGATGCACTTTAGTTTTATGCATGTTACGAAAAAAGCGAGAGGACAAGGTGAGCAAGTGTACTTACCGTCAGGCCAGCAACCGAACGCTACAACGAAGTGCAGGTGTCGCTGCTGAGCAAAATCTGCCACCACTGCCACTGCGTCGGGTTCAGTCCGTTGTGAGGTGTCTGATGGCTCAGGCGTGGAAGGCGCCGCCAGCGAAGTACTCGCCAGCAGCAGGAGAAGCAGAACCACAACCATAGTCCGCAACATCTGCTGCCCTACTACTGAAGCACCTCAGCTTACGGACTCGTCGCTAGTAAATAATTAATAAAAGCCATAAACATCACAATATATCACTTTAAAAAATGTGAGGCTGATTTATGATTTTATCTCTAGGCAGATGTCAGATACCTGTTTCTCAGGATCAATAGTTCCCATATTTTTTAACTCTCTTCAAGAAATGGTGAATGGAGTCATTACTAAGAAATTATATTACTTTAAGAAAATTATAATAATAAATAGCCCCATACCCAGGGAATGAGCGCAGGTAGAACATATGCAGGAATCCTACACCACCGTTCATGGCAGGGTTCCACCGGAGGTGGTTTTCCGTTGCCTGCCTCTGAGCTGTTATGCGGCGTCAGTGTGTATCTAGCCATGTGAATGACTATGATGAGTGCTTGGACAGTGTAGTGTTGGTTTTGTGTTGTCATGGATGAAGGGAAGGGAGAGGGCGGAACCCCGTGCTGGCAAATAACCTACTCCTCGCGAATACCACCAGGTCGGCCGCCGAGCTTAACGTCACCATCCGACGGACGGATGACCATCAACAGTGTCACACGCTCTCGCTTCGTAACACACTGAGGATAGGTTTGGAGTTAAATCCAGGACATTGGCAGCCAAATATTGGCAGTGAAAATTTCAACCACCACCAGAACTCGAACCGACTGAAAATTTGCTAGCAGAATGAAAAATACATTTTCTAGGTCTGTGGTTTTTAACTGTCAGAATTGATTGACATAGAGTAGATATATAGTGGAATTACCTATTGCAAAAAGCAAGATCTATGGGCGAAGTCGGTTATTCTGGTTCACAAGACAGAATTGTTTAAAATCACATAAAAAATCTGAAATTTTAATTCCATCAGCATTAACCAGACTTAGAGTTGACCCTTAATATAGATGTGCTCAACCTAATGAGCGTCTTACAAACGATGTAAACTGAGCAAATTAATACCAATAACAGAGAGACAAAGTAACTGACCTAAGACGTCGCGCGGGGTAGCGGCACGGTCTTTGCGCCTTGCCACGGTTCGCACCCCCCCACCACCACCACCCCTACCCCCCCCCCCCCCCCCCCTGTCGGAGGTTCAAGGTCTCCCTCAGGCATGGTATGTGTGTTGTCCTTAGCGTTAGTTAAAGTTAGATTAAGTAGTGTGTAAGTCTAGGGGCCGATGACCTCAGCAGTTTTGTCCCATGGAACCTTACATAGAACCTTTCCAAAAAGCAACCTAAGCATTACGTATCTCAGTGTTATTACATTAAACGCCCCGGTTTCTCCACGTTTGCGCAACATTTTCTCCTTCAAATTATTTCCCAAAGTAATGACTTAATTTTCAAAAATAAAACTGGTAAAGATTTATTTTCAACATAAATGCTTAATAGAGAGTGAACTGACTTTATTTTTCCGATAAATTAATAGGACATAGCTCGAAAACCATACCACAGCTTGATTACTGATTCCATTGCGCATCTGCTTCCACAACCAAAACGATCTTTTTTTTTTATTTCATCCTTTATGATATTTAAGAAGGACTTTTTACTTCTTGTGGACAGATACAGATTAAATATTGCTGTGCGCTGTTATTAATTTCATAATATTAATTGGAAATAATTACTAAGTAAGTAATGTCACAGAATTTGACTACTATTGTATTACTTAAACAAAATATGACATGCAGTTAATGAGGTGTTGTTGATCTTTTCCACCAGTCTAGCGTTTATTCCCAGTAATAACAGAAAGAAAAGGGAATATTTAACTTCGAAACGTAGGTGAAATACATACACACCAAGAAAGCTACAAATCCAAAATAAAATTTCTTTTCCTTAACACTAAGTGGAACAAAATTCACATTCATATGAAACTGAACATTACCTAAGGTACCAATAGCAAGGCCGATATAGGCGCCAGCAAACGCAAAAAATGCTGGAAACAGGCGACACGCCCCTTTTACGTACTAACCTCCTCCGTCGTTTATTCCCTCTTGTTGCTCTGGATGTCGTGACATCTCGTATTTATCTCGTCTTCTCTGAGAATATGAGGTTGACTTGGCCCTTCCCCGACTTGCTACTAATGGTAACTTAAATGCGATGCGACGAACTGATTCGCTGCATAATTTCCTAACGCTGACGTTCATAGTCTTTGGGTCCGCGATAGCGTGCCATCAGACTGTCAATCACGGTGCAAGATCAACAGACCGCACATAAAACTGTCACCGATCCGATATTTTTCGTGACGCAGCAGGTTATGTCCAGTTCTTGACGATTAGTGTTGTTTTCGTTTGATTTACAAAACGATTCCGTGCAAAAAGACAAATGTCTGGCTTCAAACTTGTTCAAAAGTCTTGAAGTTATGGTAAGACGAAACCGCGGCTTCTACGAACATAAACGAAGCTTTCTGATAGAAATCGTTCAAAATCTTTAGGCTTCACTGCATCTTCTTAATTGCAAATCGCTGAAGAATCTTTAACGTGGTATATACTCCTCATTACGCCAAGAATAGAGTAACTGAATATTTTCTTCAGTATGTAAATGAAAAAAACAGTACTTTTACTACTCAACAGGAAAAACGTGTTTGAAAAGATCTTTAATTTAGAAAAATGTGACTATTATATGATTGCCGTGCCTCATAATTGTTCCTGCCAATGATGATTAATCCCAAGGATGTTTTCTTTCACGTGGAAAAGAAATAAGGATCATTTGGAGTTTGTCGTCAAACAGAGGTCTTGAGCAAATAACTTGAAATAATTTCCATATAGGTCGCTGCGGCAAAATAAAGTAGGTTACAATTAGAATAAAGAAGCACAATGGATTCTGAGCTCACGGGACGGTTCCTGATAACAATTAGAGAACTTCTTTAATGAGACTATCCCAATAGTTGAAAGTGCACACTATGATCGATGTGTTGTTACATTCCATAGGATGATCGATTCCGAGAGAACGTTCTGCTCGGCTGTTGTAAGCGTGTGAAGCAATTGAGATTAAAATAGCAAGTGACCCTATAAATAGAGACTGAGGTCCTTGCTTCAATTTTTTTTTGCATTTCTGTTCCATCCCTGTTCAAACAGAAGCACAGAGTTAATGCTGCTTTTCCAACCGCTGGTAATTAATATCCACTATCGATAACTTCTGACGTTGGCCACCTTTGGTTGTATGATGACGCGCTAGTTGTTTATGGTGTGTGTTTTGTCTTTCAGCAGATGTCCCGCTCACAGAGGCTTTAAATTTCCTTGCATAGCGCTCTCTCGTTGCGTTTGTATCTTGAAAATGACGAGGTGTCGAAATGTCGATGGCTGTCGAAGACGTCGCTCGGCTGCATTCTCGTCAACTGCTTGAACATTTTATGCGCCAGTTCAATTTTCATTTTCAAAGTACCCCATTCCTACTTGAATGCATTTTATCTAGCGTCCCGCCCGTCCTCGAACATAGGGTGCCGGCCTTTCTTTGTCAGGTCCCTCAGAATCAGCTCACTTTTCATGAGCACTGTTTCAGAGTTCTCGAATCGAATGCTGCGAAGCTTTGCCTTTAGTCATGGGAATAAATAATCAGAGGGTGCAAGATCGGAGCGGTACGCAGGTAATGTTGAATTGAGCCAGAAACTGCATGACATGATTTGCGTTGTGAGGCCGCGCATGGTCATGATAAAGTCGCCACCCAGTCCAAGAAAGTTCTGGTCGTTTCCTTGCGACTTGCTTCCTCAGTTTAGCCGATACTGCCGTGCAGTATGCAGCTATAACAGCAGTGTGAGGGGAAACCTCATGCTGGCAAATCATTCCCTGACAGTAAAAAAAAATGTGATTGCCATCGCTCTCCCTGCGGATGGAACAACTTTGGTGATGGAGCACCTTGCGATTTCAACACTGTGCTGGCTCGTTTCCCTCCAGGATCATTATAATGCGGCCATGACTCGTCACCAGAGACAATCGATTTCAAAAACGCTTCCCCTCCACCAGCAAACAGACGCAGCACCTCACGGCACGTCTGCAATCGCACAACCTTCTGTGCAAAAACACGAGTCATACCGAAGCGATCATGTATAATCGCAAAGACACTGCCATTTGAAATTCTTGGCTCTTCGCTTGAGGTTACACAATGTTATCCGCCGATCCTCATGGACAATCAAAGCAGCTGTGTTGATCTTGACATAGCAGAATCCGAAACACCAGGCCCACCTTGCTTAAAACGGACAAATCGGCCTTCTTTGAAGTCCTTGAACCATCTAAACACCATTGCTCGAGATAATGGTTCAAATGGCTCTGAGCACTATGCGACTTAACATCTGAGGTCATCAGTCCCCTAGAACTTAGAACTACTTAAACCTAACTAACCTAAGGACATCACACACATCCATGCCCGACGCAGGATTCGAACCTGCGACCGTAGCGGTCGCGCGGTTCCAGACTGAAGCGCCTAGAACCGCTCGGCCACACCGGCCGGCTCGAAATAATGCATGTTCACCGTACGCTTGCTTCGGCTTTCCTAAGTTTCACTGACTGTATGGTTTAAACGAACACAGAATTTTATTGCGTCGTACTGCTCCTCTCTCATCACCTGCGTAGTCTGGTGTGCGAAATGCTAAGAGCGCCTACAAAACAGAGCGTTACTACCAACCTAACAATAAGAAAATGATTTGCTTATGGACGTTATGCATAAAAATCCGTTCTTTTCAAATGTTCATGGTACAGATAGGAAACTATCACTTCACCTACAGGAAAAAATCAGTCTTCATCTTTGATCAGCCCTCGTACTCCAGTAGAAACTCAAATTTCGCATTGTCCTCATAGTTCATATATATTGTTCATGACTTACGTATCTCTCACAGAAACAAATTTGGAGTTCCAGCAATTAAAACTGCCATTGTTATCTAGCTTCCTCCTTAGCTATCCGATTATACCTCAACTTCCTCTACGTTCATTCTGTCAAGACCAGTTTCACTCAGTGAACATCAAGTGACACTGCCAATAGTCTTCATAACAAATTCTCACAGAATGGTGTCGATATTTTCCTATATAACATTGAAGACACATTCCAGAATATTACCAACACACAAACACTCCACCGACCGCTTAACAGAAGCACAGGGAGCAGTGAGTGCAGGGAAATTTGCGAGTTGTTCACACTAGACTGTCCAGACGATAGACTTACTAAAAAGAACTAGACCTCTCACCGGCGCTAGTAACGTGCTCTCTTACTGAAGCCGCCATCTGCAGGGCACAGCAGTGTTTGCGCTTAGTAAATTATGTCAAATATATGATAAAACGTTGCGCACACAGTGACATAACAGATGCAAAAGACGTTCATAAGGACTCTGCATCCCTGTTAGAGACAAGTGTGAAAGAGATATGGAAAGTTGAAGTTATATCGGAGATTATAATTACTCACTTTAAGGCCAGTTCAAGGAGAAATCATGGAAAGCAAGTTAGAAAAAATTATGACTTACAAAAATAAATTAAAGACTCAAAAATAGGCGCAAAAATAGATGCAGAGTATGTGCCAAGAAATATTAAACAAGAACTGAAAGTGACAAACTTAGTGAATGATAAAATAATCCTACCATTTGCTAATTCGTATATTTCATGCAACTATATTGAGTCTAAAAGTTGCACATTTTAGCTTTTACTTGTCAGAAATCCAACCCTCCATTCTTGGATACATATCTGTAACTTCATGTCTTTTGATGTAAAACTATTATAGAATACAAGAAAATTACATCTATTTCAGACAGATTTGATTACTCAGTATGAGTTTTGAAGTAAACATACTTTTATTTTGCCCTTCGGTTTCCTATTGTTCTCTCTTATACCTTTGAAATCAATAGCCGCTAGGCCAGTTTCCATATTTGTCCCTCCAAATGGTTGTTTCACTTCGGGAACAGTTACCTCACTTGCCAGTATGCCTGGTAGAGGCTTAGTTCCAACAAATGATGTAAACACATAAACATCCTGTTGGGCATCTATCAATGATGGCCGAAGTAGAGGGGATATAAAATGCGGACAGGCAACAGCAAGAAAATAATATCTGAAAAAGAGACATTATGTGAATATCGAATATAAATCTAAATGTAAGAAACTTAGTGATAGATTGAAACTGTGTGCTGGACCGAGACTCGATCCAAGGGCCCTTGCTGTTCAGGGACAAGTGCTGCACTGAGTGAGCTACCCAAGGACGTCTCACGCCCCGTAACTCACAGCTTGGTTTCCATCAGTACTTTATCTCCAGCCTTCCAAAGCTATGAGACTGGCCATGAGCCCTGCCTGGGTAGCTCAATCGGAAGAGCATTTACCGACGAAAACAAAAATCCAGAGTTCGAGTCTCCGTTCAATACACAATCTGTCAGAAAGTTCCACATCAACGCCCAATCCGCTGCAGAGTCAAAACCTCATTGGAAGCGTAACATTGGTTATAAACAGAAAAGACAAGAACTGAATAAAAACGTTTTGAAATGTTGTACTACAGAAAACTCTGTAGATTAGATAGGTAGATCGAACAACAAATGAGGACGCACTGAATTAAATCGACGAGAAAAGAAATTTATGGCACAACTTGAGTAAAAGAATTATGGAACATATTCTGTCCTCAAGAATTTTGACATTTTTGGAGAAAAAAAATCTCCTCTACAAAAGTCCGCATGGATTCCGCAAACAGAGAGCTTGCGAAACTCAGCTCGCTCTGTTCATCCGTTCATCAGGAGCTGAGGTTGATGCCTGTCACTTGTCTTCAGGAAGGTATCTGACAACGTTCCGCATTGCCGTTCAGTGAAAGAAAATACGAGCTTGTCACGTATCGGACCAGATTTATGACTGGATTCAAGACTTCCCTGCAGATAGAACTCAACATGTCGTTATTAACGGAACAAAATCGACAGACGTAAAGGTAATTTCCGGGATCCACAAGAAAGTGTGATAGGACAGTGACTGCTTAGAATTTTTATAAATGATCTAGCAGAAACCGTTGGATGCTCTTTAAGACTGACCGCAGATGATGCGGTTGTCTATAAGAAAGTAACAACACCAGAAGACAGCATTGATTTCCAGAACAGCTGATACGGGACTGACAAATAGTTTAGGTTCTGGCAGTTGCCCTGAACGTAAATAAATGTAACATATCGCACTTACACAAGAAAATAAACCCACTATCGTTCAATTACATTATTCCCGACAAATATCTGGAAACAGTATCTACGGTAAAATATCTTGTAGCATCTAACCACAGCGACCTTAAGTGAAATGACCACATAAAACAAATATTACTAAAATCAGATGCGAGACTGAGATTCATAGGAAGAATCTTAAGGAAATGAAACTCATTCACTAAGGAAGTGGTTTACAAGGTGCTTCTTCTACCGATTCTTGGTTACTTTTTATTAATCTGAGATCCTTACCAGGTGAGACTAATAGAAGAAACAGAGAAAATCCAACGAAGAGCTGCACATTTCGTCAAAGGATCGTTTAGTCGGAGCGAAAGCATTACAGACATGCTCAACAAACACCAGTGGCAGACGTTACGAGAGAGGCACTGAGCATCAAGGAGAGACTGACTACTGAAATTTCGAGAGAGTACTTTCCGGGAAGAATCGGACAACATATTACTTCCTCCAACATATATGTTGCAAAATGATCACATGCGAAAATTCGAGAAATTAGAGCTAAAACACGGGCTTACCGACAATCATTTTTTCGCGAAAGGAACAGGGAAGGAGAGATCAGTTATTGGCACCGGAAGTATTGTCCGCCTCACACCGACAGGTGGGTTGTGATGTATTGATGGAGATATGTATGTACTCATCGAGGTCTTTAAAACTAGCTTAAATGCCCCCAGGTCTTTGTTCTCAACACAGGCGAGAGATCTGTTGTGTTGAGTTGGCGTGGTATTAATGAAGAGTTGAATCAGATCGCCATTATTGTTTGGTTGGTCGAGATGCTGATTCCGTTTCAAAACCTCAAGATACTGCAGGTAAGTCTGGGAGCGTGTCGACACTAGTGCAGGGGCATCTATGGTAATGATACCCTATTTTATTTGGCATTTGGCCGGTACAGTTTCGTGATCTCGGATTCGAATTCCGCAAAGGTTGTACAGTGTCTGATGATGGCTAAACTTTCACGAGAACGTCTTCATTCATAAAATCGTTCCTTCTGTGGATTCACCAAGAATCAGACAGACTGTCCTTAAATTGTCCCGCCCAAGTATTTATACTCAGGTCTCAGGCAGCAGTGTAGGTGAGAAATGTCGTCAATGAAAAGAAGTGTTTGTCATCAAAGTCCTGTCCGTTCATGGGCACTGACCTCGATGATGGCTGGACCTGGCGAAGTTTCGAGTCATCCCTCGGGCATGGGTGTGTGTGTTGTCCTTAGGATAATTTAGGTTAAGTAGTGTGTAAACTTAGGGACTGATGACCTTAGCAGTTAAGTCCCATAAGATTTCACACACATTTTAACATTGCTGAACCTCGATGATGGACACATTTTCTTCACAGTGATCCTGTTTTGTGTTGTTGGCGGTGAATCACTAGACAGCAGCTCATTATTACCTCTTATCCCACTCTCTGCTAAGGCCAGTAATGGGTCCGTAATTCGCGACTGCTCAGTCGCTTTTCTCCCGTTCTGAAGACACTGTTTATGAGAGGAAAACTCTTCAGTTTAAAATTGCATTAGTTCTTTGATTCCGGAATATGATGTGAATATAGATGTGGGTCGTTAGATACGACACACTCTTATGCGTTAAGGAATTGTTAACCTGGTAATGGAGGGACTTCATTGGGGTAGGAGAGAAAAACTTGTAGTGCGTTGATGCCCAAGGCTTGAATGCAGTAAGGACCTTAGAATTGTTTTAGGATACAAGTTATAGTAGTTTGCAGAAGTGAAGAAGCTTGCGCAGAATAGACTGTAGCGATAGGCCACATCAACGAGTATTTTTTTAGTTTATTAGCTTTCGGGCCGTGTCCATTCAGCCATCTCCATAGCAGAATGTCAAGTATGACGATACTACCGTAATGACAACACAACACGCAGTCCACGAGTAGATAAAATCTCCGACCTCCTCGGGAATCGAACCTGGGCCCCTTGGTTTAACAATCTTCAGCACTGGCTCGACGAGCCGTAGGACTGAAGACCACAACAGCGTCAATAGAGGGCACTGCTTGCAATGTAAATCAGGTGGACTTAATGATGCGAGTCGATGGACTATACATTACCTTGCTCGGTTAAAATACTCGATGTTCATCACGACAGTTTCGTCGCAGCTCGTTACTCATTCTATATTCATCAAGCTGTAGAGGCTTGATTTGTACAGTTCGAACCGGGAAAGACTGTAACAGATTATCTCCTCAGATATGGCGATTGCGAGTCCCATCGACTACGAAGTAAGAAGTATATTCCGTTTTTTTTTCTCTCGTACAGAAAATTTTTAACCAAGTGATGTCCGTGGTGAACCTGCTGTGTGAATGTTGTGACTGTGATCAGTGTCTGGAAGTGATGCGTAGTGTTCTGTGAACAATAAGACTGAGAGATCAGGACAACTTTCTGAACATCACAAATGCTTCCAAAGATGTGAAATATGGACCGTGGAAAGCGCTGAGGGCAAGAAGCTACAACTGTTTGAAGTGCTACTGCAGATGGGCGATAAAAATTAAGTTAAAAAGTAATAAATATGAGGGATAAATACTCCAAAGTGTAAGCGAGAAAAGAACGGTCAGGTTAGTGAGAAATTTCGTGACACAATCATGAGCAGTCAGCGGAACGAGCTGAGTGGGAGAAAAGTTTCTGCGTAGACAACGATTGGAACTATGAAACTGATTATAGGAAACTTGGAGATTTTGCAACTATGCAGATTTGAATAAATTTATGTTAGACACGAAGGCATGTTGGTGAGCATTTAAAAATAGTGAGAAGAATAGGGGAAGTTGCGATCTAAACGGGCTCCGACAGTAGTCTCATTGTAGGGTTTCTTTGCTAGCTCATGAGGTTCTGCTAAGATATACCTGGGTCATATTTTATGGCGTTCTTATAACCAGATTCTTGTCTTGTGATTTACCTAATGATCCTTAAGTTCCGTTCACTGAATGCTTTTTTTCTTTAATGTAATCTCTTATTCACACTGTTACTGGACTGAGGACAGTTCGAGATTGTTGTAAGTAGTTTCGTCCTTTATAGCCTGTCTCCCTTGATTTTCTGACGCTTCCTAGGCCGACATCCAGTGTTCCTATAGTAACGAGCAGTTTCGTAAGTCTGCTGTTTTAGTGTGTCAGTATATATGCCTCCTCCGTCTGCACATTATATTGTACATCGCGCTAAAGGCAAACAAAACAAAGATGAAAGTAGTAAAGAATAGTAACAAGCTGATCAGTCACTGTAGACGAGGTATTTAGCCCTAGAAAAACGTGCTGCTGATAGTGTTGCCCATCCATTACCTATTGTGCGCCAGGTCCGCGTCCTTGTCCAACGCTATCTCCAGCAGCCCACGGGACTTCCAGCCAGCACTGCCGTCCTGGTGTCCAGACAGCTCCCTATAAACCTTGCGGCCCTCCCTCTGCTGGCTCGGATTCTCTTTGTTGCGGGCTACGTCTTTTGTGATTCTTCGGCTCAGCCGCTAATCCACTCTCACTGTCTATACAATACTTTCCACTGTGCGCTGTCAGCAGTACGTATTATTAATCAACCTATTCTCCACTCAACCCACTTGCCGCTGTACGCATATTTTCAAGTACTGCTGCAATATTCACGCATATTGCACAGTCACGCCTCACCACAACGTGAGAAGCCTGCCTGGTTCTAAATATGAAGTCAGTGTAACGTAAACCGAGGATGATTCCTTCCGACTCATAAATTTGTTTGGACCGAAAGGGAATCGCTTATCCAGTTTACTGAGGGTGTGCGTGATGAGCACTGTTTCCTGATAAAAACCACTAACAAGCGTATATTTCGATGTCGGGGATGAGCTACAAAGTGCAGAATACACAAACAAAATCTCTGTGGTTCTTTAAGGACAAGGTGAATTTTTGAATAATCATAGCCTACCACCTTACAGCATCGGTTTGCTTAGAGTAAGTCTGACACCGTTTATACTGTAGGTCATATACGTAAGCACCATACATTTATGCAATTTTCTTCTGTCATTGCTTCAATATGTTCTCTAGTTGATTATATTAGAAGTTTACGCCTTTCAGTCACATATGTGGTTTCCATTCTTTCTTAAATCTCCGAAAGAATAGACATCATTTTTGATACAGAAGCCATTATGATTTAAGACACGAAGGAATTACAGGCATTGGCTGCAAGCAGATGTTGATTGAAATCAACGCAGAAAGTTGAAAATTTTCACCGGACTAGAAATCGAAGCCAGGTCTGCAGTTTGCTTGGCTGATGCTCTGACCACTAACCCATCCGGATACAGCGGTCATTGTAACTGCACGGAGTATCCTAGTACACCTTCCGTCGGACTCAAAGTCTCAACATATTCACACACTACGAATGTAGTACCCTTTCCCCATTATCCTCTTTATCCGCGGCATTTCGCTGATTCCTGCTCGACGATTCCCGCTCGGACGTGTAGGAAAGAGCAGACGCGAATATCAATAAAACCGACGGATTGCTGGCTAGAAATGGAGGAAAATGGCCAGTGTGGGTGCAACGACAAAAAGTCGTCCTGAAGCACAGTACAGAGCTGCATCGCACCCACGTTAAAACGTTCCAAATGGCTTCTATTGGATGCAGTGCTCATCTTCACGCGTCGCTGATGAATAGCCGCACATTGGCTTACTCCATGTTGGCGGACCACTTGCCTGGAGCTTGTACTAGGGATCGCCTCAGTGTCCTGTAGAACCTGGTCCTCCAAATCTGATTACGCGCAGTCCACCTCCTAGCAGCGCGTTCCTCTGCTTAGAAGGACCCATGATCACACAAACGGCCAAAAAGGACTTGAAATGTTGTGTGATGTGGTTGATGTCTGTGAGGGTAGTTCTTTTGTTATAGCTGTGTTGCCTGTCGACCGTTCCCATCCTCCTGGGCTTGCACAAACACCATCTCGGCTTGTTCCCGACCTGAATACAGGACCATTTTACTGCTTACAGTACGCTGCGTTAATCACACAGCCTATAAAACGCAAGGGACACATAACATGTGTTTATGAAATCTTCACAGGTTATCAGTCGAGTGGCGTCGTCTTCTAGTAGCAACATTTCAGTGGACTGAGTATCCATCGTCTTTAGGCGAAGTGTCGGGATGCTCTCTCTCTCTCTCTCTCTCTCTCTCTCTCTCTCTCTCTCTCTCTCTCTCTCTCTCTTGCTCTCGCATTTTACTTTCCCTCCTTGGGGAAGTGCATGGAGGAGATTATAGCCTGTTGGCTTTTACTCCACATTGTGTGCTGTGTGTGCGTGATTATCTTTGATTGTTTTGGCTGTCTGTGTATTGTGGTAGTGTTCTGATGGTGTCTTGTACTTGCCTGAGGTTAGCGAGATGTTGGGTATTTTAACGATTAAGGATTGGTATTAGGACTTGAAGATCTTTGGGATTTTTCTCTTCGACTTAGTCGTCGAAGATCGTCATGAGGCGTTTGTGCTTATCACGGAACATGCCATACTGACCTAAGGAGTGGATGAGGTTATTTCCAGATATGGAAGAGCTCCCTTAGAAAGCCCTTCCCAAATCTTGGAATTTTTCTTTGGGGAGTGGGATTTCGGCAGCGGCGTGCAGATCGTCGGTGGGGAATCCCATGGGTAGGTGCAGTGCTCTCCTGAGGGCGCAGTTCTGCAACCTCTGCAGTTTGTCCAGATGCTGCTTCGCACGTATCCCCAGACAAGGCACACAAACTCCATTACAGGCCATATAAGGGCCTGATAAACATTTAGTCCTACAGAGCAGAGAAATGAACTGGTTGTGTTGAGGACTGGGTATGGGATGGAAATTCTGGCGCAGACCTGCCTCTGGGTTTCGTCTATGTGGGGTTTCCACGTTAGTCTCGAGAAGAGCTTACCGAGTGTATTACAACATCTAAATGAAACCTTCAGAAGAAACGGCTACAGCGGGAAACTAATAGAAAGAGCTTTGAGGAACAATAAGAAGAGAGGAGGAGAGACCAGAAGAGGTAGACACAAGAGGTCGTGCATTCCTGCCGTAAGCAGGACCACCAATGGCGAAGTCCGTAAGAATCCTTCAGACGTACCAAGTGAAAACCGTCTTTCACGCAGCACAGAAAACCAAGGATATTCTTGGATCGTCCAAAGACCCACTAGGACTAATGAGACCTGGTGTTTATAGAAATGGATGCGAATGTGGAATGCAATACATACGGCAGACGCAACGTTGCAATACACAGCGCCGTACGAAACATATAAGAAACGTGCGTCTTGGACAGCTTGACAAGTCCGCGGTGGTGGAACTCAACAAGACGAAAGGCGTACCTCGAAATTGAAGAAACAAAGAAGTTATGCAGCGCCAGCAGATTTTGGGATTCGTTGATAAATGAACTGGTAAAGATTCGTCTGCATGAAAATTTATTCAATCGAGACAGTTGTTACCATCTCAGTACAGTTTGTAATCCTGCAATTAGGCAAATTCAGCAAGAACGCTCCGGTCCAAAGGGGGCCGCGGCAAGAGCTGATACGAACAGCCAGCGGGAATTGACGCCAGCACGCGCGTCCCCACCACCCTCCACCCCCACTGGTGGCGCCAAGCGCCCGGTGTGATTTCGCTGGCGCGTGATTGGTCGGCGCCCGGAATCTGATAGCGGTCCAGCAGCTACAAAGTGGCACGACAGACACCAACCTAGATCAAAGTAGAAACAGCCACCTCCACCAAGAGGCGTATTCATGCTGGGGTGCCACAGGGATCGGTCCTGGGGCCCATTTTGTACAGTCTGTAAACTGCGGACACACCAATGGCCCCCGTGGTGCACACTGCAGCGTACGCTGACGATACAGCCTTCTACACAAGATATATGAACAAGGTCCTGGTCATCCGTAGGCTACAAAGGGTTCCAGATGACACAGAAACTTGGGCCTGTCGCTGGCGAATCACCATCAACTCCGAAAAGACCCAGGCTATGCTGATTACCCGTAGGCTCAGAGGCGCGAACCTCCCCACCTTCACCTAAATGGAACACAACTCCCCTGGCGCAGAACCGCCAAGTATCTTGGCGTAACCTTACGTGGAAACCCCACAAAGACAAGGTACACAGGAAGGTCTGCGCCGGAATGTCCATCCTGTACCCAATCCTCAACTCATCCAGATCCATTCCCTACTCAGTAGGAGTGAACGTATACCAGGCCCTGATCCGGCCAGTCATGGAATACGCGTGTCCTGTCTGGGGATACGCGGTGAAGCAGCACCTGGACAAACTCCAGAGGCTGCAGAACCGCGCCCTCAGAAGGGCACTGCGTCTACCTCTTGGATTCCCATTGACGATTTGCATGCCGCTGCTTAAATCCCACTCCTGAAAGAGCGCTTTCAAGGCCTGGCAAAGGCCTTCTATGAAGGTTCTTCCAGGTCAGGAAACGCTCTCATCCACTCCCTAGGTCGGTATGACATGTCCCGCAATAAGCACAATCGCCCCATGACAATCTTCGACGACTAAGTCGAAAAGAAAATCCCAATATCCTTTCCCAAATCCTGCTCCTACCCAAATAACCACAACTATCTCGCCAAACCTCAGGCAAGTACCAGACACACACAGAACAATCATCACATTTCACAGACACCAAAAAGTACAGATATAATCACACAGGGGAGTAAAAGCCATAAGGCTACAAACTCCCCCTCACACTTCCCCAAAGAGAGGAAAGTAATAGATGAGAGCAGCAGCAACCTACTTGCCACCAAAAGGCGTATTCGTGCCGGGGTGCCACAGGGATCAGTCCTGGGGCCCGTTTTGTATAGTCTGTACACTGCGGACACTCCAACAGTCCCCTGGTGCACACCGCACAGTACGCTGACGACACGGCCTTTTCCACTCGTAATATGAATAAGGACCTGGTCATTCGTAGGCTACAAAGGGTTTTAGATAACACAGAAACCTGGGCCCATCACTGGCGCATCACCATCAAACCTGAAAAGACACAGGCTTTGTTTATCACCCGGAGACTCGGGAGATGTGGACAGCCTAAGCCCCCCCTCTTCACCTGCACCTACATGGATCCCAACTCACCTGGCGCAGATCTGCCAAGTATCTCGGCGTTACCCTGGACTCAAGACTAACGTGGAAACCCCGTATAGACGAGATCCACTGGAAAGTCTGTACCAGAACGTCCCTCCCCTGCTCTATAGGACTAAACGTCTATCAGGCCCTCATACGGCCAGTAATGGAGTATGCACACCCTGTCTGGGGATACGCAGCAAAGCAGCACCTGGACGAACTCCAGGGGGCCACAGAACCGCGCCCTAAGGAGGGCATTGCACCTACCTATCGGATTCTCCACTGACGATCTGTACGCCGCTGCTGAAATCCCACTCCTCAAAGAAAGATTCCAAGATCTGGCAAGGGCTTTTTATGAGAGCAACAGGCTACATACCCCTCAAAACACTTCCCCAAGGGGGGGGGGGGGGGGAAGTTGAAAGATGAGAGAGCAACCTACCTGAGACACAAAACAGGACAACATACACAGACAAAACTTGGGTAAAACCAAGGCCTGACTCTCGAAGGGAACATATGCAGAAGTGGTCTCTCGACCAAAGAGCCACGAAAATGTCAATAAATCGACACAATCCCTTTCACCATAACACCAGACACACACGCAAGAATAACACCGGGAAAAACACAACAACAACCAGGTCCACGAAGACGGAGGAAGCTCTAGGGAACCCCACACTCACTCCACCGCCTCAGATCAACTGTTAGGCATTATACAAGTCTTGTTGCAACCCTTGTTCACAGTACGAGCTGCCCTTAGCGGCTCGCCATCTCACAACTATTCATGACGTCGCCTTTACGGCTTAGATCTTTTTTAATACGTGACTTGTAAGTACTGCATCTTTTCCAGTCAGTACAAACTTTAATTTTATTAATGTATTATATACCTAATATGTTTTAGAACAGTTAGTCTAATTCTGAAGACGACGCTCATAGTAGCGTCGAAACCTGGTCAATTTTGACTTAATATTTGTGATCGAGGGCTTATTTGTTCTAATATAGATCATGAGAGTGGTTGAAGCACCCAGAGAGGGCTTCAACCACATAGGCTGCTGCAGGTTAGTGCTACTAGACGTATCCAAAGCCTTCGACTCAGCATGGCATAGAGGGCTACTCTACAAGTGGTACAAACAAGGGTTCCCCAGGAGCATAGTTAAGCAGATCAAAAGCTATCTCACAGATAGAACTTTCTCTGTCAAAGTAGAAACTTCCACCTCCACCAAAAGGCAAATTCGTGCAGGAGTGCCACAGGGGTCGGTCCTGGAGCCCGTTTTGTACAGTCTGTACACTACAGACCCACCAACATCCCCCTTGGTGCACACCACACAGTACGCGAATGACACAGCCTTCTACACTCGAATTGCGAACAAGGACCTGGTCATCCGTAGGCTACAAAGGATTTTAGATGACACAGAAACTTGAGCTCGTCGCTGGCGCATCACCAACTCTGAAAAGACGCAGGCTATGTTGATCACCCGTAGCCTCGGAAGGCGCAGACCTCCTCCACGCCCCCCTACCCACTCCACCTTCACCTAAACGGAACCCAACTCCCCTGGCGCAGGACCACCAAGTACCTCGAGAATGACCATCCTATACCCAGTCCTCAACACAACCAGCTGCCTTCGCTGCTCTGTAGGAGTAAACGTCTGTCGGCCGCGGTGGTATAGCGGTTCTAGGTGCTCAGTCCGGACCCGCTCGGCCGCTACGGTCGCAGGTTCGAATCCTGCCTCGGGCATGGATGTGTGTGATGTCCTTAGGTTAGTTAGGTTTAAGTAGTTCTAAGTTCTAGGGGACTGATGAGCACAGATGTTAAGTCCCATAGTGCTCAGAGCCATAGAGCCAGTAAACGTCTATCAGGCCCTTATATGGCCAGTAATGGAGTATGCGTGCCCTGTCTGGGGATACACGGTGAAGCAGCACCTGGACAAACTCCAGAGGCTGCAGAACTGCGCCCTCAGCAGGACACTGCACCTACCCACCGACGATCTGCACGTCGCTGCCGAAATCCCACTCCTCAAAGAAAGATTCCAAGATCTGGCAAGGACTTTCTATGAGAGCTCTTCCAGATCTGGAAAGAACCTCATCCACTCTTGAGGTCGGTATGACATGTCCCACGATAGGCACAAACGCCCAGTGATGATGTTCGATGACTAAGCAGTAGAGAAAATCCCTATATTCAATTTATAATCCTCCTCCCTCCCTCATAATACTAATCACCTTGCCAATCTCAGGCAAGTACCAGACACACACACAGAACATTCATCACATCACACAGACACCCAAAAACTACAGAAATCAACCATACACCGAGTAAAAGCCGTAAGGCTACCAACTCTCCCACATACTTCCCCAAAGAGGGGAAAGTATTAGATGAGAGTGAGAGAGCATCCCGACACTTCACCTGAAGGTGATGGATACGCAATCCATTGAAACGTTGAGACTAGACGACGACGCCACTCGGCTGATAACCAGTGAAGATTTCATGGCCTAAATAAGCCGAGAAAGAGTGCAATCGCATATAACATGGCACATGGTCAGAGACACTTTCATTCGTGAGCGCCATCTACCGTAGCAAAGATGCATTTCCGGACACTTGTTCATAGGAACTTGTTTCCTCCATTTCCAGTCATGAACCCGTCCCTAAAGTTTTTCGTCCTGTATAATCAAGGCGAGACTGCCAATGGTCTCTTCAGAGCAGATGCGCATCAGGCTCGGACTCTTACGGGAATCGACGAAATGCCGTGATTAATGAGGATAATGGACAAGGGGCCCTACATTAGTAGTGTGTGAATAAGTTGAGATTTTGGGTCTGACGGGAGGCGTAGTAGGGTAGTCCATGTAGCTGGAGTGACCATTGTGTCCGAGTGGCATAATGATCAGAACATCTACCTAGTACACAGGAGACATGGGTTCGAATCCTGCACCGGCAAAAGTTTTCAACTTTCCCCTTTGATTTCAGTCAACGTCCGCTCCCACCCAATGCCTGTGAACCCTTCGTGATTTTTAATCACTCAGAATCGTCGAAAATCTAGACGGACGTATCGTATGGTACACGAAACTTATTATTTTGTAAATCTTTCGAGCAGCACTGATGTAACCTGATGTACATCTCAGCCTACAGATTACAGTTATATTAAATGTTAAGCATGTAGAAAACCTTCTCGATCATATCATCTTCCGAGATAAATCAACATTACATTTCAGTAAAGTAGTGAAAACACAACGTAGCGCGAAGTGAATGTCTTAAATGTATTTTGTATAATATTCTGGCAGAAACTGCTTATTTGATATGCTTCTACTGTAACTCTTTTTCTCACTGTGAGTAGAACCAGAACACTCTATTTGGCAACAAAATTGTGGGTGTTTCTCCTGGCATAATTCTATATGGGACTGGCTAAAAGACGTTCTAACCCACCGTTTGAATTTCAGCGAGGGTCCAGATGAAATGACTTTGCATTTACTCGATCTGACTGCATGCGATTTGATCGATTACATATCGACATATAGATGTACATATTATGTGATTTTTATTTTCACTAACATAATATCATTACAGGAGCGCTGTGGGCACCTAAGAGGAGCTTGAGTAGCAATGGCGTCATAGGATAAAAACAAATCTGGTGTAGAAACGTAAGCAAAAAGAAACCAGCCCGTATTACAAGTTCCAGTATCAGAGTCACAAGTAAGAAACAGAAGAGGAGTTCAACAGAAAAAAATTTGTAATGAGGGCCTGAAACTGTTGCAGCGAGAAGGCAAGCTTACAGGGAAAAAATATTGGTCACCCCTTAAATGAGGGCAATGATCACTTTGGAGAGCTGTAGATGGTGTAGAACTGGAACCAGCGGGTCATGTGACACTCCACCATCGATGCAACTCGTAGAAGTTAAGTGCATGTGACATTCGGTTATATGGATTCAGCGTAGTAAGATGCTTGACATAGAAACGTGGCAGAATGACTGAAAGGAGCTTTAGTGTTTTGATTTTCCCGTGACGTATCAACGAAGACTGTCCAACGTGCCTACAGGGAAAGGTGTACTATTCCCAGCCATGTTACACGGCGTAAGACCAAAAGCCGAAAAAGATTTTACTGACAGTGACCTGTTATGAGTGTCACTTCTTCTTAGGGCAATCGATATCAGACCCGATATGAATTGCTACTGTCAGGGAATACCGCTCCATCTTAGTCTACCCCTAAGCGAAAATTGCGAAGCGAAATGGTGCAATAAACACTTTGAGTCGGGACTCTCGCAAGAAACATTGCTTACAGCGTCACTTAAAGCTGCGCATCCCTCTTCCGTGGGCCGTGGACAGTAGGTGACTGCAGGCGTCTAATGTACTACGAGTCGTGATTTCTATCTTTTTCAAATGATTCAAGGTGACTGCTTCGCCAGAAGTCCAAATGGACGTTTCATCTACAGAGCGTTTAGAGTGTTAAGCAGAAGGTGATTCTGTGACGTTTTTGGTGTATCACGCATTGCGTTTACAGTGAACATGGTCCAGAATAATTATTTCAACATTCTTGGTGACCAAGCGTTGCAGTTTCTTCTACATTTTTGTGAAGAGTATTTTGTGGACACACCCGCCTTAAAAGATGTCAACAGCCTTTGTCATAGAACACCACGCATATCTCACTGGTTTCAGGAGCATCCAGGCCCCTTACCGTACTTACCGTACTTTGACTGTCCCGTAACAAATCACCTGATCTTATACCCATAGTAAAAGTCAAGTATTATTTGGAATACCGGTTGAAACCTAGCAATCAACATCCTCGCCAATTGGTACCTCTACGGGATTTAATTACCAATAAGTGACTTCCCGATGGACGTGGCATACCTGGGGAAACTTAGAGACAACCTTTCTCGCCGAATTGAAGTCATTATCAAAGACAGACGCGGTAAAAGAAGTAAAATCGTGTTGCGTTGTTGGCTGGGAGACCTGGAAGGGTTGGTTCAGTCGCCTAATTGGAAAGGTTTTTTCTGTCCTTCACCCACAAGGGCACCTTTCCTTCGCGACTTGTGGGAGTTGAGTGTTAAAGTGCATCTGATAAATGTAGGGACTGTAGTGGGTGTCTGCAGTGTAAGGTGATCTTTGTGTTGGATGACGATGACGGTAGGGAGTGGGTGAAACCAGGTGCCGGCACATAGCCTGCTCCTCTCATACAGCACCAAGCGGGCCGCCAAGCTTAACGAACCCGTCCAACAGTCGGCTCACCGCATAGCGTCACACGTCCTCACTCCATGAGAGTGGAAGTGTGAAATTTAATCCAGGACACTGGCGCAAAGTCTGGTGAGCACGAAATTTACACCACCACCTCTTCTCATCTTTGCCACAAACGCAGAGGAAATACAACCAACAGCACGTGGCGCACCCAGTGCTTACCCATCCAACTACTGGCCACGCCCGACGTTGTTAAATTCGGTAAGCTGGCAAGAACTGGTGTATCCATCGAGGCGGGATCGTTGGCTCAGAGGCCGTGTTACATCGTTATTAGCAGGATGTTTCCTATGGGTAACTAACTGTTAGTCCGATGCGTTTCCTGTTTGCCATAGCGAACTGAACATCTAACCAGGATGCCACCATCATTGTGTTTACAACCGAAAAAAGAGAAGGATGGTATTAGTAGCGGGTATACCAGTAGTCTTACAAGCAGAGCGTTGTAACACATCCTCGCATAGCACAATAATGAAACAATGACCCGCACTTTCTTTGACACTACTCGTCCTACAGATTTACATAAAAGTTTTTTGTATTATGTTTTTTTCCACTATGTCATCTTCTTTGCATACGTGATGACTTGCTTATTCTAGCACCTTTTCTAAAACAAATATACAACACACGGTGACTTTTCTCAGCGTTACCTTGCAAGACTTTAAATCCATTTGTTTGCAACAATTGTGATTGTTCTGTAAAAATGGTCACTTTTTGTATTGGTCATTACATCGAAGAAATGGTTGCCTAGTAACACGTTATTCACATCGCCAATGAGATATTAACTCTGTGAACGTTGCTTCTGCATACTTGAATCCCACTTCTGTCAGCATCGTTCACTCCTGCTGTAATTGGCCTATCATCGACTTTTTCAACTTTAAAATTTTACCTGCAAGTTCCGTCACCTTTTCCATCTACATTTTCATTTCTTTCTTCTTTTCTTCGTCAATAACTTAATGACAAGCGTAAGCCGTCGCGTCTGCTCACAGAGGTACGAAAGTCATTCAACAATTAAACAGGCAAATAGGTGTACAGCAGAAATTTTTTTTTAATCAATACAGTTTTTGTCTTCGCGCTTCTTACGAAGTTTTATGGACGTGTCCCATCATCTTATCTCATTCTATCAGCGGATGTTTCTTTACTTTGATCTGAAGCTCAGGTTTGTCCTTTTTCCTTGCCTCTTCTTTGCAATTGAGGTTGGTGCCATGCAAAACTTCTTTCATCGGGCCAAATAGATAAAAAAAACCGAAGAAGAAAGGTCAGGGCTGTAAGGAGGATAAAGCAGGAGCTCAAAACCCAATCAGCCAATAGTTTCCAGCATCAGTTGTGCCGTATTAGGCAGAGTGTTGTCTTAAAGAAGCACGCCTATCGGCTGCCACCCCGGACATATCCTCTTTGCCTGTATAGTTTAGTCTGTTGACAGTGCGTTGTACCATGGACACTAAACAAGACCGTTAACGTGACATTACCAACCGATGGTTGCGTTTTGAATTTCTTAAGAACAAGCTATTGAGGGCGTTTCCACTGGTAACACCCTAATGCTTGTGTTCTGGCTGAAAAAATCCCGTCCTAAAATGGATCGTTTTATTAATGAAACAGTTTTTAAGTTCGGAGCAAATGTAAAGTCCGTGTTCTTTACAATGGACGGTAAACTCTTTCGGAACCCACCTTGCACAAGTCTTACGTGAGAGGAGGATCGACATGTTTCAGCAATTTCTCCAACTGTCAGTCTTCTTAGATAACTGAATCAACACGAGTTTGTTTGGATACTGCCACTGGGTGCCTTGAGCCCTCTTCATTCGCTGCGCTTTCGCCGTGACTTTTAAATTTTTCCACTCTGGATTACTAAATCGACCAATTTACGCAACTGCCGCCGTATCGTTTGTGCTTCGGAGAAAATATGTCTCAACGTTGTACATTTTCCGGAAGTAAAAACGACATCACAAAACGCTGTTCTTCGAAAGTACATTTTTCGATCGGACCCACCATCGTAATGAAGGCTTCACTTGTTATATTTACGAAAATATTAATCTCTTCGCAAGATTGCCAACTAACACAAAAGTTTCATTCCCTGCATTAGGTTTTGAAACGACTAGGTATGTTTGTTTAACTATTGAACAATTCTCATATTTTCACCGATACTTCGTGCGTTTGCACTGCAAGATAACCAACATAGTGGTCTCAGTCCAGGCCTTTTGGTAGGGTGCGACAAGCTGCAACTCTCGTTCACCTCCCATGTTCCCGGAGGAGACGCTAACCAGCGCTCGGTACGTGCAGAATGTTGTTATATCAGTCATTTT
Source organism: Schistocerca gregaria (assembly GCF_023897955.1). NCBI lineage: Eukaryota > Metazoa > Arthropoda > Insecta > Orthoptera > Acrididae > Schistocerca > Schistocerca gregaria. Next base: position 381,399,376 of record NC_064921.1, on the reverse strand, counting down.
GCTGTTCTTGTAACAGGAAGCAGATATGTTGTTCCAATAGGACAGTGCTCGTCCACACACAACCCGTGAAACTCAATATGCTCTGTGAGACGTGCGGCAACCTCCCTGGCCAGCAAGATCTCCGAACTCGCCCCCAGAGGAGCACGTGCAGGCTTCATTGCAGGACAAGTGAGTCGTGCGACTCGGGAGCCAACAGCTCTTGCAGAACTACGTAAACAGTTCGAGCAGGCGTGACGTAACGTATTCCAGGACTGTAACTGCCATCTGTACGACCCATTGAATTCCAGAGTCAGCGCCTGCATTGCCACCCGCGGAGGCTACACCACGTGCTAATATGGGTGTTTCGGCATGGGTCGATACCCGGTACCTCAGAACCGCTTGTGCTACTGATCTCTAACTGTGATCATGTCATGTATTCCACATGCTCTGATGCGACAATTAATCTTGAGTGAATTTAAAACCTCTAAAAGAGAGTATTAAGTTCTTTCCAGCAGTCCATTACAGCTTTCTTAATTACCGTTGTGCAATCTTCTGTTAAGCAGCAATGAATTTCTTTCAATGGCGTGATCATTTTTGTGTACGTGGAACTTCTGTAGCTTCATTAGAAGATGAGGAACATGATTTCTGTCCACGCGACAAACAGTTCTCTCCGTAACTGGATAGAGACCCCTAGTATGGATACTGCCGCACATCGCAGGCATGACTTAGCATTTTCTTTAATCGGTAGCTGGTAAAGCTCAAGCCATACATGTCCCGCCATCATACAGCTCACCTAGCTGGTCATCTCCTCAATAGCTGCCTGCTTACTTGCTTACGTGTCCCAGGCGGTGATCGATGGTCTTCAGCCTAGAAATGGACGTTATCTTACAATCTTATTGGATTGTCGGCCGAGTAAGAGCGTCATTTAGACTATGGAAATAGGCACCTTATGCTAAACCCTCGGTGTTTTTACCTTAACTCGATTGTGGTGAAACAAAATCCGTAAACGATCTGCCTTTACGAAACCGTCGTGTGTGTTACTAGGAATTCCTTCAGCTATTATGCCAACTATTCCCTACACTTTTTCCCACATATTTTGTATTGAAACTTTTGCCCTTATAATTCGCGGTTTTGGTTTTATTTCCATTTCTAAATAAGGATTTCACTACTGTTATAGTCCATTCCTTTGATATATCTCCGTATTTCAGTTAAGAGTTTAAATTGTTCCAGTTTATTTATTTTCTGTGCACACTTAAGTACCATAGAATTTATATCATCGCATCTTGGTGTCTTTTAATTTATTAGTGTTGATTAAGCTGTATTGAATACTTCTGTTGTTTGATCTACATAAATATAGGCATCTGCTGTTTTGCCTACTTCTGTTTGATATTCATTCATATTAGTCCAGAGACAAATGAAGTTAAACCGGACTAGATCTAGACCATTGCTCAGTAACTTACTTCGTAAGTCATTATCAACTCCCTGGTGCCGCTTAGTTTTTGTCTGAGGCAAAGATTCTGCAGAATTTATTCATCGGAAACGAATCGTTGCAAATGAAGGTGCATCTTACTGATTGCTTGCTTATGTGTAGAAGCAAAAGTCTTGACGTATGAAGAGAGGAAACAGATATGCTATCCCTTGTGAAATTTAAAAGCTGCGGTGTTCCTTGTTTTAGAGAAACATGAAATATTTCGAATTTCGTTTGAAAGGTATACATTAACCACCCAAGTGTTCGAATGGAGAATGGAGAACTGGAGAGCAAGTTTACATAAAGTGATAGAATTCAACTGATCTTGAAACGAAAGACTTCATGGCCTAAGTCGACGATGTACTGGTGGCATTCTATGGAATACAGTGTGGCTCTGAAGACAGGGGAAAGAGCAGAGGAGATCAGGATGACTTACGGTGTTCTCTATGGTATGGGACAATGATATACATGTCTCTGACAAAGACACAGTGCTGTGCACCGACGTTTCATGTTATCGTCACCATCTCCTAGATGTTATGGCTTCTATATGTTGTTCGTTTGTCCTGTAATATGTCTTCATCAAGTTTTAAGGACTAATAAATTGTTAGCATTGATTTCGCCGGTGCTGTCTCGTGAGTAAGAAAGTGTGACGTTATTGTCTTAACATGACGTTGCTATGCGATATTATTTCATTTTTCTGTGGATACTTCCTGGTTATCTGGTGACTGTACTGTACCAGTGTGTCTGAGGGATCAAAACGCATCGCTGCGGTGGATGGTGTGCTGCCAGAAGCATCTGTATAAACACCTTGGTCGGAGGAAAGAAGGGAGGGTTGGGCAGTTCACAGAGCTTGGGTATGGATCGTTCACGGAACTTGGGCAACTACCCAGTCCGAGGCTACTGAGAGTCAGACTGGCGCCTGCACGCCGGAGGTCAGGGTATGCCAAGGCCGACCCAAAGCTGCCAGAGAATAACTGAATATGACTTTCTTTCTTTTCTGCACGACTTCAAATTTTCAGACGGCATGGCGCCAGCTCGTCACCCCGGAGGAATCTGCTGTGTCCACTCTAAAAATTTAGTTGAGCCAATAGTATTGCGTCTCTCTGGAAAGTTCTTGACACATGAAGACACTGCTTCTCTCTAATGCCAACTTCAGGTTCAAAAATTTGCATCTTGTATACAAAAGTAGAGATGTTCAAGTCCTTTTCCCTGCTTTTTCATTCAATTAGCAAGAGTTCTCACCCGTCACATTGGCAACAGAATCTCCTACATGAGAGTTGAAGGCTGTGAACTTAGATTCTGCGCATTCTGTTCCTGGCTGATGTGTGGAGAATGTTCTGCTCTGGGCTAGTAGAGAGATTATTAGATCCAGCTCCTGCTGGATGTTGGTCGGCACAGGATAGCTGTTCAGGGGAATGTAAGTAGCGCAATTGGAGTAGCACGATCCATATTCTGTGCAGTTTGTTACATTTTTATTCTGCCACGTAAGTCACGTTGCTTATTTTGGTTATATAGTTCAAATTAGACATCAAGCCAGACGTTTTAAAAAGCAAGCTAAAACTTGGTGAAAACGTTCTAGATCGATATCGTCAAGATCTATATCGCAGAAGTCCCAAAAAATTGACTTTGGGGAAAATCAACCAGCTTGAAAAGACCACCGCCCTCTTGAAATTTTTATCTTTTAGCTGAACCAAGGGACTGATTGGGATCATATTTGCTCCAAACTAATGATTTTACACACCACCATCGTTCAAAACGATAAAATTCTTTGCTATAATCCAGTATTACATTTCAAGACAAAATGATATTTATTTTAATGCAAGTAGTTTTGATAAAACTGTTGATGTAAAATTTTGCAACTTCTGATCTTAAGTTGTTGATTTTTTAAATTGTGTGTAATGTTTTAATTTACAACAAAAACAAAATGCAATTTAAATAATTTTCACGAGACAGAACAAACAGCAGCAATAATACACTGTTTTTACAACAGCGGACAGAGTTATTGTAAGCACGACTGGCTCAACGAAGCGATACTAACTCACTGGCCCAAAATCGGCAGAAAGGCATTATCTGAAAATAAACTAAGATCAGAATTGCTTTTATAAAAATAAAGAAAAGCCGGTCATTACTTTTTATATTTTTGGTTGTTTACCAAAACGTCACTCAAAGTTTGGAAGTCGTCTTTGGTGTCAGTCTGTTAAGTCTATCCGATTAGTGCAGCTGTGGCTGGCGCAGTAGCCGCATGTACATGTACGACTCAAGCCGTTTGTCCTACATACGCAGATGTTTCCGCAACCAGATTTAAGGCTGCAAGATATAATTTGAAGTATCTGGTCTGGTGCTTGTTCGTCTTCAACTGGAATAACGGTGTAAGTTGACCCGCACGCACGCCGCATCCCCCTTTCTCTTTGCAGAAGGCGATTTCCCATCCATACTTGAACCTAACGGTAATGATGCAAATGAGTTAAAGATCCGAGGGTTTGTGTTTACATAAGACCTGGATACTTTTAGGTCACAACAACGTCAATAATCTTTCCTTAACAACATGCAGTGCTTTTTAAAATCACTCTCGTCACTCATGCAGCTCAGGCGCTTGCCTGGTTTCAGTTGCCCTACATCTTCACCGTTAATGTGAGGGCACGCGACGGTATAAGTCTTACGACAATTCACATTCACTGTAACACATTGTTTGTAAGGCTGTAAGCCAACAATCTCATAGTTCCTTTGCAGCCTCATCCGATGTAAACCACCTATGCCCCTTTTCACAACGACAAGTTCATCACTTTCATGACCTATGCACAAAACACACGTAAGTTCGTCAATCGTTTCCATGTTTATAAACGTTTCAAGAACTTACAATCACAAATGAAAAACTCTTACACCAAGGCAATTCCCAATTCCGAATCAATCACCGGAAGCGATTAGAATACACTACTGGCCATTAAAATTGCTACACCAAGAAGAAATGCAGATGAGAAACGGGTATTCATTGCCAAATATATTATACTAGAACGGACATGTGATTTCATTTTCACGCAATTTGGATGCATAGATCCTGAGAAATTAGTACCCAGAACAACCACCCCTGGCCGTAATAACGGCCTTGATACGCCTGGGCATTGAGTCAAACAGAGCTTGGATGGCGCGTACAGGTACAGCTTCCCATGTAGCTTCAACACGATATCACAGTTCACCAAGGGTAGTGACTGGCGTATTGTGACGAAACAGTTGCTCGGCCACCATTGGTTCAAAAGGCTCTGAGCACTATGCGACTTAACATCTGAGGTCATCAGTCGCCTAGAACTTAGAACTAATTAAACCTAACTAACCTAAGGACACCACACACATCCATGCCCGAGGCAGGATTCGAACCTGCGACCGAAGCGGTCGCATGGTTCCGGACTCCGCGCCTAGAACCGCTAGACCACCGCGGCCGGCTCGGCCACCATTGACTAGACGTTTTCAATTGGTGAGAGATCTGGAGAATGTGCTGGCCAGGGCAGCAGTCGAACAATTTCTGTATCCAGAAAGGCCCGTACAGGACATGAAACATGCAGTCGTGCATTATCCTGCTGAAATGTAGGGTTTCACAAGGATCGAATGAAGGGTAGAGCCACGGGTCGTAACACATCTGGAATGTAACGTCCACTGTTCAAAGTGCCGTCATTGCGAACAAGACATGACCGAGACGTGTAACCAGTGGCACCCCATACCATCACGCTAGGTAATACGCCAGTATGGCGATGACGAATACACGCTTCCAATGTACGTTCACTGCGATGTCGCCAAACACGGATGCGACCATCATGGTGCTGTAAACAGAACCAGGATTCTTCCGAAAAAATGACGTTTTGTCATTCGTGCACCCAGGTTCGTCGTTCAGTACACCATCGCAGGCGCTCCTGGCTGTGATGCAGCGTCAAGGGTAATCGCAGCCATGGCCTGCGAGCTGATAGTCCACGCTGCTGCAAACGTCGTCGAACTGTTCGTGCAGATGGTTGTTGTCTTGCAAACGTCCCCGTCTATTGACTCAGGGATCGAGACGTGGCTGCACGATACAATGGCGGATAGGATGCCTGTCATCTCAATTGCTAGTGATACGAAGCCGTTGGGATCCACCATGGCGTTTCCTATTACCCTCCTGAAGCCACCCATTCCATATTCTGCTAATAGTCGTTGGATCTCGATCAACGTGAGCAGCAATGTCGCGATACGATAAACCGCAATAGCGATAGGCTACAATAAGACCTTTATCGAAGTCGGAAACGTGATGGTACGCATTTCTCCTCCTTACACGAAGCATCACAACAACCTTTCACCAGGCAAAGCCGGTCAACTGCTGTTTGTGTATGAGAAATCCGTTGGAAACTTTCCTCATGTCAGCACGTTGTAGGTGTGGCCACCTGCGCCAACCTTGTGTGAATGCTCTGAAAAGCTAATCATTTGTGTATCACAGCATTTTCTTCCTGTCGGTTAAATTTCGCGTCTGTAGCACGTCATCTTCGAGGTGTTGCAATTTTAATGGCCAGCAGTGTATTATCACGGAGAAGTAATCTGTCCACCACAACAGTGCCAAACGATGACTTCAAACGTCACACCTTGTGAAACAGCATACTTCTGTAAAAACAAAACCATGAGCACTAAAACAAAATCGTACCTTGTATGAAAGCCTTTGTAAAATTTTCACCAGCACATCAGTGCACGGGAATAATACACTCAAAGTCCTCTTGGTGCAATTCGTGCTTCCTTCAGAACAACAGTTTTCATCAACACAACACTTACGTGCTAAATTGCTTGGGTATGAAACCGTTTATGTTATCAGACAAAACTTACAGGCATCTGCTATTAATTCATACACCACAACACATTAAACACTACTTTTATATGCAGATATTCACAACAACAATTTTTCGGCTATGTTCAAGCCAAAAAACGACATTTTGGGCAAGTTAAAACATGCCATAACAATGTAACACCAGCTAGAGATTCCCAGCTGCGAGTTAGAGGTCTAGTGTCAAGCGAGCGGACTTCATGATGAAAAAGCACTGTGCGCAACCGCGCAACCCTCGCTGAGTAGTTTGCCGAGTTTTTATTATAGCTTTTTATCACAACTACATTATCAAGTATAAAGCATACGGAATAGTAACTCTTTCTGATTAGTTTTTTCACCTAAAGTATCAAAACAAAAAATTTAACACATAAATGAAGCCATACGGACGCTTGTTCAGTTACTATTGTTAAAACTCGAAATTTGATGATGGCGCATTTTCCCCAAGGTGGATTTTTGGGGACTTCTGAGATTTTGAACTAGACTTAATCCTCAGAGTTCCTGCCAATTTTCATCTTGTTTTTAAAAATGTCTCAGTTAGAGCAAATGTTTTGTCTAATTGTACTGGACTGATGTGTATAGCTTCTTGTTGTAACGCTGACTTTGATTTTACGAGCTGCCCAGATAAGCAGATCTTGTTGCACTAACTCCATGTAGTCTTCCACAGTTTTTGATACCTCCTACTGTGTTAGCGTCCTTGTGTAATTTAATTTGAATTATATAGAACTTTTCTCTCTGTTAATCTCACGCAGTCTTCTCTCTCCGTGGATTTCATGATCCTTTAACTTGTCTTACAACTTTTCCTGACAAGGTGACCCATTAAAAAGTAAATATACCCTGTTCTATTCCCAAATGGTTCATTTCACTGCGACAGTGTTGTCTTCATCCACAGCGGCCTACAACAAGGATAAGTTGCTTACTATTTTGTCAAAGTAACGAGCATTGCACCCACTTTTTTATGTCATTATGACTTAGCTTCTCCTGATATTCAGTGTTGCACACAGATTGCATCACTGACACACAGCCGTGGCAACCCTCCCAGGATCTTTGGATTCTATGCGTTTCCTGTAATCAATACGGCATAGTGAAACACCTGTTGGAGTACAAAAAGTTTCAGAGAACATTTTTCCTCATTTCGCATAGATGTATGGTTGAATTAGCGGCTGCAGCATAGGATTTAATGGTGAATACTGACCTTTTGTTCTGTATTGATATTTTGTATGTGCTCGTATTTTGAGGAATTTCGTTAACATACTGTGCGCCACGTGAAGTTTTTCTTGTATTCTATGTGAAGTTTTCGTATTTGTATGTGAAGGTGTTCTTGTGTGTAGGCTTCTTTTTTTATATTAAATTTTGTGGGTACCTTTCAGTTTTAACTCTACGTAAGGACAGGACTAGTCGAGTGTGGTTCTGAGAGGCAAGGAAAATTACTAGACAGAGAGGATATCATGTCAGAACTTTCTGAGAAGGAGACGTCAGCAATTGTTGCATTACCTGGAACACAGAAAACTTTTGAAACAAGTCAATGGAGAGAAACTAGCGTGCTTTCTGAAACGGTGTCGGCAATAGCACAGAGTCGTTCTAACTCTGGAAACATGGGGAATATTCCGCAGCAGGTAAAACAGATGATACAAAAGCAGAGGAACACAGGAAAGAAGTCACTTATAGAGATATAAAAGCCAAAGACAGATACGAGAAGAATCGGTGGATGAAAAAGTGGTTGAGGTCTCTAAGGCAGTCGAAAGCAACGTGACCAGGCTTGTTCAGACTGTAGAAGGCAAACGTCTCGCTTTCTCAGGAGTACAGACTCTGTAGGAAAGTACAGAATCTATCACAGATCCAATACGACTTTGCAGAATTGAGGAGGTTGCCTGGCATAAACAATGTCTTGAGATCCTGAGAGAAGCGACGGAGCAGCCGCGAGTTACGGGGCCATAGGCTAATAGGTAATAATTAGCGGCATACCTGTGATAATTTAACGTCCATTGATGCGCCTTCAGCAACGCAAAACAGGGCCATTGTGAGGTGAATGTGTCAGACATCGTGGTCTGTGCCCCTCAACATATAGGGCTTTTGAAGACAAACACTTATTTTCCTTAGTGAAATTTCTAACCTACACTGCAGGCCAATCCAAGGAAAGCTAGATATTACGAACGAAGAGGTTATTATTAAAGTTCGGCCAGTCGTCAATCACTGCACAACCTTTCTGGAACTAGATCGCGAGATCTCGGAATTGTAGTGGTAAACTGCCGAACAAAACAGAGTACAACTATCATGTCTCCAGTCTTATCTGCAGTATCTTCAGGAAATTTTAAAACGGAGTCAGCGTCTCGACCATCCGGACAGTGATGACGACGTGCTTCATCTCTTCTTTAATACCATGCCAACTGAACACTGAAGATCTCCCCTCTGTGATGAGAAGAGCTGCCTAGAGGCAGTTAAACTAGTTGTAACAGATCGGAATTAGTACCTATCAGAAGACAAGAGAATGAGCTCTGCTTTGGAGCAAACTCTGTACGGCAACTGCTGAGACAATGAATGACGCATAACAATGTCACACAAAATGGCAATAGAGGCGGCCTCAAAACTAAAGGAACAGCAGGCGCAAGCAAAGACCTAGACATTATGAGGAAAGACCACGTTCAGAAGACGTCATTCAAGATCCACGAGGGAGCGGTAAAATGAAGGGCTGAAAAGTATTGAGATGAGAAACTGTGACCCTGATTGAAAATATCAAGTTTGACTATGTAATGAACGGAAAAGCACTTCTCAAGCTTAAACGTTTCTACACAGTAGGCTTATCTTAGGCTTTTTTAACTGTGTGTAATTTATACTCCTTACCTAGAAATTTTGTTAGTGATTAGCACTGAGTTTATTTTCTGTAATTTGTGTAAATATCCGTTTTCATGTGGGCACGATGTTGTGTGCATGTGAATGTCTTTATAGTTACAAATGACTAAATGTGTAGGTCGTCAGATAGACGGGCCTCTTAAGGTTGCTTTTATTTTTTAATTTGTTTGTAAATCCAGGTCTTCTGGTCGTAAAATCTCATGGAACAACAATTCTTTATTCCAGGAGCGTAATGTCGGTTTCGCAGATATTTTAAACTGAAGCGCTGCTCACCATCACTGGGAACTATTGGTGAATCTTGACTTCACTGTTATAGTTTTCTTTCAGAAGTAAGATGTAGACTAGACGAAGAAGTACGGTATCGTTTCTCTACAATTGGGCTCCTTATCTTGCCTCAACTGATTTTTTTTTCTTTCTCTGAGTCCAAATTTGTATGACATAAGTTTTTTGGTGAGATAGTGAATTATTCTTTGTGGAAGACCAATAGTTTCTGGCCCTTAGTGAATTATTCTTTGTGGAAGACCAATAGTTTCTGGCCCTTAGTGAATTATTCTTTGTGGAAAATCAATAGTTTCTGGCCCTTAGTGAATTATTCTTTGTGGAAGACCAGTAGTTTCTGGCCCTTAGTGAATTATTCTTTGTGGAAGACCAATAGTTTCTGGCCCTTAGTGAATTATTCTTTGTGGAAGACCAGTAGTTTCTGGCCCTTAGTGAATTATTCTTTGTGGAAGACCAATAGTTTCTGGCCCTTAGTGAATTATTCTTTGTGGAAGACCAGTAGTTTCTGGCCCTTAGTGAATTATTCTTTGTGGAAGACCAGTAGTTTCTGGCCCTTAGTGAATTATTCTTTGTGGAACATCAATAGTTTCTGGCCCTTAGTGAATTATTCTTTGTGGAAGACCAGTAGTTTCTGGCCCTTAGTGAATTATTCTTTGTGGAAGACCAGTAGTTTCGGGCCCTTAGTGAATTATTCTTTGTGGAAGACCAATAGTTTCTGGCCCTTAGTGAATTATTCTTTGTGGGAGACCAGTAGTTTCTGGCCCTTAGTGAATTATTCTTTGTGGAAGACCAGTAGTTTCTGGCCCTTAGTGAATTATTCTTTGTGGAAGACCAGTAGTTTCTGACCCTTAGTGAATTATTCTTTGCGGAAGACCAATAGTTTCTGGCCCTTAGTGAATTATTCTTTGTGGAACACCAGTAGTTTCTGGCCCTTAGTGAATTATTCTTTGTGGAAGACCAGTAGTTTCTGGCCCTTAGTGAATTATTCTTTGTGGAAGACCTGTAGTTTCTGGCCCTTAGTGAATTATTCTTTGTGGAAGACCAGTAGTTTCTGGCCCTTAGTGAATTATTCTTTGTGGAAGACCAATAGTTTCTGGCCCTTAGTGAATTATTCTTTGTGGAAGACCAGTAGTTTCTGGCCCTTAGTGAATTATTCTTTGTGGAAGACCAGTAGTTTCTGGCCCTTAGTGAATTATTCTTTGTGGAAGACCAGTAGTTTCTGGCCCTTAGTGAATTATTCTTTGTGGAAGACCAGTAGTTTCTGGCCCTTAGTGAATTATTCTTTGCGGAAGACCAATAGGTTCTGGTCCCTGTCGTAGTGCTTTGAAGAGTGCAGCAATTATAGTGTGTCCCAAAAGGTGATTTTTGTATGTGGTGCAAAGAGGATTAATAGTTTTCTAGTTCTGCGTGGTCATATGACACCTATCGATATTATTGTGAGTTTTTCGGTCTACCGGCAGTTGCCAAGGATGCCGTGCAGTACTTGATAGATTTTAGGATTTGTTGGACTTGAGCATTAAGAGAGCATTGAGCGATCTCAACGATAATGGTTCTTTTTCGTTATGTGTTTCTTTAGTATTTTCATCGGTCTGTGGACTATAAAATGTTGTTGATGTCAACTTAGGGCACCTTTTCAGAACTCTATGCATAATACACCTCGCTCTTATCGTATGAAAAGACCTATAGTTGAACAGGAATGATGATTTTATAAACTATAAACTTTAGGAGGCAACAGGATGTTGAGAGTTTTCTGAGTGACTTTTTCAGCCAGTGTTCAAAACTAAGTATGGCACAGTTTTCGTGCCTTGGTCCGCATTAAAATATGCTGTAATTATCAGAGCTACATCTTTCATAGATTTCTTCAAGGCTGCGCCTTCTCATTCCTGAAAAAGATTGGCGACAGGCTTATAATGTGTTGTGTTGAGGTTGTATGAAGTGGCCGTACTCTGATCATTGAAGTTTAGATTGCTTCAGAGGTAGCTGAGATGCCAGGAGGCGTAAAATCTGTGTCAGGTGCCAGTTAGGGGTGGAGTTTCGTCGATGTTCACAAGGGATTACCGGGCTCAGGGGTCACCACTTGCTGGAATACCACGGTGGGTCGCACGCACCTCTTCACGCAGTGTCCAGCCTTACAATCTCAGTGTGTTGACGGGCGCCGATGTGGGCTAACTAGTAGCCACTCTGATGGCAACCCACTGATGAGCGGAACAGTTACTAAGTGTGACACTTTAAATATTTCCAGTTTAAATGCACACACCGAAGATAAAAAGAGACATACGTTTTTGTAAACAGACCTATAAATGTACTCAGTTTCATTTTAATTTAGACAATCACAAGATATGTTCACACACACACACACACACACACACGAGCGTCCGCTCTTTTCTGCACAAAAAGTCGACAGTCACCACTATTTAACTGCGTAACCCACCACCTACCACTAGATTCATTTAGAGTACTTCATTCAGTTCAAGTCCTTGTTTTCAGTGTAATTAATAAGTATAATTTTCATATACTCTGGAACAACTGTAGAAATAATCTTAATATCCTGATGTGGGAAAAATTATTTTCATTCTGTTCAAGAAAAGCACAAAGTCTGTTGAAGATTTTTGATGTTGAACACACAAGAATTTTACTATATGTAAGATAAATTTTTTATAGAAAGAACAGACACTGTTGATGATCCACAGTTGTTCGAAACACTTCGAAATTTATTCACTCACTGCAAATTCCTTTGACATCAGCTGTGTTAGTCATTGCTCCACTACCCAGCTCGACATATGAAAATTTGTGTCGGACCTGGGCTCGAAACTGGGTTTCCCGCTTATTGCGAGCGATCGCCTTAACCATTTCAGCAATCCACACGTGCTCCCCGAACAACCCAAACTTCCATGTGGCACTAAATTCATCACCTAATCCTCGCAACATTTCTTGGATACCAGCAAAGGCGAGTGAGACAATGAGGAATTGTGTGAAGGGGTGTTCTTATTACAAAAAGATCGGCAGAGCCTCCGCCAATGTTGCCGCTTCCTCGGACAGTCGGAAGATTCACGGCTAAAATAGTGGTGGTCGGAAGCACCATGTCGACGCACGGATGGAAAACACCAAGCTTGGGAAGCCCATGATATTGGTAAGCGTACCGTAGGTACAACCGCAACCGAATTGTATATGTGGAGAGGCCAGACAAAAGTGTGCTTCCTGAGGAGGAGCTACAGCCTCTTCAGTACTTGCAGAAGCAACAGACGGAATAACTAACTCACCTGGTTTTGTAACGTTAGCCTTGCTGTGCTAATAGTCTGAAAACAAAGAGAAACTGGAAACGTTATTGTTTTCCTGTGGAGGTGCTGCTCTACTGTATGGCTTAATGATGATGGCATCCTGTTGGATAAAATATTGCGGAAGTAAAATAGTCCAGCATTCGCATCTCCGGGTAGGGATACTGGCTTTCTACGGATCAGAGTGTGAACTGTTAGATCCATAAATCGGGTCGGTGAGTTAGAGACTTTAAAAAGGGGAAGACCATAGACTGAAGTTAGATGTAGTGGGAATCAGTGAAGCGCAGTGGCAAGACCAATAGGACTTCTGGTCAGGTCAATGCAGTTTTTTAGACAATGTTTCGAAGTTAGCGCGAAAAATAAAGGGAGTGGAAGATTATTTACGACTTGAATAGAAAACGGACTAGAGTTGTAAGAGTCGAAGGGAAGTAGTAGTTGAGGAGCAAGTGAGATAGGGTTGTGTCCTATCAACAATGTTATTCTTAAGCGATGAAGGAAACCAAGGAAAAATTTGAGAAGGTTATTAAAGCTCAGGAAGAAGAAATAAAAACATTGCGGTTTGACGATAAAATTGTAATTCTGTCAGAGTCATCAGGGGACTTGAAATCAATAGCGTCTTGAACAGTGATTACAAAATGAACATCAATAAAATTAAAAACAAGGATAATGAAATGCAATCGATTTAAGCCAAGTGATGCTGAAGGGATTATATTAGGAAACGAAACACTAAAAGTATAGATGAGTTTTACTCTTCGGACAGCAAAATAACTAATGATGGTAAAAGTAGAGTGGATGTGAAATGCAGACTGGACTGCAGTTTTGTATGGACACCAGGCGGTCTTGAGAAGAAGAGAATAGAAACTTTCGAAATGTTGTACTACCAAAACTATGTTGAAGATTAGATGGGTAGATCAAATAACAAATGAAGACGTAGTGGAACGAATTAGGAAAAATGAGTAAAAGAGGGTATCAGTTGATAGGAAACATCGTGAAGCATCAAGGAACTGTCAGTTTTGTAATGGAAGGAAATGTGGAAGGTAAAAACTGTTTGACCACGACAAAGATTTGCATACAGTAAGCGGCTTCAAATACATATAAGTTGAGGTAGTTAAGAATTGATAAAGAGGCTTGCATTGAGCAGACTATCGTGAAGATCTCCATCAAACCACCCTTCAGACTGACGACAACATTATCCCTTGTTTGTAGTCTACTATTATTTTAAAATACACTCTTTGCTTTGTTTGTTGGACATCGAATTTTCTTGCTTGATCCTACCTTCCACCATATTACTCTCGTGCTTCTGCCAACAATCCTATCTTTCCCCCTATACACGAAAATTTTTTACATTCGCCAATGGTGCCCCTTTCCAGAAAATGTATGCTACAACACCAGTTTTTCGTTTACATTTAATTTATTTTTCAATATTGTTTCTGTCTTAACTGTCATGCCTTTATTTCTATTCTTCTCTTTCTGCCAATACCAAAGTTTCATTTACGAATCTCAGGCTGTCTATTCTCTCCTTGGTTGTGATTGTTCACTTTTTCTCCTTTTATCATTCTTTGATTTCATCTAATGAATTTTGTACATAAAGTTTGAATATTATTCTCAATAACGTGACTGTCTGTCTTACATCTTCTTTATTCTCACTGGTGGTCCATTCTGTCCAAATCTTGCTACAGCCACCTCTTCGTCATAAAAAAGTCAGGTAATTCTCCTGTAGTATTTCAGCCTCATTTCTCGCAGTCTGTTGGACTGCCAGTCCCATTAAATGGTATTAAATTTTTTCTCGAGATCGACAAAGACATCTTTATCCTTAGGCATCCACGTTTCTGAGAGTACCATCATTACAAACAATGTTTATCGTAGTAATCTACATCTTGTAGGATCGAACTGATGTTCACTTAGAGACAAGTCTTTATTTTCTATCTTTAATAACATTATTTTTATATGGATATTTCTGGATATTTTTATGCGTGGAACAGTTAGCTTATTGTACGATAGCGTCTTTAAGCAGAAATTTCCGTTTATCTAAAACCACTATACGTCCGTTTAAAATCTACAGTTTGTCTGTCAGTCTAGTACCTCGTCTTATCTTGCATTCCTCATTGCGTATTTCACGTTGATCTGCATTTGGAAGTTACGTTTCGGTAGTCCTTGATGCTTTATAGTACTTCAGTTTCTTTAAGGCTTTGTCAACTTCTTCCCACCATCATCATCTTTCTTGCTCGTCATCAAGTACTTTACCGGCATTCAGATTTTCATTTCCAACTTACATATTTTGCAATCTATTGTGTCTACATTTTAAAAATGTGTCTAACTATACTGGAGAATGTGTCCATTTTAGCTTCCAGATGTTTTCCCACTGCTTTATTTTTTAACTTGTTCTTTTTTTAAGTTTATTAATCGCTCAGAAGTTATTCCTCTTTCTCTAACAATGTTTCTTAATGACTCCTTTTACTGCTGTCTTCGCCCTGTTCTTTTTCCTTTCCTATCTCTCTTCATTGTTCTGATTTCTGTTCGTCTTCGTATGTTGCAAGTATCTGCTTAATAATTTACTTTCCTAAATTCTGTTTTACTTTATTTTCTGTTTTACGGTTTTAAAATGACAGGTGAAATTCTCTGAGAACGAAGTGTTGATCGTGATCATTAATCGATCTGGTATAACTTCTGCTATCTTTAACGCGATTCCGCATTTTTGTTTCACTGCTATGCAGTTGATCTGGAATTTCCGTCGTTCATTTCGTACAATTTCTTCGTAGGTGGGATTCAAACCACTTTCTGATTATTGTTAGATGATTTTCCTCTCGCAGTCCCACTATGCACGCCAAAGGGGCCACTAGTTGCGTCGTCTGTTGACTTTCTAACAATGGCAGTCTACTGTGCGGATAAGATTGTCCTCCCCTCAATCCTTCCTATAAATGCGATTAATTGTCCATAAGTATTTTCTACCTTCTTACCTTCATCGATGAAACTTTTGCCAAATGTACTTGCAGCATCATAGTATCCTTACATTTTGTTCTCATCAGGCTGTCCATCATACTGCAAACATCCTTTTATACTAATTCCTTGCTCATTGTTATACCTACTCCAGATCTTTCTTCTGTTACTACAATGCCAATCACTAGGTAATTTCAACTGCAGTACTGCCCACTATAAGGTAAACTTACTTCACTTACTATTCTCTTTCCTACACTGCTGCACACATTTTAAGTGCCAGTTTTTCTCCTATTTCGTTTTATTTTCTTCGTAGAAGAACAATCTCCAACTTTTCCCTCCATGCGATAGGACGATAATGAAGAATGTTTCCTAAGGAATACATCATCATGGCTATTGATTACTGAGATATCCTGATGGTTTTCGATGTCGGAAATTACTTTTCTTTTCCATGTTCTATGTTGTTAAGTCGTCGGTAGTTCATCTGTCTTCAGGAATGGTTTCCAATTCAAAGATTAAGACTATCCCAGCTCCACATATTGGACGTTCTTGGTTATACCAGTATCCTGTACGTCCCCTGAAATTCAGCACACACATTCTCGTCGATGGTTGCCCGTTCTCCAACAAACGAAGGTGTGGCTTGGGATTCCACTCTCATTGGTACCTCAAATTTTTGCAAAGTGCTTTGTTCTGTGTGGTGCTCACAGAGTCGTGCTCAAGAACGAAACAGAGAGACCGTCCATACTGGTCGACTATCACGTGCCTTCTTAGTCTTTGCAAACTTCCACATATGGCACAGGAGATGCAAAATATTTGCAGAGACAATATACGCAGATACAATCTAGTTGGTTCATAGACTGATCATCTCCCATTCTTGTATATTACAGTTATGTTAATATTCCTTCATATTTTCTGCATCTTTTGGCTCTTAAGAGGTCAAACTCGTAAAATGGGGTTTCACTGAAAAACATGACTTCACTTTTTGATTTCAACAATACATTCTGTACATGTAATCAACTCATATTTCATAAGTAACACACACATAACATACTTGCTATCTTTTATTGCATTTTCTGTTTGCTTTTCCTCTTAACTTATATGTAACTGTTCAAATAATTGTGTTTTCTATGGTTATGTCAATAAGTGTGTTTTCTATGACTATGTCAACTGATATTTACTAATGTTTCCATGGGTGTAATCTTCCTTAGAATGTTGATCATTTAGCACTCATTCTTCTACCTTGTGTATCTGCTCTAATCTGCCTATCTTTCATGGGCGACCAACAGAAACAACTGTTTTGTTATATACTCGCTGTCTCTTCACATATTTATGATTTGATTTGCCTTCATTCTTGGTCCCATGTGTGTTTCTACGCCTCATTCTGTACGTGCCTGCTACTGCTGACTTCCGGACATCAGAACTCATTGTTCTTTGATCGACTGCTTCCGTTTCTGTACTTTTGCGGCCTGTTGAGTCGACATTGTACCAGCACTGACTTCCTTCTCCAGTCTGTAGGTTACCCAAAACCCTTGTGACGCCTACCTTGTGTGAGAATCTGATTCTCTTTGTTGCAGGATCCAGAATTTGATATTACCATCTCCAGGCCGTTATTCGGTGTTTCACTTATACAAGACTTTTCGAGGTCCGTTACCAGCAATGTATATTGTCGACCTATCTGCCAATCCATAGCTTCACTCGTGACTGACCCCACCTTCTTGTAATATTCACGCTTCCCCTGCTTACGCATCTCCACATTGTGATGTTGCGGTTTAGATTTCATAATAATGAACCGTCTGAGTCATGAGAAGAGGGTTTCTTTGTCTGTCAATTTTTTACAGCTTATGCATTTCACAAAGGCAGAGGTGCATGTTGAATACAGGTCGCTTCTACGAATAGCACGTATTTATTTATAGCTCAATAGCGGTAATACTTCATCTACAAAATTGAATGTCACCACTACTGACCATTTTAACATAAGCCAACCGTTCTTCTCAAACAATACTAAAAGCTTCGCTCGTTCGTTCATGAGACTGCATCGCCTTTTGTCGCGGTTAGATCACATCCTACAAAGCCTATATGCATAAAGGCCATCTAATGTGTTTCTTATTTTGTTCCGAGTGTATTTTTTAAACATTTTTCATAAGTTTCCTTCTAAGCACTCTCGAATCCTACAGTCTGAGTATCATACCTCAATAGATGTTAACTTCACCGATCCTTTCGGGCATCGTGTACAACCGTCATGAATACCCAGACGAACGAGATTTACACTTTTGCATATTACGAGCGGTGTTTAATAAGTAATGCAACACATACATATTTTTTAAACCAGGTTGCCTTTATTCAGAATTCAAACACACAATATTATTCCTTACTCTGTTGGCTACAAAACCGTATTTTTCAACATAATCTCCATTGAATGCGATGGCCTTATGCCACCTCAGTGGAACGGCCTGTATGTCCGTATGGTGCCACTTTACCGGTTGTACAAATAACCTCCCAATCATCCACGTACTGCTTCCCACGGAGTTCATATTTCATTGGATCAGACAGATGGAATCTCTTCATGATCTTCTGTTAGACGGCGAGAAACCCAGCGACCACACACCTCTGAGTACCCTAGCTGCTGGACGAGTGTGTCAGCTGTATCAATAGAGAAATCCCCTTGAGAAGCGAGGTCTACATCTACATCTACATGGATACTCTGAAAATCACATTTAAGTGCCTGGCAGAGGGTTCATCGAACCACCTTCACAATTCTCCACTATTCCACATCTCGTATATCGCGCGGAAAGAATGAACACCTATATCTTTCTGTACGAGCTCTTATTTCCTTTATTTTATCGTAGTGATCGTTCCTCCCTGTGTAGGTCGGTACCAACAAAATATTTTCGCATCCGGAGGAAAAAGTTGGTGATTTGAATTTCGTGAGAAGATTCCGTCGCAACGAAAAACGCCTTTCTTTTAATGATTTCCAGCCCAAATCCTTTATCATTTCTGCAACACTCTCTCCCATATTTCGCGATAACAGGAAACGTGCTGCCCTTCTTTGAACTTTTTCTATGTACTCCGTCAGTCCTATCTGGTAAGGATCAAACCGCGTGCAGCAGTATTCTAAAAGAGGATGGACAAGCGTAGTGTAGGTCTCCTTAGTGGGTCTGTTACATTTTCTAAGTGTCCTGCCAATAAAACGCAGTCTTTGGCCAGCCTTCCCCACAACATTAACTTCCAGTTTAAGTTGTTCGTAATTGTAATACCTAGGTATTTAGTTGAATTTACGGCTTTTAGATTAGACTGATTTACCATGTAACCGAAGTTCAACGAGTTCCTTTTAGCACTCATGTGGATGACCTCACACTTTTCGTTATTTCGGGTCAACTGCCAATTTCCGCACCATTCAGATATCTTTTCTAAATTGTTGTGCAGTTTGGTTTGTCTGATGACTTTATTAGTCGATAAACCACAGCGTCATCTGCAAACAACCGAAGATGGCTGCTCAGATTGTCTCGCAAATCGTTTATATAGATAAGGAACGTCAAAGGACCTATAACACTGCCTTGGGGAACGCCAGAAATTACTTTTGTTTTACTCGATGACTTTCCGTCAGTTACTGCGAACTGTCACCTCTCTGACAGAAAATCACAAATCCAGTCACGTAACTGAGACAATATTCCATAAGCGCGCAATTTCACTACGAGCCGCTTTTGTGGTACAGTGTCAAAAGCCTTCCGGAAATCCAGAAATAAGGAATGGATCTGAAACCCCTTGTCAATAGCACTCAACACTTCATGTGAACAAGGAGAGAGTTGTGTTTCACAAGAACGATGTTTTCTAAACCCATGTTGACTGTGTGTCAATAGACCGTTTTGCCGGCCGTGATGGCCGAGGGGTTCTAGGCGCTACAGTCTGGAACCGCGCGACCGCTACGGTCGCAGGTTCGAATCGTGCCTCGGGCATGGATGTGTGTGATGTCCTTAGGTTAGGTAGGTTTAAGTAGTTCTAAGTTCTAGGGGACTGATGACCTTAGAAGTTAAGTCCCATAGTGCTCAGAGCCATTTGAACCATTTCGAACCAATAGACAGTTGTCTTCTAGGTAATTCATAATGTTCGAACACATTTTACAAACGACTAGAATCTCTTTGAATTTTCTGCCAGGTTTAGAGACAAGGTTTCGTTGTGGAAACTGTTATAGGCAGCTCGCACTGATGGCCGTGCTAAATTTCGAGCTTTTGTGAAAGATCGCCAATCTTGGGGATTTTGCGTTTGTTTAAATTTGGCATCTTTGTTTCGTTGTTTCTGCAACAGTGTTCTAACCCGTTTTGTGTACCAAGGAGGATCAGCTTCGTCGTTTGTTAATTTGTTTGTTATAAATCTCTCAGTTTCTACCGATACTATTTCTTTGAATTTAAGCCACATCTGGCCTACATTTATATTATTAATTTGGAATGAGAGGAGATTGTATCTCAGGAAAGCGTCAAGTGAATTTTTATCTGATTTTTTGAGTAGGTATATTTTCCGCTTATTTTTCGAGGATTTGGGGATTACAATATTCAATCTCGCTACGACAAGCCTGTGTTAACTAATCCCTGAAGCGGTTTTGATGCCGGTTATTAACTCACGATTATTTGCTGCTAAGAGATGTTTGGATGTGATCCGTCGATCACTCCAGATGAGAATGTCCTCTCGTTCCAACATTGCGGGAACCACAGCAGTGAGCGGCCGGCCGACAGGCGGGAGACCGGACACGTTTGCGCGACTTGTTATTATGGCGACAAACGCCTCGTGGAAGTTTCACGGTGCTTTTGTTCACGGCCAGGTCTCCGTAGACAATCTGCAAGCACCTATGAATATCTGCAATGCTCTGGTTTTTCGCCAAAAGAAACTCAGTGACAGCTCTTTGCTTGGAACGCACCTCCATTAAAGACGCCCTTTTGGAGGCTACTTATCAGTTGCATACCAGTGCTCTATGTTGCACTGGCCAACGCCAATGGGTCAGTGACTGACCCCACTTCCAATAAACTTTCTCTATCTAGCGTAAACCATATGACTTAAGTATTTCCATATCTTTGGTAAACTAGAAGTTAAAAATGTTGCTTATCATTACTGGGAAAGGGTTTCTGGGACTTGTTTTTATAAAAGAATTCCTTAGAAAAGTGTTTAAGTAAATTATAAAAATGATTTTACATTCATATATATTAATTTCACAATTACAAGAGCTGCTCAGACTCACATTCAGAACACTTTACAGTACGAACTACATCTACTTTCTTGGTGTGTGCAGCCCAGATATATTTCTTGCATGAAGTGCAAGCCTTCAAGTGCTTTTCTTCTTTGCTTCTGGCGTAACAGCGTCCTTTCTTTGGCAGATTACCCACAGCACCACTTACTTTCCGTCGCTGCTCTGTAACGATGTTCCCTCTGCTTACAGGACCTTTATGGTGATTACACTCATGCCCAAAAGTTGATAACACTGTAGTGTATTTTGAGTGTAGGCCTACAGCATTTCAAGCGCGTCTTTTCATGTTGAGAGCGCAAAGTTCCCGAGCAAGATCTTTCAGGTACTGTTTCCTTCGAGAACTCTTTCTGGGGTTATTCCTTGCCCATTCCTTGTATGTATCTTGAAATACAACATGCGAATTATATGCTATAACGTCAATCAAGTAGAGAAACACTGTCATTGGCCATCAACGCGTTGCTCGACGGCAGCTGTACACACTTATCGAATGTTTCCACTCCATACTTTGTACAGTTGTAGAATAGGACGATGTCTGGCTTCTGTTCCGTCACATCCATGTCGCGACGTTGCGTTGACAATACTGTAACAGCCAGCCGCTGTGGCCGAACGGTCTAGGCGCTTCAGTCCGGAACCGCGCTGCTGCTACTGTCGCAGGTTCGAATCCTGCCCCGGGCATGGATGTGTGTGATGTCCTTAGGTTAGTAAGGTTTAAGTAGTTTTTAGTCTACGGGACTGATGACCTCAGATGTTAAGTCCCATAGTGCTTAGAGCCATAATACTGTAACAACCTTTCATTTCTTAGGCACATAACTGACTATAGTGGCATCACCACTTAAGCCAAACCGAACTATTCCCAGTGTAACTTTTTTTAGAGAAACATGACGAAGTTCTGAAGGATCATAGCGTTTATCACTTAGAATAGTACCAACTGTAGTTATTTTCTCTTTCAAGAGATCGGATGCTAGAGGAACTGTAGTTAACTTTCTGTCCATGGCAACATTTTCTCCTGATTCTTTCTAGGTAGAGATTTCAATCAACCTTCTAACTGTTTCAGGGGCATTGTTATGGTTCTTCTCATTGTCGTGCTTTCCAGCATTGGGATTCGCAGAGAAGCAGCATTTCGTATTTGAGCCACATAATAAGTTTTTTTCTGGTTTTATTGAAATGTATAGCCTGAATGGGCATCGACAATGGAAGGTCACAAGTTCTTCATCCACTGTAACTGACTCACTAGGATTATAAAACTCAGGAAATTTACTATCATGTTCCACGTATCCCTGACAGAAGCAAATTTGTCGGTCTGTTTTCTAGCTGCTCGAGTTAGAGCATCATCAAAGTGCTGACCCTTTAATAAGAGCCTCAGTCCATGCTCTGAACATGAAGCTGTGCTTGTTCTGTCTATGGGCTCCACAGTTCAAAAGAATTCCAATTGCTGACACAATATCTTCACTTTCAAATGCTTTCGAATTTTTTTCGAATTGCCTGGCTTTTAGTTGGTATATATCAAAATGTTATCTAAGGTGCTATCATCAAGGAACACGAGAAAAGCTTTACTTGGTGTATCAGGTTTTATCCCTGGCTTAGTTCCTTTTGGGGTCCTCGTTACGCCAGCAGGAGACCTCCTCATTTGATTTACGTAAGGATCTCTCTTCCATATCGTACCTGAGTGGTCACAACGTCTTTTACAAGGTGATCAATTTGTGCCTTCAGCCTGGGTCGCCTTCTTGTTACTTGAATATTTTTAAAAATGTGAAAGCAAAACCGAGCACTAAGCACACAAAACACACATCTTCCGATACAGACATCCTAATATACTCCAAAATATCTGCAAAAAGTAATAAAAATCAATACTTAACCTGTTCATTTTCATCCAACTCGCTGGTGTCAGAAAATACTTGATCTGGAATTTCCATAGCCACATCTTCAGTTTCACTGCCTGAACTTTCGGATAGTTCCCCACAAAATTCATTGTCTGAATTCTTAACCAACGTTCATATTTCGCCATCTGTCAATTTCATCTTTTTGGATATTCTGTTAATATGTCAGAGAGATATCAGCTTCCAGTCACCACACTTTACCGATTGACTGCGGGAGGTGATTGTTGAGCTGCTACACCTTCAGTTACAACAATCGCTATGACTCAATAATGAATGTAAACCAAAAGCTCTTCTTATTATCAATAGTAGCAATAATGTATGTATTAAATAAAATACTGAACCCAACGGGAGTTGTAGGCCAAAAACTACGTTGCGGTCTGTTACCGCCCCCCCCCCCCTCCCCTCCAAATTAGTACGCAACTGTTATAGTGCCGCCACCTATCGCAGCTTGGGCTAAAGCGGGAATATTTCACGATATCGCACAGCAAATTATGCATTTTTTTCAATCGAAATTGGCCAGGAAAAAAAAGTGTTACGCTATTTTTAGAATGCCCATAAATGAACAGAAAAAAAGAAGGATTTGAGTGTAATGTCGCTTCGACGGCTTCGTCGCTGGAGACGGAATATAATATGGAATTGGAGAAGGATGGAGAAAGAAAATAGCAATATCTTCTTCAAAGGAAACCTCCCGGTATTTCTGTTTCACGGTTTATAGAAACGACGTAAAATTTAAATGTGGTGGCTGAACAGGAGATGAACCGCCGACTTCTCTAATGCAAGTGCAGTATTTTACGACTTTTTAAGCTAGCGTACGTTAGTGCTGAGAGCATCAAATTTTGAAAACAATAGAAAGCCTTGCAAACAACTTGAAAAACAAGACATTATTCTTATGAACAATATATCACTTAAAACTGTAAAATCCTCATCACCTTAATTTAGGTAGTTCAGCTACTAATCAGTTATCTGCAGATAATTGTCTAAGCAATAGCTCATTTTAATTAATCACCAATCATTAAGCTGCATCATAAGAGAAATACTCCTATAGGAAATATTGCTACACCAGATGAATAAACAAGAAAGTAAGAAGCAAAGAAAACTAACCCTAAGATGCTATAACGCTCAAGCTCATCAGTTACTTAATTTCGTTTTGCACGATAGATCGTAATGATGTGGAACGAGTCACTTTACATTCACAGTGCAAATTAATTTGTACATTTTATTACATTCTGAACATTTCTAACTTTTTTCTTTTTCAAAGAGGAACAAATGATGTGAGTTAGTAAGTCCTACCCACCACCTTTTACGCATTGCAGTAATAGAAATTCTTCTACGGAATAGCAGGAGTTGTCAAGGAGAAACTTTCTCGGGTTGTTTTCAAATTTTGCTTTATTACCTGTCAGGCGTTTTATTTCACTGGATAAACGATCAAAAAATTTTGTTTCAGCATTGTGCACACCATCTTGTGCTGAAGACAAACTTAATGTGGAGTAATGAATGTCATTTTTCCTTCTGGTAATGTAATTATGTGCATCATTGTTTCTTTTGAACTGTAGTGGATTATTTACAACGAACTTCATGAGGAAATAAACATACTGTGAAGCAGTAGTCAGAATGCCGAACTCCTTAAGTAGATGTCTACAAAATGATCATGGGTGAGCCCCATGTATTGTTCTTACAGCATGTTTCTGCACAATTAAGATTTTCTGTCTTAAAATGAGCTACACTGGAACATTTTCCATATGGCATTATCGAATGAAAATCTGCAAAATATTTCAGCTTATTGATTTGTCTGTCCGCAAGATTTATAATGATTCTAAGTACAAATGTCGGTGAACTCAGTTGTTTTTAGAGTTCCAAAATTTGTTTTTTCCGATTTAAATTCTCATCAATATGGACACCTAAGAATTTCCTCGACATATGTTACATGTATCATTGGTATAGTACCCGTAGACGTGCAGAAACTAATTTGTTGTGACTTTTTATAATTAGGGTGAGACAATTCACAGAAAACGAGTCAATGACACTTTTAAGAACTTTGTTTGCCATTTCTTCTGTTTCTGTATGCATGCTTGGACTGATTACAGTATTAGTGTCATCTGTGAAAAGAAAGAATTCTACTTATTTTATATTAGATGGAAGATCGCTAACAGTGGGCATAAGATTGAGTGTTGGGGAACACCATACGTGATATCCCCCCTGTCAGAATTATATCCCCAATCTATATTGTATGAATTACTAAATACAGCTCTCTGCATTCTTTTGGTTAGATATGGCATTATCCACTGGTTGGCTATACCTTCAATCCCATAAAACTTCAATTTATCTAGGAGACTACTGTGATACTATCAAATGCATTAGAGATAGGTCGCAGAAAATACAAACCGCCGCTGTTTTATTATTTAATGCTTGTAAAATGTGGTGAGTGAACATACAAAAATGGCATTGTCAGTTAAGCAACTCATCTGAAATCAAAACTGTGATTTGCTGAGAGTATTATTGTTGGTATGGTGAGATGCTGTTCCAGAATATATCAGCATCTCAAAAATTTTGGAAAATGATGTCATCAATGAATCAGGTTTTCACTGAATGTGACTTCGCTTTTCTCTAAATGTCATGAGTTAGCCGTCATGAATTCCGGCCGACTTACTAATCTGCAACAGTCATCTTTCCAGATTCAGTGAGGACAGACAAGGCGTTTTAAGACACCGCAACATGAACTTATCGAGAGAAACAGCGCATTGTTTAAGTAAATAGCATATTGTCTGAGAACATCCGGAATCAATTCATCATCCATCTAGTTTGATTTATGTTTTCCCTGGTTTCTGCAAATCATTTCAGGACCACACCTTTCCACCTGATTAGGCGCTTTACACCTAGCAGCTTCGAGGTCCGTAAGTCCTTGAGTTCTAGCTGTCCTTCGTTCCTCTTCAGTAGATACAACGAGTAGTTTGATCAGCACTTATTAGTTTCAGACAGATGTGACAACCCGAAATTGTGCAGCCATCGAATATTTCTACAATCCTGGCGTAACATTGTATCGGGACATTGCATGTAAAGCTTTATACATACCTAACCTTCGCAGTATTCGATCAAGAGCGCTTAATCCTCCTGGTTTGCAAGAACTGTCCAAAGTAAGTAAAGAGCCACATTGGGTAACGTGTGTCATAGACTATGTGATCAAAAGTATCCGGACACGCCAAAAAAACATGTTTTTCATATTAGGTGCAATTTGCTGCCACCTACTGCCAGGTTCTCCATGTCAGCGACCTCAGTAGGCATTAGACACCGTGAGAAAGCAGGATGGGGCGCTCAGCGGAACCCACGGACTTCGAACGTGATTAGGTGATTGGGTGCCACTTGTGTCACACGTTTGTACGCAAGATTTCCACAGTCCTAAACATCCCTAGGTCCACTGTTTCCATTGCGATAGTCGATACGTGAAGTGACACGTACAGTACAAAAGGGTATAGGCCGACCTCGTCTGTTTACTGACAGAGGCCGCTACGACAGTTGAAGAGGGTCGTAATGTGTAATATGAAGACATCTATCCACACCGTCACACATGAATTCCAAACTGTATCAGGATTCACTGCAAGTACTATGACAGTAAGGCAGGAGGTGAGAAAACTTGAATTTCATGGTCGAGCGGCAGCTCGTAAGCCACACATCACGTCGGTAAATGCCAAACGACGTCTCGCTTGGTGTAAGGAGCGTAAACGTTGGACGATTGAACAGGGGAAAAACTTTGTATGGAATGACAAATCACGGTACACAAAGTGGTGATCCGATGGAAGGGTGTGGGTATGGCGAAGGCCCGGTGAACGTCATGTGCCAGCGCGTGTAGTGCCAACAGTAAAATTCGGAGGCGGTAGTGTTATGGTGTGGTCGTGTTTTTCATGTAGGGGTCTTGCGCCCTTGTTGCTTTCCGTGGTACTAAATGGTTCAAATGGCTCTGAGCGCTATGGGACTTAACATCTGTGGTCATCAGTCCCATAGAACTTAGAACTACTTAAACCTAACTAACCTAAGGACATCACACACATCCATGCCCGAGGCAGGATTCGAACCTGCGACAGTAACGGTCACGCGGTTCCAAACTGAAGCGCCTAGAACCGCGCGGCCATACAGGCCGGCCTGAGTGGTATTACCACAGCACAGGCCTATATTGATGTTTGAAGTGGCTTCTTACTGTTGAAGAGCAATTCAGGGATGGCGTTTGCATCTTTCAACACGATCGAGCACCTGTTCATAATGCACGTCTTGTGGTGGAGTGGTTACACGACAATAACATCCCTGTAATGGACTGGCCTGCACAGAGTCCTGACCTGAACCCTATAGAACACCTTTGGGATGTTTTGGAACGCCGACTTTGTGCCAGGCCTTACCGACCGACATCGATATCTCTTTTCAGTGCAGCACTGCGTAAAGAATGGGCTCTCATTCCCGAAGAAACCTCCCATCACCTGATTGAACGTATGCCGGCGGGATTGGAAGCTGTCATGACGGCTAAGGGTCGCTCAACACCATACTGAATTCCAGCGTTACTGATGGATGGCGCCACGAACGTGTAAGTCATTTTCAGCCACGTGTCCGGATACTTTTGATCACATAGTGTATCTAGAAACTGGTGCTGCCGGATGTGTATCCAATACGACAAAATGACATTTAATGGCCAAGATAAAGAGTCAGAAGATCCACCAGATCACCGACACTAAACGGGGGTTGTGGGGAGTAGCATCTCATCCTAACTCTTGGAGTGACACATTGGACTGCCGACATCTGGAATTAGGCTGTATGGTTACACGCATCGGAGATATAACGTAGACTGCATGGTGAAAGAAGTGGTAGGACGTCATGGTCAGTGTGGGTAAGAGAATTTTTATTTCAATTGTTTGTTGTTAAAGATCATGTGATAGTAGCATATTTCCGTTAGATTAGCATCTATCCATAGGAAAACTACATGTAAATTTGATATCATGAGACTTTCAACTCGTAGTGCGACTATCAAATTCGCTAGTTATAGGCCCTGTACAGCACTGTCAGCGAAGTTTGGTTAGATACCAGCTACTGCTGAGGTGATAGGACCTGATGTTTCTTCAACGGCTTTTGGTTAAACTGCAATTCACTCAAACACCATTAAAAAGAAAAGAAAAAATACTTACACATGCTCACATACATGCGCATACATGTGCACTTATTTTACGTTTTTGCACAAGTAGTTTCTCAACTGAAGTGCTTTGCTACAAATGACATTAAAAACTGTTCATCTTGTTTTGTAGTAGATAGTTGTTTTAAAAATTTGTTGTGGCATAATACCACCATCTGCCCATGATATCTACAGAATTTATCTTAGGCCCTGTCTACTTGGGACCGATATGAGTTTTTTTTTATATTTTCGTGTTTGGGCCTACTCGAGGACATTCACTCGCTCCTCCCTTCCTCCAGTTCTCCTTGTGAGAACTTACAAACCGAGGCCACATCAATATTGCATGAAGTCTCGCTATCCTTAATATTCCTATTTTCAGTAGCCCATGGAGGAAGTAAGGTGATATATCCATGTTGTTGCATATAGCAAACTATCTGTGAGTATACGTACAACATATAGATGACATGCCGTTTCACCGCTCTGAAGTTCTCAGCAAACAACAGAAGTGTTCAGAAGCCATAAAAGACGTAAACCGAAGCATATGTCATCTTTGATGTCGTTGGATTATCGACCCTCGCATCCTAGTAATATTGCATTGATCGTTTTGATGCTATAGCAACATGAAACTACTACATTAAACTCAGTAAATAAAAATTCCTACATGTAAATGTGTACATATTTCAAGTAGCTGAAGTTGTTTTATAATACACTGAGGATAAATTCGTCTGGTGAAACATAATTGCATTTATTTAGTTTTCAGTTGCTCACAGAGAATTAACCTGAAGACAACCAGTGTGAATTACAATTGAGGCTTCGAAAGCTACTCAATAGTTCCTATAAGCTCTATCCATACGTGATCATCATTCATACTTAGGGTATAGCAGGGGCGTCAAAGTTAACAAATCAGTAAGCTTTACATGCTGTAATATCGTATCTTGTTAACTACATTACTTTAATCATTCTCAGTGGTTATTCCGAAAATATAAACATTTCTTCAGACCAAGAATACCTCACGAAGAAAGAAATTTGCTAAGATTTTATGCATTTCCGTACTGTCAGTTTGACCGATGAAGCGTTTGTTGCGTATCGACGTTTGCACAAGTAATTCCTGCTTATATGATGCAACAACTAGCGGGCTGATTTATTAATTTACAGTTGCACACGTAGCTTCACATTTGACTTTTACACACCACTAGGGCATTCCTGTAAATGTTGTAGCTCCAGCTTCGATCATTGATTCACTGCTCCTTTTCTTTCACTGAATCCCTGCTTTTGCGGCAACATGATCATCTGTTTGCCCATTCAGTAAGGCTGAGTCCTATTTGGGAACATTGTCTGTGCTCATAGTTCAAAAAATGGTTCAAATGGCTCTGAGCACTATGGGACTCAAATGCTGTGGTAATTAGTCTACTAGAACTTAGAACTACTTAAACCTGACCTAACCTAAGGACATCACACACATCCATGCCCGAGGCAGGATTCGAACCTGCGACCGTAGCAGTCGCACGGTTCCGGACTGCGCGCCTAGAACCGTGAGACCACCGCGGCCGGCTGTGCTCATAGTTTGTCAGCCATACTTGCAATCAGTCTCCTATGAATATCATTAAGTCATACAATTTACAACTGCTAAATATGCCTCGCGCTTACCAGTTGGCGGTAGCTGGGAACCCTACGTTCTTTGCCACTGTCGATGGTACACACTGGGCTAGGCCATCTTCAACAGCTAACTGAATGCGGAGGACCAACGTTCGGCGGCTACGAAATTTCCTTTAATTTCATTTAATGCATTAGATCAATCAGGGCTTCACAGTCGACGTGCTGTGCTAGCAGACGGTGTGCGCAAGGCTGCGAGCAGCGAGTACTGTACCCCCTGCATCGGTACAGGGACGGAGTAGGTTGGGGAGACATGTAGGGATTCGTGGAAACGAGGAGATAGATGCTTAGGGAAATACTTGGAGAAATGTAGAATGTCAATATATTCGTTTTGCAGTGTAGATCAGTTACTTGAGCCCAAATTGCATACTGGAAACTTTCTCATTTTCCTTTTAGTTGTCATACGACTACCTATTTATTTCCCTATATAACATGGTTTCCGTCTGTAGACTCACAAACTAATAAATTCTACGACAAACCCACATTTTGTACACGTTCCCAAACGCTGCTGAGAATGTCACATCCAGGTGTGTGCCTGTGGTATCTACATATTCTTGGAGCGCTACAGAATATACAACAAATTATTTGCAAAGATTTACCAAGATGGCTTTCAGCGTCGTGTGCCATAACCTGTGTGGGATGCATGAGTCTCATGTTTGATAACAATACCACGTCAAATTCTTCTACTTAAAACACGAACAAACACCGTCCGAACAGCCTATGAAGACCCAACGGCACCCACCGGCCGCCGAGTCATCCTCAGACTTTAGGCGTCATCGAATGTGGATCCGGAAGAGCTCGTGGTCAGCACACAGCTCCCCGACCGTTGTCAGTTTTCGTGACCACTTCCTGTACTTCTCAATCAAGTAGCTGCTCGAGTGGTCTCACACGGGCTGAGTGCATCTGGCGTGCCAACAGCCCTCGGCAGAGCCGGACGGTGCGCCGTCCAAGTGTTAGCCAAGCTCGACAGCGCTCAACTTCGGTGATCTGACGGGAACCGGTGCTACCACTGCAGCGAGGCCGTGGACTCTACCTCAAGTGGACCCATATATTCAGCTGCAGCAACCAAGTATACTTTTATCAAATCGCGTGAAAAAACAGAAGGCCTTTGGTAAAAGTAGTGCAATTTAGTAACATTAGAACGGCACACGACTTGATTTTGTTCCTCTTCTCCCTCCTCGACAGAGAGCTTCCTTTTAAGTTTTGAAATCTTTTGCTCACGTCCTTCGCATTTGCCGCTTCCGTATTTTTGACATGGAATGTCTTTGAAAATTGAATTTCTTGCAAGTATCCAGTGTCGTGTGACGGGTAAAAAATGGATAGATATCTATACGGGAGAGATAGGCAACGGTCTCCAACTAGCCGCCTTACAGTCTTCGTTACGAGTGACACGTTGATGCTTCCCTTGACTCTTTACTTCAACAAAAATAAGTATTTTCCGTGATTTTAGTTTCTAATACATCTTAATATTATATAGCATGTGAATACTTTTCCATTTTTCCAGAAGTTAGACAGTGAGTAGTTACGTAAACTTACATTTCAGGGCTGCATATGTCTGGAAGGAACACATAGAAAATGTGGGGAAGGCCAACCAAAGACTGCGTTTCATTAACAGGACACTTAGAAAAAGTAACAGATCTACTAAACAGACTGCCTACACTACGCTCGTCGGTGATCTTTTAGAGTACTAGTATGCAGTGTGTGCTCCTTAGCAGATAGGATTGACGGAGTACATCGAGAAAGTTCAAAGAAGGGCGGCCCGATTTTTATTATCGCGAAATAGGGGACAGAGTGTCATTGAAATGAAACAGGATTTGGGTTGGATGTCGTTCAAGCAAAGGCGTTTTTCGTTGAGGCGGAACCTTCTCACGATATTACTTTCTTCTACGAATGGGAAAATATTTCATTGACGCCGACCTGCATTGGAAGAAAAGATCACCGTAACCACAGCTAGCACCGAAAGATACAGGTGTTGGTTTTTTCCGTGTTCTGTACGAGATAGAGTATTATTGTGAAAGTGGTTCGATGAACCCTCTGACAGGCACTTAAATGTGATTTATATCAATGTAGATGTAGCTACGTACCGTGACGTTGATCCTCGTTGTGTTCTCGTTCACCGTGTCTGTTGACGTGCTAAGGCCATCTCTCCCTGCCGATTGGGAGAGATGGCCATACCAACTTTGAGACAGTGAGTCACCCGTAAAACTTTATTTATTTTTAAGTTTTGATCGGAATTCATCTTTCTTTTTGTACAGATGCTAAGTACGTGCGTTCTCAGGATTGATTCTTCTAAAGGCAGAGAGCGAGAAGAAGACTTCAGACTGCTGTTAATAAAGTAAAAATTGCTAGTTATTGAGTCAGAAAAGTTTCTGTAGACTTTAGTATTCCAAGGAAACCCCTATAGTGAAACATAGAAACCGATTGTGATGTAACAACTGCAATAGGTCCAGGTTCCTGTTTGGGTTGAGCCAATGAGGAAAGTCTTGTGTGATTTCCAATCACTTTCTCTACGAAACTAACCTGTAACAAGAAGTTCAATAAAACATGTTAAGCTTATTTGATATTCTTTATTCTTTTAATGCGATGTCCTCTTCGTTTTTAAAGTGTTTTTGCAGCTGGCCATCTATTCCTCGCGTGTCTAGCCATCTAATCATGATACATGGGTGAAATGGCCAAGCGTTACATAATTTAAAAAAGTTCGTAGTTAATTTGACATTTGATCTAACTTCGTAGTTTGACATTTTATCTAACTTCGTGAACGAAGTCTTATTCTGTTTTTGTTTTTTTATTAATATATCAAAGTAGAAGAATAAACTGGTAGTCAATATCGCAGGAATTCTATTTATTCATGTTTACCAGTTTCGGCGAAACTAAAGCCGCC
Source organism: Schistocerca gregaria (assembly GCF_023897955.1). Taxonomy (NCBI): domain Eukaryota; kingdom Metazoa; phylum Arthropoda; class Insecta; order Orthoptera; family Acrididae; genus Schistocerca; species Schistocerca gregaria. The sequence goes on along the minus strand of NC_064921.1, from coordinate 381,366,973 downwards.
ATCATCGGATCTTAGGACACATACAGGTTACAACAAAAAGGCAGACAATGGTGATATTAATAGTTGCCTATAACACTCAGGCCTTACAATTACGTTATTAATATTACAATTGTCTGCCTTGATGTTGTAACCTGTATATGTCCTAAGATCCGATGATGGCGTCTTTAGTTTCGCCGAAACCGATAATCATGGAATAAAAAGTATTCCTGCGATCTTGGCTACCAGTTTATTGTTCTACAACCATCTAGATCGCTCCCATATGACCACAATGTGCTCCCTACCTACATAATATATATAAAGCACTAAATGTAAATTTCTATGTTTTTTTGTATATTAGAGTTTGATTTCGGCATCTGAAAAACGAGGCCATATATCCCTGTTTTACCCTGCCCGAAACATTTTAACCAATTATTTGTGTAAAAAAAAAGATAATATTCCTCTCCTTGCATACTTCAATGTGTAGTCAGTCAGTGTCGCACAGCTGTGACCTGCCCGTGCGGAGACATTGTCGGTGCCACACAATTCCGTCTCACCATAGCTGCTGTTAGATGGCACCATTGGAAAAACTGTCCCTTCCCTACTGTAGCTGGCACTTCTCCAGTGTTGTCACCGCCAACGGGTGCGCGCGCATTTCCCCCTACGCCCCCCCCCCCCCCCCCCCCTCAAAATAAAATCACGCTGAAAGTGCTCTGCTCGCGAGCAAGAGCCCGTGCGCGAATGCTCACCCTCAAAATCTGCTAGTTGTTAAGCCCCGGATCATAGGCTTAGCAATATCCGTCCCCTGCTGCCGCAGTGGTCAGAGTGTCCTGCATATATGGATGCACATCAAATATTTCTGAAATATAGGTAGAATATGAATTATATGGAGCGTAGAATCAAAAGCAGGAAATTGCAATTAAAGAGATAAGAACAGTGGTTTTGAAAGCCTTTTACTTTTATTTGTTAGTGCTGTTGCTTTAATTAGTATCACAGCTACCGATGTTATAAAAAGCAAATTGACTCCGAACAAAATGACCCTAATATATCAGTGCCTCACACTGAATTGAATCTCTTTAATAACTGAATTACATTTCTTCGTCTTTCAGCAAAATGAGGTGACAAAACGAAATATCCATTCGGTTTAGATATTAGTAGAAGAACACAAAATTCAAGTACTGGGAAAAAATCATTCTGAAGTTTACGAGATTTATTTGCAACACAAATTTTTAAAATTTGTGTTTTTGTAATGTAATAAAGATTTTATAATGAAAATAGACATAAACAGTTTAATTATTCTTTTTTGTTGATTAAAATCAACAGTTTGAAATCCCCCTGAATAAAGTGAAGGTAAGACACTGACTATGAAGTCATTCTGCAGTGCTACAGAAACAGAAGAGATAAAAAAATGTATTGTAAATCTGTAGTGGTTGACACGCGAATAAACGCAATAAATGAAAGCAAATATAAAGCCTAGCTGACGTTCAGGAACACATTAGAAACTGAGCTCTCAACTCTATCTTCACCATGTGCCAGCCTCTACCTTAGAATTAGGTCTTCTTTCTCTTACTGATTGTGTATTCATTTTTCTTCTTTTTTGGGCTACCTAACTTTCACCATTAGAGTACTTTTTCTCCTATTCTTCGGGAGTGGCATCAGTATTACTGTCAGTCAGTATAATTTGCAGCCAGAATGTTATGTCCAAAATAAATCAAGTCTTGGCTACACAGGTCTCCTCCATCATTAAACATTCTAATTATTCTAAAATTAATAGTGTCTCTTATGACACATTGTTATTAAATTCCATCCGGTGTAGCAGTAAGATTTCACCACTTAACATTTTATCGAACCATTTAATGACTGAGAATCAGAAAAAGATGCGATGAGAGGAGGTAACGAGATCCAGAATCACGGGAAGTAAGGTAGTGACGTGTGGCGCCAATAGAAGTGTTACAGGTAGGAACGACGAAATATATGCTCCTTTGGCCCCTCATTCATTCATCTGGATAATTTTTTTTCCAGATTGTGGAAGTACCTTCGAACCTATCCCCCTCCCCTTCCCACACCTTCACTTTCCCATTCCACCACTTCCCCCTCCCCCCCTCCCCCCCCCCCCCCCCCAAACACACAGACCCTCTGTTCTTCGTTCTTTCCCGTTTTGACCATTCTACTGACGAAATTCAATAAAAGGAACGAGGGAGAAGTAAGTGGCATTATCTTCTTCACTAAGATTCTTCTGATATTTTTTTGTTCAGTCAACGCATATAAGTTATATTTACCTGTGTACTTCAATATCTGTTTATATTATTTAGAGATCTAATGAAAAAAAATTTCAAAAACTATATCAGGCAACGCAAGTGGAATTTTTTAAAAATATTTTAGCTCTTTTTTGTAGCAATAATCTCATTCATATTATTTCGATTCGTTTAGTTCTGTAACACGTAATTATCGGAGCTGCAGAAGAAGAAAACAAGTTCATTGTACATTAATTAAAATCTGCAAAATAGTACAAGCATAGGTGGTCGTAGCTAAAATTTCTTGAGTTTGGTAGTACTATCGAAAATCTAGTCATTCTATGCAACTGTTGACTATTTTTGAAGAGATCCATATTTTGTGTAATAATAAGGAATATTAAAAAAAATTTCTAGTTTTGGAATGTCCACGTAGACCTACAGTACCAAATTAAATCTGTATATCAGTTTCTTTTAAGTATCCGCTATCAAACTGTACTTATTTACATAGAATCTGTAGTGTAAGGAGGTAACACTTGTAGGCATGGGAAAACATCTTGCAACCACTTTCCTGTACAGTTTTTCTTATGCGGCCTTGTACTCAGTGCATGCCATTTCGTGTTCCAGCCTCATACAGAGAAGGGGTGTCCCATGACGTTTATTTACTTTCCTATCGTCGAACCAAATTCGAGTAGAGATGTCAGGTTGTTTGGCGGCTACGAGTCGGCCGTTATATTTCTAGGATACAGGCCATTCACGGTCTCAGTCACGGAAACATCTTTCATGGTCGTTGATTTGAAACTAGTTTGATTTTGTGCATAGCAGTACTAACAGTTTAAGGTTACTGTTTCAGTGCCAAGACTCGTAGCTGGTATTTTGGTTTTATTTCCTAGTAATGAAGAATATTGTGTAGAATGGACAGCTCAGCAACTTAACGCAAGAGTTCTAGGTAAATCTGAAGCCTCTCCAGAGAGTCTCACCGGGTCAAGGACTACACCATTGTTGATGATGATCCATCCATGAGACGAGAACGTTTGGCTCAGCAAACTCTACGAAGACATTCGTTACAAAAGGAGTGTTTTGTTGTCAGTAGACAAGCAGTAACAGCAGGATGGATCGGTCAGGAGAGCACAGTGATTTCGAATGTAGACTGGTCACTGGTTGCCAATGGAGCAAAAAATCCAACAGGGATGTTGCAATCCTTGGCTCAAATGACTCTGAGCACTATGGGACTTAACATCTCAGGTCATCAGTCCCCTAGAACTTAGAACTACTTAAACATAACTAACCTAAGGACATCACACACATCCATACCCGAGGCAGGATTCGAACCTGCGACCATAGCAGCAGCACAGTTCCAGACTGAAGCGCCTAGAACCGCTCGGCCACAACGGCTGGCCTCGCAATCCTTCCAGAGTAGCTCAAGTTGACTGTTGTCGGCGTGATTCGGAAGTCGAAACCCGAAGGAATCATCACAGCCACGCCAGGATCGGGGAGACCTCAGGTACCGACGGACAGGGACCGTCAAGCATTACCAGCGGGAGGAATCACTCGTAAGTTCCAAAGTACTACCAGCAATCCAGCTAGCACGATGGGTGAGCGTAGGGAGCTAAAAATAATGGGGTATAATAATCGAGCAGCTCCTCAAAATTCACACAATTCTATAGGCCGTGCTAAGTGACACTTGTCGTGGTGCAAAGAGCGACGCCAATGACAATGGATGACTGGAAACGAGTGATCTGAAATGATTAATCCTGCTATATAGTGTGAGAATCCGATGGAATGGTTTCGGCTTGGCGAATTCCTGGAGAATTTCACCTTCCGTTGTGTGTAGTGCCACCAATGATGTACAGAGGAGATGGAGTCCGGACCTGGACCAAACGGAATATACTCGAGATGAGTTAGAATGTCAACTTTGCCCCAGACCCTAGCATACAGGATCTCTACCGTCCCTGATTTCCGCTCTTGAGAAAGAATGGGCTGGCATTCCAATGTCTTATTGAAAGTGTCCCTGCCAGAGCTCAAGGCCAAGGCATACACCCTACATCCACTGATAGGCGTCTGTATACTTTTCATCGGATGACATATAGTCGTCTTAAACACCTGTTTGGAACAGGTTAATTTGAGACATCTGGGACGGAAACCACCCAAACACCTATACGTCGCTGCCGTATAAGATACAAGGAAATGCGTCGCTCCTAACTGACTGCCCAAGTGCGCTGTTAAGCTGCCCTGAGAAGTCATCATTTATCTCGATGTCTCATTAATTATACTGCCCCAAAGACCATCAGTACAACAGATAAAAATCAGGTGAAGCTCTCGCAATAGGTCCACTTCGCTGCGGGTATGCTCAGTAGAGTGGAAACACAACAATAAACGGTTTGTGTTCTACTATGTGATGTGATAAGGTTCTAGACTCTATTGCAAATAAATTTTCACGTGGCAGTGGCCTCCTACAAGCTATTAGATAGTGTGACTCTTATCTAGGTCCAAAATACATTAGGCAGCATGGCATATAGTGTGTCCTGCAGCAGAGTTCTCAACGCAGGAATGCCCTGGGCACCAGCGTGTTGTCGGTGGCGGGCTTCGGCTGCCTCTTGTGGTGCCCCTGCCTGGCGGCTACCAGCTTGTGCAGCAGCAGCTCTAGCAGGAGCGCCGTCAGGGATGCGGCGACGCCGTAGCACAGCATGAGCAGCGCGGGCGAGACCTCGGTGAGGCCCACCTCTGCGTAGCCGCTGTCGCGGTTGAGGCAGCGCGGCTTCTGCGCCACCCACCGCGTCCACTCGCGCTGCGTCATACCCGTCTCTCGCAGCCAAGTCAGCCTGTAATGTTAAATAATAGCTGTTTCCTGGCCTTCCGTCACAGGAAAACCATCATTTCACTCCGATCATTAATGTGCACATGTTCTTCCGAATATACATTGGATTACACTTTATGAATTAAATGAAAAATAACATAAACTAGGTACAAACCATAACATGCACACAGTTTATTCAACATGTAAACGTCACTACAGATATTCGGATTTAGGTTATGACACGTTCGATGCGCCTGCCATAGTTGGCGAAGACGTGGCGCAGAGGAATAGTGAAAGTGTCGGAACATCGATGACCTCCTGAAAGGCTGTTTTCAGCTCAGCAATCGTTTTGTGGTTAAATGATAATTAATTGAAACTCTAAGCTGCCGACGGGTTTTGTTGATATACCTTGATGGGGACAGCTAAAAATGTGTGCCCCGACCGGAACTCGAACCCGAGATCTCACGCTTACATGGCAGGCGCCTTATCCATCTGATCCACAGATGAATAGCGCGACTGCAGGGACGTATTCTTTGCATCGCTTCCCGTGATACACATTCCCAACTGTCCACAATCTACATACTTAATGTTCCTAATAGATATTTGCTCATCTACTCATTACTCGCGCCAACTAAGGTGACGATTCCCGTAAGAGTTTGGCCAACCTGTGCGGATTCGCACAAACGAAGGTAGCCTTTAAATATAAATGAAGGTAGCAACTGTTCCCGAAAGAAGAGATACCATTGATGACCGTTCAGCTTCTCTAGAACAAATGATAATTAATTGAAACCCTCAAATGCCAAGAGGTGTTGTTGATGTATATAAAATATATCAAATCAGAGAGATTAGAGCCCACACAGAAGCATACCGACAATCCTTCTTTCCACGAACAATACGAGACTGGAATAGAAGGGAGAACCGATAGAGGTACTCAGGGTACCCTCCGCCACACACCGTCAGGTGGCTTGCGGAGTATGGATGTAGATGTACTTCGATGGTGACAGCTGAAAATTTGTGCCCCGACCGGGACTCGAACCCGAGATCTCCTGCTTACAGGGCAGACGCTCTATCCATCTAAGCCACCGAGGACACAGATAAATAGCACGAGTGCAGGGACTTATCCCCGTTGCACACTTCCCTTTGTGATTATTGCTGTAAGCCTTGTCTATGCAATAGCCCCACAAAAACGAGTAACATGTGTTCAGATGAGGAGAATATGACGGCTAATCGAGGCCCATGGTAGTGGTCTCTGGGTACCCCAGAACCACAATGCGGTCCCCGAAGTGCTCCTCCAGGACATCAAACACTCTCCTGCTTCGATAGTGTCGAGCTCTGTCTTGCATGAACCACGTCTTGTCGAAATCAGGGTCACTCTGGATAATGGGGATGAAATCATTTTCCAAAACCTGCGCTTATCATTTGGTGGTCATCGTGCCATCAAGGAATATAGCATCGATTATTCCTTGACTTAACATTGCATACCTCACAGCCACCCGTTGTGGGAGAACAGACTTCTCGATCGTGAAATGCGTATTCTCAGTTCTCCAAATGCGCCAATTTTGCTTACTGACAAACCCATCCAAATGAAATTGGGCTTTGTCGCTAAACCAAACCATATTCACATCACAGTCCTGTTCAAATGTTCAAATGTGTGTGAAATCTTATGGGACTTAACTGCTAAGGTCATCAGTCCCTAAGCTTACACACTACTTAACCTAAATTATCCTAAGGACAAATACCCACAATCATGCCCGAGGGAAAACTCGAACCTCCGCCGGGACCAGCGGCACAGTCCGTAACTGCAGCGCCAAAGACCGCGCGGCTAATCCCGCGCAGCTCACAGTCCTGTTCGTCACTTCTGTGGACAATAGTGTTGGCGAAACACAAACAATGTTCCATGGTCCTAGGGCTTAACGGCTGATGTGTTTGAATTTCATATGAGATGCAAGTCTTCGACAACAATTTATCGCAGTGTCTCCCGGTTGATTCCCACCTTTTGTGCAGCTCGTCTGATCGATTTCCTGGGTCTGGTTTGAGACACAGAGCGTGTCTTCTCCATGTTTTCAGGCGGTTTCACCCTTTTTGCATGACCGACATTGCTAACATTGTCATCACGAACGCTACCCGTTCTCTCAAATTTGCGAATCAAATTCGTGATTGTTAGCATTCTTGGACTGATTGTCTTCAGCTTGAACTCGGTCGCCGACTTCCTCTGAGCCGCAGTTGGACTGTTGTTGCTCGCATAGTAGGCCTTCACAAGCGCTATACACACAGGGACACAGTAGCGTGACATTTTCACATCCAAGTGGCTGGCAACAACAAGGCGCGTGCGTATGCGAATACTGATTCCCATCAAGCCCCGCAGCCAGCCATGCCGTCCGACCATCCTAACGCAAACCGTTGAGAAGTTA